>NC_064436.1:887500-1242000 GCF_023343835.1 Lagopus muta
CCTCCAACTGAGAGGGTGACGAATGGATGTCACAAAAGGAGACAAAACACAATCATCTAGGAAATGTAAGGGTTAATGAAAGGTAATATGTCACTTCATGGCAATAGTAACACTTTTCTGACGATACAAAACAGGGACGGTCAGCAGTATGCTAGGGTTGCATTCAGGATGGAGTACTCCAGATGTGGTCTCACCAAGGCAGAGCAGAGGGGCAGGATCATCTACCTTGACCTGCTGACCACGATTCTTTTGGTGCAGTCCAGGACAGGAGTGGCTTTCTGGGCTGTGAGGGTACACACTGCTACTTCATGTCCACTTGCTACTTACTAGTATCCCTATGCCCATTGTGGCAGGGCTGTTCTCTGTCCTGACATCCTTCAACTTGTGCTGATACAA
The DNA here is from genome assembly GCF_023343835.1 of Lagopus muta. Taxonomy (NCBI): domain Eukaryota; kingdom Metazoa; phylum Chordata; class Aves; order Galliformes; family Phasianidae; genus Lagopus; species Lagopus muta. The sequence goes on from NC_064436.1 coordinate 887,897, forward strand.
GGGGTTGGTTGCCATTACCCATGTGCAGTACCCTGCACTTGGATTTTTTGAACCTCATGAGCTTCTCCTTGTCCCACTGACAAAGGCTGGCTAAGTCTCTCTCAGTGGCATCCCATCCCTCAGTCATCTTCACCTTATCACATAGCTTGCTGTCATCCACAAACTTGATGAGAATGTACTCGATCCCACTGTCAATGTCACTGCTGAAGATATTAAAGAGCGACCCCTGAGGAGCACCACTTGTTACTTCTCTAGCCAGACATTGAGCCAATGACCACCACTCTCAAGGTATGACTAGACTAAACTTTGTTCATCAGTCCACCTTTCAAATCCACACATTTTGAATTTGAAAAGAAGGATATGATGGGGACTATGTCCAAGTCTCTGCTGACCTTAAGGTAGATGACATCAAGCATTTTCCTCATCCGCTCATGTAGTCATGCCATCATGAAATCCACTAGTTATCTTTTCAAAATTAGTTCTTATTTGTAACACTGAACATTATCAATTGTATTTTCTTTACATAGCAGTAGCTAATAGCTTTTACCTGAAATGAGCTTGTTTCTGAAGAACCAAAAATTGGATTTGCTACTTTTGAACCTTTTCTATTTTTTCTTTGACAAATCCTAACCACTTTAAATGCTTAGGTTTTCTTCAGTTTTGTTTATTTTGCGGGGTAATTTGATAAATTAATGCATATTTTGTAAAGCAAACAAGTGTCTGGCAGTTAGTACATAGCATGACAACAGAAGTGCTCTTTGATTTGCGTAGTAGTGTTCCTGTTAAAAATTCGGCTTGCCAGTCTTGGAGATTAAATTCTTTTATATAGAATGAGTGTGTTAAGTCAAATGATGTGAATCTGCCTAAACCATTTTCTTCTTGTATCAGGCAGTCTCAGAATTCTATAATAATCCTTCCTTCCTAAAACTTTGGAATGGTTTTTTAGACACAGTCTTTGTTTCTGTGTTTACTTGTTACAATATCAATATGTCTTATGTACTTTGATACATTCAATAAAGTGCACTAGCACAGCAAAATATCATGCCTCAGTATTAACTGATTCATAGCAAGCAAAGAAATATATTTCCAAGAATAAATAAGAATTGTAATTTTTTATTTTTTTTTTTAATTGTCAGCAATACCTGTAGACAGTATCTTCTAGAACTAACAATGCAAAGGCAGATATACATATGCAATAATAACACCAAAAACAAGATCACTACTGCATTGTAATTAATAAGTCCTTCTCTTCTATGAGGCAGTTCTTTTGTTTATTACATAATCCTAGAATGCAATGACATAGCAAGTATCAACTAGTAACAGTGTTACACTATCTCCAGCTGTAAAATTAGACTCCTTATCTGGTTTGGACTAACGGGCTTACGGCAGGTCAGAAAAAGACTCGTGTAAATACTAAGGACAGAGAACTTTCTAAAAAGTAAGCAGCTAATCAGCAGTCTTTAACCTGTAGGGAAAAAAAATTACTGTGCTTGGACTAATTATAGAAGTATGTATAAGGCCTCATTCATTCATTCATTCATTCATTCATTCATTCATTCATTCATTCATTCATTCATTCATTCATTCAGCCTGGCCCCATCCACCCCTTGGCCAGGCTGGGCTGCTCCAGGAGGCAGATGATGTGGCAGGGTGAGCAGGTGGAAGTGTGAGCAAAATTGTTTTAGAGGCAGAATGTTCTTGTTTCACAGTATTGCATATATGCAATCCTGCATTCAAGATGGAAGAAAGGGGCCTAGAATTTCAAAGAGATATGATGCAAAGTGGACAATGAGGGTCATTGCAAAAATTGTCCTTCTTTAGGAACAAAACTTGCCTCCTTTTGAGTTCAATGACAGTCCTGCTATTGATTTGTGCGTGCCCTATCTATTCATTTTTCTGCTCCCCTGATTTTTTTTTTTTTTCACTTTTGCTCAGATTAATGACTTGCTTCATTCCTTATCTTTATCCTCTCTTCCAGAAAAGTGTTGTCACTTAAACTGGCTTAGCATATCTACTCTATTTATTCTACAACACCCCCGAGTTTTACATTTCAGTTGAAAGATTCACTATCGCTATAATCACCAGGAAGAAGAAATAGTTGCTTTAAACTTCTAAAGAAGTAAGATCACTTCTGAAGAAGTAAGATCTCAATCCTATCAGTCCTCCAACTGAGAGGGTGACGAATGAATGTCACAAAAGGAGACAAAACACAATCATCTAGGAAATGTAAGGGTTAATGAAAGGTAATATGTCACTTCATGGCAATAGTAACACTTTTCTGACGATACAAAACAGGGACGGTCAGCAGTATGCTAGGGTTGCATTCAGGATGGAGTACTCCAGATGTGGTCTCACCAAGGCAGAGCAGAGGGGCAGGATCATCTACCTTGACCTGCTGACCACGATTCTTTTGGTGCAGTCCAGGACAGGAGTGGCTTTCTGGGCTGTGAGGGTACACACTGCTACTTCATGTCCACTTGCTACTTACTAGTATCCCTATGCCCATTGTGGCAGGGCTGTTCTCTGTCCTGACATCCTTCAACTTGTGCTGATACAAGGGGTTGGTTGCCATTACCCATGTGCAGTACCCTGCACTTGGATTTTTTGAACCTCATGAGCTTCTCCTTGTCCCACTGACAAAGGCTGGCTAAGTCTCTCTCAGTGGCATCCCATCCCTCAGTCATCTTCACCTTATCACATAGCTTGCTGTCATCCACAAACTTGATGAGAATGTACTCGATCCCACTGTCAATGTCACTGCTGAAGATATTAAAGAGCGACCCCTGAGGAGCACCACTTGTTACTTCTCTAGCCAGACATTGAGCCAATGACCACCACTCTCAAGGTATGACTAGACTAAACTTTGTTCATCAGTCCACCTTTCAAATCCACACATTTTGAATTTGAAAAGAAGGATATGATGGGGACTATGTCCAAGTCTCTGCTGACCTTAAGGTAGATGACATCAAGCATTTTCCTCATCCGCTCATGTAGTCATGCCATCATGAAATCCACTAGTTATCTTTTCAAAATTAGTTCTTATTTGTAACACTGAACATTATCAATTGTATTTTCTTTACATAGCAGTAGCTAATAGCTTTTACCTGAAATGAGCTTGTTTCTGAAGAACCAAAAATTGGATTTGCTACTTTTGAACCTTTTCTATTTTTTCTTTGACAAATCCTAACCACTTTAAATGCTTAGGTTTTCTTCAGTTTTGTTTATTTTGCGGGGTAATTTGATAAATTAATGCATATTTTGTAAAGCAAACAAGTGTCTGGCAGTTAGTACATAGCATGACAACAGAAGTGCTCTTTGATTTGCGTAGTAGTGTTCCTGTTAAAAATTCGGCTTGCCAGTCTTGGAGATTAAATTCTTTTATATAGAATGAGTGTGTTAAGTCAAATGATGTGAATCTGCCTAAACCATTTTCTTCTTGTATCAGGCAGTCTCAGAATTCTATAATAATCCTTCCTTCCTAAAACTTTGGAATGGTTTTTTAGACACAGTCTTTGTTTCTGTGTTTACTTGTTACAATATCAATATGTCTTATGTACTTTGATACATTCAATAAAGTGCACTAGCACAGCAAAATATCATGCCTCAGTATTAACTGATTCATAGCAAGCAAAGAAATATATTTCCAAGAATAAATAAGAATTGTAATTTTTTATTTTTTTTTTTAATTGTCAGCAATACCTGTAGACAGTATCTTCTAGAACTAACAATGCAAAGGCAGATATACATATGCAATAATAACACCAAAAACAAGATCACTACTGCATTGTAATTAATAAGTCCTTCTCTTCTATGAGGCAGTTCTTTTGTTTATTACATAATCCTAGAATGCAATGACATAGCAAGTATCAACTAGTAACAGTGTTACACTATCTCCAGCTGTAAAATTAGACTCCTTATCTGGTTTGGACTAACGGGCTTACGGCAGGTCAGAAAAAGACTCGTGTAAATACTAAGGACAGAGAACTTTCTAAAAAGTAAGCAGCTAATCAGCAGTCTTTAACCTGTAGGGAAAAAAAATTACTGTGCTTGGACTAATTATAGAAGTATGTATAAGGCCTCATTCATTCATTCATTCATTCATTCATTCATTCATTCATTCATTCATTCATTCATTCAGCCTGGCCCCATCCACCCCTTGGCCAGGCTGGGCTGCTCCAGGAGGCAGATGATGTGGCAGGGTGAGCAGGTGGAAGTGTGAGCAAAATTGTTTTAGAGGCAGAATGTTCTTGTTTCACAGTATTGCATATATGCAATCCTGCATTCAAGATGGAAGAAAGGGGCCTAGAATTTCAAAGAGATATGATGCAAAGTGGACAATGAGGGTCATTGCAAAAATTGTCCTTCTTTAGGAACAAAACTTGCCTCCTTTTGAGTTCAATGACAGTCCTGCTATTGATTTGTGCGTGCCCTATCTATTCATTTTTCTGCTCCCCTGATTTTTTTTTTTTTTTTTTCACTTTTGCTCAGATTAATGACTTGCTTCATTCCTTATCTTTATCCTCTCTTCCCAAAAAGTGTTGTCACTTAAACTGGCTTAGCATATCTACTCTATTTATTCTACAACACCCCCGAGTTTTACATTTCAGTTGAAAGATTCACTATCGCTATAATCACCAGGAAGAAGAAATAGTTGCTTTAAACTTCTAAAGAAGTAAGATCACTTCTGAAGAAGTAAGATCTCAATCCTATCAGTCCTCCAACTGAGAGGGTGACGAATGAATGTCACAAAAGGAGACAAAACACAATCATCTAGGAAATGTAAGGGTTAATGAAAGGTAATATGTCACTTCATGGCAATAGTAACACTTTTCTGACGATACAAAACAGGGACGGTCAGCAGTATGCTAGGGTTGCATTCAGGATGGAGTACTCCAGATGTGGTCTCACCAAGGCAGAGCAGAGGGGCAGGATCATCTACCTTGACCTGCTGACCACGATTCTTTTGGTGCAGTCCAGGACAGGAGTGGCTTTCTGGGCTGTGAGGGTACACACTGCTACTTCATGTCCACTTGCTACTTACTAGTATCCCTATGCCCATTGTGGCAGGGCTGTTCTCTGTCCTGACATCCTTCAACTTGTGCTGATACAAGGGGTTGGTTGCCATTACCCATGTGCAGTACCCTGCACTTGGATTTTTTGAACCTCATGAGCTTCTCCTTGTCCCACTGACAAAGGCTGGCTAAGTCTCTCTCAGTGGCATCCCATCCCTCAGTCATCTTCACCTTATCACATAGCTTGCTGTCATCCACAAACTTGATGAGAATGTACTCGATCCCACTGTCAATGTCACTGCTGAAGATATTAAAGAGCGACCCCTGAGGAGCACCACTTGTTACTTCTCTAGCCAGACATTGAGCCAATGACCACCACTCTCAAGGTATGACTAGACTAAACTTTGTTCATCAGTCCACCTTTCAAATCCACACATTTTGAATTTGAAAAGAAGGATATGATGGGGACTATGTCCAAGTCTCTGCTGACCTTAAGGTAGATGACATCAAGCATTTTCCTCATCCGCTCATGTAGTCATGCCATCATGAAATCCACTAGTTATCTTTTCAAAATTAGTTCTTATTTGTAACACTGAACATTATCAATTGTATTTTCTTTACATAGCAGTAGCTAATAGCTTTTACCTGAAATGAGCTTGTTTCTGAAGAACCAAAAATTGGATTTGCTACTTTTGAACCTTTTCTATTTTTTCTTTGACAAATCCTAACCACTTTAAATGCTTAGGTTTTCTTCAGTTTTGTTTATTTTGCGGGGTAATTTGATAAATTAATGCATATTTTGTAAAGCAAACAAGTGTCTGGCAGTTAGTACATAGCATGACAACAGAAGTGCTCTTTGATTTGCGTAGTAGTGTTCCTGTTAAAAATTCGGCTTGCCAGTCTTGGAGATTAAATTCTTTTATATAGAATGAGTGTGTTAAGTCAAATGATGTGAATCTGCCTAAACCATTTTCTTCTTGTATCAGGCAGTCTCAGAATTCTATAATAATCCTTCCTTCCTAAAACTTTGGAATGGTTTTTTAGACACAGTCTTTGTTTCTGTGTTTACTTGTTACAATATCAATATGTCTTATGTACTTTGATACATTCAATAAAGTGCACTAGCACAGCAAAATATCATGCCTCAGTATTAACTGATTCATAGCAAGCAAAGAAATATATTTCCAAGAATAAATAAGAATTGTAATTTTTTATTTTTTTTTTTAATTGTCAGCAATACCTGTAGACAGTATCTTCTAGAACTAACAATGCAAAGGCAGATATACATATGCAATAATAACACCAAAAACAAGATCACTACTGCATTGTAATTAATAAGTCCTTCTCTTCTATGAGGCAGTTCTTTTGTTTATTACATAATCCTAGAATGCAATGACATAGCAAGTATCAACTAGTAACAGTGTTACACTATCTCCAGCTGTAAAATTAGACTCCTTATCTGGTTTGGACTAACGGGCTTACGGCAGGTCAGAAAAAGACTCGTGTAAATACTAAGGACAGAGAACTTTCTAAAAAGTAAGCAGCTAATCAGCAGTCTTTAACCTGTAGGGAAAAAAAATTACTGTGCTTGGACTAATTATAGAAGTATGTATAAGGCCTCATTCATTCATTCATTCATTCATTCATTCATTCATTCATTCATTCATTCATTCATTCATTCAGCCTGGCCCCATCCACCCCTTGGCCAGGCTGGGCTGCTCCAGGAGGCAGATGATGTGGCAGGGTGAGCAGGTGGAAGTGTGAGCAAAATTGTTTTAGAGGCAGAATGTTCTTGTTTCACAGTATTGCATATATGCAATCCTGCATTCAAGATGGAAGAAAGGGGCCTAGAATTTCAAAGAGATATGATGCAAAGTGGACAATGAGGGTCATTGCAAAAATTGTCCTTCTTTAGGAACAAAACTTGCCTCCTGTTGAGTTCAATGACAGTCCTGCTATTGATTTGTGCGTGCCCTATCTATTCATTTTTCTGCTCCCCTGATTTTTTTTTTTTTTTTTTCACTTTTGCTCAGATTAATGACTTGCTTCATTCCTTATCTTTATCCTCTCTTCCCAAAAAGTGTTGTCACTTAAACTGGCTTAGCATATCTACTCTATTTATTCTACAACACCCCCGAGTTTTACATTTCAGTTGAAAGATTCACTATCGCTATAATCACCAGGAAGAAGAAATAGTTGCTTTAAACTTCTAAAGAAGTAAGATCACTTCTGAAGAAGTAAGATCTCAATCCTATCAGTCCTCCAACTGAGAGGGTGACGAATGGATGTCACAAAAGGAGACAAAACACAATCATCTAGGAAATGTAAGGGTTAATGAAAGGATTACACTAAACACTAATACGCCTGTATATACGTATGTATATATACAGGTATGTAATATACGTGTAGTGGAATACTGTTGAGAAGGTACATCCTCTATTGTCACACCACCAGCATCGGCCTCTGATATTGTGGACGAATATAATCAAATAGGAGACGTTACTGTTGAAGCAGACCTCATACATACACATTGAATCAGCTGTACAATTCTCTCTTCAGAGGCCTAATTTGCTTAGGCAATCAACACCATCAGTAAGAACATCTATTGTATAATGCACCAAGGTCTACCTGACTTCCTAGTAATCGAGATGCTGAGACTGTAACTTGTCAACTTAATCAGTGTATATTGATTTTATATTGCTTTTGCCACAGTGTATTTGGTGTGTTGATTTTATGGGCACCAGACACTCACTCAGCCTCTCTCTCACTCCCCCTCCACAGAAAGCCAGAGAGAGAGGGGAAAGCCCATGGGAATATTACCTCAGAAGTCAAACAAATTTGACTTAGGGAAAATAAATGTCATTTCTTCATCCCATTCCCCTGCTCAGCAGGTCTTCCTCACCCCTCCGTTTCTGACTCCTTCATCTGTCCAAGAGTAGCTCCTCTGCGCTTTCCCTTCCTCCTCACACCTCTCCCTGATCCAGCATACGCTCTTCAGGAGCTGCAGGGTGAGCGTTGCTGGGGGCACATAGCACCTTCTCCATGACCTTCTTCCAAGGTGTTCCCACTCTTTTCTGCGATCTTTCTTCTGAGCTCCACTCCCTCTGAGCTGCCTGCTCATTGGCTAATGGGTCCTGTGGGGCAGTAGGAGTGAGTAGCAGTGGACTGGAACTAGTTGTGTCTAGCACCCCAGCTTCATACCACACATCAGCATTATGGCAGGCCTTTCCACCACTGGACACCTGCACTCAGGGCAATACTCTTGTGATCAGAAAGGTCAAAAGAATGTTTCAGAAAGGTGAGTTGGGATTGTGTAAACATACACCACGTGTATTGATTCAAATTACATTGATGTTCATTAGGAATACAATGTTAGTTCAATTGTTCAGGAAGTGTAGACTGTATACTAATTGATTCTTACAAAATCAGAATCATTTTAAACAGCCTAAATTTTCAAAGCACTCATTGAACTGTGCATAAGCTTTACTTGAGAAGCCCCTTATGCAAAAAGCCACATTTTCTAGTGGATGAGCACACACACTTTCTCTCAAAACTGTTTAATAATGGGGTGAGGCCAGGGGCCTCCTCCTGTTACCTGTCCCCTGTCAAGGAAGAAGCACTGCTGCACTTGCGTTTTCCAGCAGAGGTGACGGGCCTTGGCAGTGGGACGACTGGGATGCCAGCAAGGAAGTCAGGCTGGCCCTAAGTCAAAGTGAGAAACTTCATCTGGATGTAAATATTGCCTTCATAACCTGGGCTTCCCTTGTTGCATCTGTTTGCAGAGGGACTGGGCTTTTTCTTGGTGATGGACTGACAAATGAACGAGGAAGATTCAGTCTGGATCAGATAGAATTGGAGCTGAAGGTCTCAGCAGCAGCATGAGAGGCCTAAACAGTGCCATCCTATGGACTCAGAAGGCTCAGGGTGCATTGCAGTCATACAGGAATTCATGTTCTGTGAGACACTCACAGTAGGGGTTGCATGGTGAAGGCATTTGGCTTTTGATCTGAAATGTGCTGCATTTAACGCACTGCTCCAAGGGACGGTATGGGGCCAGAGCAATGGGAATCTGTGCCCTGATATGCAATTAAGTCATATGATGGGCCCTGCAGACAAATGTCATGTCAACAGAAAGATCAGAATTTCCCTTCTCCCACTAGAAGCTTTTAGTGGAAAAGAAAATCAGGCTTAAAATCATACTTTTAGAAAAATTATTGTTATCTGGGAGGGAATATCTGGACAGCATGGCAAATGCAGCTGAATGAAAGGATTTTCATTTGTAATTGGCTTGAAGCTAATTTCTTCTCCATTAGGATCTCCTCTCCCAAGGTTGAATAGTAATCAGAGGGCTGAAGAGGCTTCCCATGCCCTTCAGTTGCAGTAGCGTGTGCAGTTGGGTGAAGTCTGTGCCCTGTATCTCAAATCCCTGGGCACTGCCTGCCTTTCTACTACATTTCTGGCTTTCATCTGATATTCCTACCCTTGTTTGCAGATTCTTGATTTTACCTTGGTCATCCATTTTGGCTTCAGACATTATGCTGGACTATGAACATTGACCTCTGACTAGGTTAACAAGAAAGAAAGCATGATTTTCGGTTTGCTCAAAGAAAGCTTGGCCGTGATTATGTGGGGACATTTTAGAACTCAAAGTTTCACTTTCATTTCATTCTGTTTTCTGTATCGTTTGCCATCTCTATCTGCACGTTTGGTGGCGTAGCTAACTTCATCTCCCCAGAGTCATCTATCCATTCATAAGTTTCTTGCTGGGATGAATCTCAGCTATATTCACTCCTCTCTCTGCCTTATGCTCAGATTTGGTCATTTCCTCCTCCTTTTTTTTGTTTCTTTTCCCTTGCATTTATTCAAGTGCAAACTTTTCCACACAGTCCTTTCCTTCCTCTGGTGTCCAGACAGTACTACTACCTCGTCTTCACACTGAGCTGATGACATCTATTGCCACCCTGATTCAATCTCATCAGGTAGTCAAGAACTTCCTTGTTGCTTACGTAATTTTTAAAACTTCCCCAACTAGGCTTTTTAAGTGGTTCAGTCTCGTGAGCTTACTTCTGCAAGGTCAAGGTTCTCAGAATTCTTTTATGCCTCTTCATTATGAATAAAAATAGCATTTTCATCTGTAAACTGCATACATGCTCAGATTGCTAAGTAAACATACTACAGCAAACGGCAAGAAGGCTAAGCCTGTAAAATCCCCTTCATTTGCTGTGATTTGTGACTTCTGTCTTGTATTTTCTGAGTTTTGTAGGACTTGCGCCTAACCCTCTCACCCTGTGTCATTCATTCAGATGCTGTACAGGTCAGAGCACAAGTCTGCATTTGTACGTTTGAGATTTACTGCAGTTTGAGTCTAGCTTTAATACATTGCTTCATTGTGTGAAGACTGATTCAACCTTAATGTGACTGTTCAACTGCAGTAGATAGAGACCTTGACTACAGCTTGCCCAGCCCTGAGCTTGGCCGTCACCATCACTTAGGCACTACTCCTGGAAAGCTGCTGAGTATAAACTTAGCCTGAGAAGATAGATGGGCTGAATTGTCTAATTTTTAACAGATGGACGTGCTGAAACACAGAAGTCTTCGTTATTCTATGGAAAAGGCCTTTCAAAACTGAGGAAGATGTATGAAAAGGAAAAATACGTAAAATTTTCTTTGGCTGTGGGCCACTCAGAACAACTTAGCAATTACAGTTGGTATGTAAGTAATGTGGAATAAGATGAATTTTCTTTTTTTTTTTGAATCTGAAGTTTCCAAAGCTTCAGAGATGACATAGATGAAATAGAATTAGAAAAAATGCTTCATGTAAGCAAGAATGGATTTGGTATTCCAAGCACTGTCATTCATTGTGGAAAATTCCTGGTGCTCGTGTACCTTAGATATCTCCTGGGGTACTTCCAGATACATGCACTTAGGTACAAGGCCTAGTATCTGCCAACTAATGAAGATCACTTAGTTCAGGCACTGAAACCTAGCAAAAAGCTATGAAATCAACCTTAATAAAATAGACAAACTCCACAATGATCAACTGTTAGGATTCTAACAGGCTTTTATAACAAGTCTTTGTCTTGGATGCAGAAAATACCTTTGGAAAAGACAGATGGGAGGCTATCTGACTGATTTGTGAGAACAGTCAAAATGTGCTATGAGAAGGGATTTCCTCCAGTGTGACCCGCTGCACTGATGTCCAAGCTGCAGCTCATTTCAGAAGTGTTGCTGAGCTCCTTCATGGTGCTTTGGGACAGCTTTTTCTTATCTGAAACCACTCATTAATGATACCAAGGGTCTAACTAACTTGCATTGCTTTCCAATACCTGCGTACTGAACAAACTCAATTACACGAACTTGATTTCTCTTCATTCTTTAGAGATAATGCGATAGGAAAATCTTGGAGTCAGCTAAAAGGATCCCATTCACCCCTGTGAGCGTAGGTGTCGCTATCCACATTTCTTAGATAACGACAGATTGCTGTGAATTGCAGTTATTCAGGGTAAGACAGCTATTACACTGCCCAGACTGGCTCCTATTGCACTGTAGACCGCAGTGTTTTTGCAACATTGTGTGTCCCGCTGCTGACAGCACTTTGCTATATTCAAGATGAACCTTCTTTTGAGTGCAGTGATACCATGGGTTTCATATTGCTCTACCCCAGTCTATGCACATCTGATTGCTGTTGTGGGCCTTTCCCTGTACAGGTTTGATTTCACACACCTGTATCTACCTGTATTACACTGTACAAAACCTTTTGCTTGGAGAGTAATAAATGACTTTACCCCGGAAAGAACAGAAATATTCCTTCCTTCCTTCCTCCGTCACTTACTGCTTTGGCTTATTATTGAAATGCAGATCTCCTAGAAGTCTTATTTCAAGTGTTCCAAATATTCTCTACAATACTTGTCATTAATTTATGGTATTCCTTTGTGGCCCACATTCTATTTATTATATGGAGCTGGCCTCAGTATGAGCCTTGAGAGATTGCCATCCAGGAGCATTAAAGAGGTTTAAATCCCTTAATGTTCAGTGCTTTCAAAAGTATTTTATGATAAGGCAATTAAAAATGACATGCTGCAGAAAGTAACAGGATCCCAGAGTGTGTTACAGGGATGGCTCAGCAGAAAATGAGCACTGTGTCCAATTTCTCCCCTTGACCTCTGCTTATCTCATAAAAACTGTAACTTTCAAAAAATAAAGGAAGCAACCCAGATCTCTGCTGGGTTGAAGGATGATGTTTTGTTGCAGGGTGGAAAGTTGCAAGTTCTGAGAAAACAATGACCGTTGAAAGGGGTCCGTTGATGGTGCAGGAAATCTGATTTCTGGAGCTGTGTGTGCATGTGTGTTCTCACTTCACAACTGCTTCCAGATAATGGGGCTACCAACTCAGGCAGGAATGGTAGGGCTGTCATCCTTAGACTAAAGTTCAGATCTTCTTTCTGCCTTGTTATAGTTCCTTTGAGGTGTTTGTAGCAATGGTCATGGCGTTCTCTGTTTGGCTGCAACTCTGACTAAATGGAATAGAATGATGAAGGAAAATACAGAAGCTGGTATTCTCTGGGCAAATTTGCCTGCCAAATCCACCTTTAGCAGAAGAAAGATGTGGTTTTTCAGAACTCAGGAGAGCTGTACCCGCAAACACTACAGGCATATTTGATGAGCTTGCATTCCCCTTCCGTTGAATCAAAAACCTGGGCTAAGAAGGAATGTTCCATGTAGGGAGAAGAAGATGATAGAACGTGTTCCTTTCAAGGCTCGCTTGGGAAATGTCAGGTCTTTCTGAAGGCACCATTCAGCCACGGGCCTTTTTTGCCAAAAAAGTAACAAGACAGGCAGTGCTGCAGAACTGAGTATTCTCCATGGATTTACTCATCGCCTGAACTAGACTGTGGCAATTGTCTTCATGATCATCAGCATATAGTTAAAAGGGAGCAGCTGACCAAGGTAAGGGCATACCAGTGAGTCTTTCCATTTTGAAAGATTTTCATGTAGTCCTTGCTCATCTCTATGTACTGAAGATTTATCACAGTCACAGATTCCATCTATCTTTCATCATCACCATGGAATATTATACCAAAAGCTATTAAGCTATTGCAAATAACCTTATCTGAGCCATGCTCTTTTTTCTGTTTTAACTTGAAATGCTTATTATGTATTCATTTCATGTATCTCTTATTTTTGCCTTGCCTCAAGCTGGAAGTCTCTTTAAGAAAGCCATCCAAAAAATTCCCTATTTAGTATGTGTGTACATCTCAGTGTGAATTGTAGTGTATGCTATCTGTGGTTCATCCTGTACTCCGTAATGTGGCAGTATGGCTGTACTCTTTCCAAAGCAGCATGCCTTTTCAGAAAGCACTTCACTGACAGCTGAAGTTGTTCCTGTTTTATTGAACTGTAAGGAGGATAAGAAATGCCACGTGGAAGAAGCAGCTGTGCTGGCTGCTTCTCCTCTGTTTTCTGGGGGAACATCTGATAAGCTTTATAGGAGACCTGAGATATCAGTGCAGAACTTTACAATAAAAAAACCGTTAGTAAAATCTATTGAAGAGGTGAATCCTCCTAGTTTCTGATTTCCATGAAGTTTGTGACTCCCTAATAATGAAATTAAAATTTGTATTATTGAAAATCATATGTTTGGTTATTTTGATCCAGCTGGACTTTCGTTTTAATATTTACCTTCCTGCCTATCGGGGAACTTGAGTAATTTTAACCTGCTATGATATTGTGCAGCTCCTCCCTTTGACAGAGTGTTGTAGGCTGTTATCAGCTTGGCTGAGGGAGCTGGGATTGTTCGATCTGCTGAAGAGGAGGCTCAGGGGAGACCTTACAGCTCTCTCTAACTACCTAAAGGGAAGTTGCAGTGAGCTGGACTCGGCCTCTTCTCCCATGTAACCAGTGAGACGACCAGAGGAAATGGCCTCAAGCTGCACAAGGGGAGATTCACGTTGGACGTTAGGAAATACTGCTGCTCTGAACGAGTGGTCAGGCACTGGAATGGGCTTCCCAGGAGGTGGTGGAGTCACCGACCCTGGAGGCATTCAAGGAATGTTTGGATTTTGTACTGAGGGACGTGGTTTAGTGAGAACTGTTGGTGATGATCTTGCAGGTCTTTTCCAACCTTGGTGATTCTCTGACAGCAGGAGAAACAGTTATTGCATATACTTTTTTTCTATTCTACGTCACTTTGTATTTGGGCTGCTGCTTGGGATCTGCTCAGGAACACAGATTATCTTAGATACTTTTGATCTGTAAAGATGAAAATGAGAATGAAGATGGGGTGGATTTTAATATTAGCTATTGGGTGAATACCAAGGATGTAAAAAGGGATTTGAAATATTGGATGGATTGAGATAAAAAAGACCTAGTGGAGATTGTAGTGATTGAATTGTCTTTCCTTCTTCATGTATCAAATTGGAAAGTGCTCTTCAATATCAGGCGAAGGTGACAAATTTCAATTAAATCATATCTCTACAGATTTTTTTCTGTTCTCATAAAAACGTGGTACAGAAGACTGCAATATTGAAGAGGAAGAGTGAGATTCAATTTCCTGCCAACTACTTTCCTGAACATAGGTGTCCTTACGTTGGTGTCCACATGGGAGCTAGGAACTTGACTCAGGTCCCCACATAAAGGCACCTGATGAAAGTTGAGGTGCTGCAGGGTGCTCCTTGCTTCCTGCTGCTGGTACAGACAAGCCTGGGTGTCTCTGGAGCTGCCTGTCACATTCAGCAGTCCTGTATGTCCTGAACTGCTGCACAGTTCCGTGCACTTTTCAGGCCGTGCTGTTGGATAAGGTGATGAGAGCACTTGACCAGTATAGGACAATACAGGAACACAGGATTCAGTCTTGTCTTGAGACTTTGGAGAGAAGAAATAAAAGTCAGCTTCAAATAGGCCCAGAACTGGGAAAGGGTCTTCCATCCCAGGCAGATCCTGCTGATGAACTGCTCAGCGCAGAGTTGTCTCACGCTCATAGTGAGGAAACATCAAGAGGAGCAAAGCTGAAAGCCTCATGGCCAGGGGCTTTGCCTGAAAGAGAGTTAAATGTTAATCTGCTTAGTTTTACACAAATTACTTTGCTCCGAGTCCCCAGAGAATGCAAGATCCTGGCCAAAATGCAGTGCAAGGAACAGCTGTGCACTGCAGTAGAACCTATTTGACGGTAAATCTGGATTTCTCACCTGTAAGATGAAACAGACAAATGCTCATAAAAGAAAGCACTTCAGAAATGTTTAAAATGTGTATATCGTGGATGTGAAGTCAGAGAGCCCCATGACATCCAGTTCTCCAAGTTTAACATTTGCGTAATTAGTCTCTAGACTAATGTTACTAGAATGCCAACGATAATAATTACAGATCTATACTAGTACCAATGAGGCAACCAGGTGATTCAGTTCATCAGCTGGAAGCTACTCTTCTGTCAGAGGTGGGTTGTATGCTGCCTGTAAGAAAAGAATGTATATTAAGCTGGCTAGTTTAACCAGAATATCAGTGATTAAACAGATGCTCTTCAAGGTTTCTTTGAGTAGATGTGTGCGTGGGAGATACACATGAACACAGAAATCTTTTAAGGATACGAAGAATATATTAAAATTCCACATGTACAAAGCTAAGTATAACTGAATTGTTGTATCTAGTATTTTCTGTTCTCACCTCAGGACCAACTGCAAGTAGAGTTCAGTATTTCACTGCTAACTGTAATGTCAGAACCTTGAGAAACAGATGAGGACTCAACAAATCAATCAACAGAATTATGCTCTCCTTTTAATATAGCTGTCCCTCCTTGATGATAGCAGAGAAGGGACAGTTTGCATTAGTGTTTAATCAGTAGGTTCCCTGACTTGGTCTTGAAATGTCAGTTCTTAGTCCCCCTTGCCTTGAAAAATGAAGATACTGGAATTTGGTGTAACTCCTTTGTATGAGAGGTACAGTTCTCCTCCCAGTATTTGCCTCATGGAAGGGCTTGCTCATAACCCATAGTGTAGTGCTCATAACCTCACATAGCACAGTGAGTCTTGACAGAAGACTCAGTGGTAAACTCAGAAGTTTTCTCTGTTTTTTTTCTTCAACCTTAAACACATTAATTTTTAGTCATTTTATTTAAACCTTGGTTTCGAGAAAATGTTACCAGTAAAACCTGGTCAGGAAAAAAGCATGATAAAATTATTCACTCTGCTAAAAGTTTTCAAATTATGAAGGTGAATGAAATCCCATCTATTTGAAGTTTCATTAGAAATACCCAAGCATTTTCCTTCCTACCCCGATATACCTTAACCTAGAGGTGGCAATTAAGTCTTTGTTATCCTACAAAAGGAGGTTGAGTATGAACTGAGAAATCTGTCAATTTCTAATGGCATTTCTGTACGCCTTGTGGTGAAAGTGGTGAAGACAGATGAAAGGCAAGTAGGTTGGTCTATTAAATGATCATTCTTCACCCTGAATAGCAATTTCATGCATAATTCATTTCATTACATTCATGTAATCATAGAAAGAAAAATTGTGCTCACCCAACTAGTGAAGGGGCTCTATGGCTACACAGCACTCCGTCACAGGAAGCAGCCTCGGTTCAAGAGACACTCTCTTGTCCTGGTTTTATGTTTTTTGGTCAGTATTCCACACCATCACATCTCGCAGTGCGCTGGAGTTAAAAGGTTAGTACTGCCGTTCTGTGGCTTGTCAACATTTCTGGTTTCCTGGTCTCAGAAGACAAGAGGACTTTGTTGTTCCATTTCCATTCGAACAAACAGATAAGACCTTCCCTCTGCATCTTTATTGTAGGCACATCCTGTGTGGGCTCTAGAACGGTTGCGTTTGTTGTACTGTTTGGCCCAGACTATAAGGTCCCTCTGTTGTGCTGCTTTCTCACAGCATCACCTGCTGGCTGCCAAGGGCCCCTCTCTGGGTGGCCACCAGTGAGTCACATCCTGCCCTCAGGCACAGCCCCTGTCCCTGCCACAGAGCTGGGGGCTTTGGGGCACAGGCAAGCAGGCACCACGAGAAGAATGCTGCTGCTGCCACTTCTGGCCCTGGCTGAAGCCTGGTTGCATCCATTCCCCTTCCCGTGGGAAGCAGCAGCAGGAGGCTGTCCTGCATACACCTGCAGGCAGCAGGCTGGCAGTGCTTGGTGCCTTTTCTCTCCTTCTGATACACGGACATGCACAAGTGCTGCTGCAACAGAGTCCACCATCTGTTACCAGAACGAGATCCAGAACTGTGAATATTGAGTACGAAGCCGAGGGCATAGATGACTTTCAGAATGCCTACATCTACTGGTACTGACAGTTGCCTGCCAGAGCTCCTGAATGGCTCCTTTCTGTGACAGCAGAATTACAAGTTTCCTATGATTTTGAATCCGATAGGAGCAGATATTTGTCTTATAAAAGTGAGAATAAAATCTGCACTCTCTCAGTTAACAGCACACAGGATGGAGATGAAAGTACCTACTGCTGTGCCTACTGGGAGTCTCATAGCGGGAACAGCCTGCAGGCAGCCCTTACAGAAAGCTGGCTGCAGCCTGAGCGGCACACTTTGATACAAGTGCCGAGAAACACAGCTGCCTTCCTGCCCCCATCTCTCAGCCTTCAAGGCGTCCCCACAGGCTTAAGCAGAGGAAGGAATTCCAAGACGAAAGCCAAGACACTTACGTGGCACTGTCTGTGTCACTATTCTGTGCAGTCTGAATCCATCGTTTCCTCTCCCTACCAGCAGCCGTCCTGCCCCTAATGTTCACTTTTCAATGCTGGAATGGCGGCACTGAAGGACTTGATGCAAAATGATGGATCTGTCACAAGGAAACTGGCAGTAGGAGTTTACAGAGCATGTCCTGATGTGAGGTCTGTAGTGCATGCTGCAGTCGACAAAGACCTGGAGAAGATCCAGAGCAGATTCACTCTCTTAGTCAGAGATGGGGGAACATAACTCTGGAAAGAACATGCGGTGGTAGGGGTGCTGTTTGTGGAGACAAACAACATCCATTGTTGGTGCAGATGGCTGAGGAGGCCCATGGAGTTGTTCCAGGCATGAGGAAGTCAGGAGTTCACCATCAACTAGTCAATTTGTGCTACAAAAGCAGGCAGCGCTTTCTAGGTAGGGCTGATGAAAGATGCTTCTTGGACAGACCTGGGGGTCTGAGGAGAGCAGAGTGACCTGGGGAAGGGCACAGCTGAACAACCCTGCTTTCTACGTGTGTGCTTAACAAGATTTATGGGTAAGATGAAATGGGATGTAGCAGATAGATAGATAGATAGGTGCACACAAAACAGTTGCTGGATTGAATATTTTAGGTCTTCTCTACAGTGAGAGAATTGAGTCAGATGGGGGCCCGCATTTTGAAAGTTCCCTTGCAAATACTTGGGCCAAAGATCTTGGCATCGAGTGGACTTATCTCACATTCCCTTGCATGCACCAGCTGCTGGTAAAATCCAACAGTACAGCGGGTTGTTGAAAATGAAGTTGAAGGCAATGGGGGAAGGAACATTAAAGCAGTGGGAGAAGCATTTGGCAGAAGCCACCTGCTTGGCCAGTGCTCAAGATGTATGAGCCTAGACCGGTGCAGTGGAAATGCTGATACCACGAGGTATCTTACTGTGAAGACTGCATGGGAGCTGCTGAATCACAGCCTGAACCTCTGGTCGATCACCTGAGGCGAGCGCTGATCAGCCCTGGGAACACAGTGAAGGCAATGCGCTGTGCTGCTGGAAGGGATGGAGCCTGGCTGCGCCTCTCCTGGACCCCATTGAAGAGCTGACTGCCAGTGGGGAAGGGTCTCTTTTGGAGATCCCTCCTTTGGAGCTTTCCAGTGAGCCCAGGATAAGGGTAAGCCCTTTATCTATTCTTTTTGGTGTAATAACCTGCTTAGCCAAACTCTCTTGTATGTTTCTTACTTACAACACCTGGATCATCATTGATTATACAAAAGACTAAAGAGATTAAATGAGAACTTAAGTCACAGAAAAGCATTCCAACTCACTGCTCCATCACAACATTGTTTATTGGAAGAGTCACAGAACAACTTTTATTTATATATTTTGTAAATAATATAATAAAATATATTTATTTCTATTTAACTAAGACATATGTAAATAATATAGTATATTTATTTCTATTTAATTGAGGCATATGTAAATAATATAATATAATGTATTAATTTATATTTAATTAAGGCATATAACTTCAGAATTAACTTAAATCCTTATCATACAAAAGGTCTGCTGGTGGTGGCTTCAGAAGGACCTTTCCTAGCGTGAACTTCTTGGCTCTGAACTGCTCCAGCTCTCCGGCCGTTAGTTCCCTCCTCGGTGTGTGTAACTGACCTGCTCTGATGCTGTGTGGATGCAGGAGGCGCAGACGCGGCGCTGTGTGCAGAGGCACCGGCAGTCGGTGTGGCCAAAGCACTGCTTGCACCCGGGTGAGAAGGTTCTGTAGCTGCCTTGGGAGCAGCGACAGCAAGCGGAGCGGTGCTGGAAGGATTTGCCGCAGCAGGGCTCGCAGGGCCCGGAAGCCCAGAAGTCCACAGCCAGCGGCTGTTCCAGGAGCGTTAAGTGAGGAGCAGGCTGCGGATGGAGCTGCAGCATCCCCAGTCCCAACAGGATGGGGACAGCTGTGGGAGGACGTCACCCCGAGGGCAGGAGGACTGGAGGCAGCAGCAGAGCTCCCCACAGCTGGAGCGCTTCCAGATGAGACGCTGGGATTTGCAAGGACAAGCGGGCAGCACCGCTGCTGTTGGCTGGAGAGCCTGCAGTGAGGAAATGGATAGGAAGGCTGAGGATGGGTGCACCTGCCATACTGAAACACTGCTGCGTTTCAGTGCTGCAGAAGAACGCTTATCAGCGCCTGTTTAATTGCTGGTTCCTTATGCAGAAACTTACTTGGGAACCCAGTGCTTGGGGCTTACTGTCCTCCCAATCCAAGAGAAAGTAATGGTGGAGTGACCACTTTCTCTCTCCAAAGTAGCTGAAAAACTTCCAAATACATCCGTGAAAACTACATTCCAACACAGGCAAGTGTCTTTCAATCCATGCTTAAAGCAAAAACCCACATGTGCCGACCAACCGAATGTAACTGAGAAACTGATCCAAACGCTGGCCACAAGCAATGGCTACTTTAAACAGAACGCTCTCAGGCTACTGTCTGCAAACACCCTAGAAGCAGGAATCTGTTGACTGACAGGCAAAAAGTAATTGCAATCACCAAAACCCCTGGAGCTCTCATTCTCCTCTCCCTTGTTCTAGTTTGCTTCATAACTCTATCTGTATCTGCTTTGGCTCAGTCTGCTCTCTGAGTGCAAAACAATCATCTGTGCTGAAGTCTGAACCCTGAGCTCTGCCTAAATGGGAATCCTAAGAAAACCTTCACTCAATATTTAAGAGAAAAGCAATATCAGGAACAGAAGTACTTTATCTTTCCTTAACACTTACCATCGATGCTGTTCTCCAGGCATTTAAAGCCTTCAGCTCCTGCAGCCTGTTTCTCCGTTGTTGCACATACTGATGGACAGCGTTTATCTAAACGTGGGAAAACACAAACATGCTTTTGTTAAGCATGGCTTTTGTTTTTTTCTTATTTGGGTCCCTTTCCCCCCCTTTGCCTTCTTTAAAAGGGGGAACAAGAGTGATCTGAGCTACTGCAAGGAAATTTCAGACTGGACAATTCAGGTCTTGCCCCACTTTATGAGCAGAAACTCCTGCTTTGGATAATACGTTTTGTACCTGCATCATTGGTGGGGCCTGTGCCACGCAGTTATCAGAAAGGGGCAGGGAGAATCATAGACCTGTTTGAGTCAGAAGGGACCTTTAAAGCCATCTGACCCAACTCCCCTGCAGTGAACAGGGTCACCTATGGCCACATCAGGTTGCTCAGTTATGGCAAAACCTTCAGGCCAGCAGCTCCTGCTGTTTTCTACTCCCTGCACAGAAAAGTGAACGTATGAGGGCATTGGTATTCACTGAGTCAAGAGCGGCCACCTGAAGAACAGGAACCACTGCTACCCTGAGTGTCCACAGAAAGCTCAGTTGTTCTGAATACTTACATAGTATCCTGTGCTCTCCATTGCACTGCAGTTATAATACGCCAGGTGCAGCTCCTCAGGGGAGATCTCTGGAAAGCTTGCAGGGAGGCAAACAATCAGCATGCTCCAAAGGGAATACAACAAAAATACAAAATTGCCCTCTGGAGTTACACAAGAAACGGCCAATGCGACCACTTTCCTGAAAAAATGAAAATGTAAACGAATGGCAAAGCCGACTGCGTTCCAAATGCCTGCAGGAGCCGAGTGCTGGGCATTTGCATTTCTGCTTCCTTAATTTTCCTGAGAGGAGCTTGCTCCACAAACATCACTCAGCTGATCTCCAAATGTCATCTCCTCAGGAGGCTTTGGGTAACAGAACTGCACCCACAGCACTGCTGCTGCTGCCGTGGGCTGTAACTGTCCTTTGCTGGGTTTTTCCTTGTCACCTGGACTTGAAGCACTGAAGATGACTCATTAGTCCTTAATAAAATACAGCCTTAATAAAATACCAAAGCAACATGTAGAACAATATTAACAGATAATTATCACCCAGCTACTCATCTGGAACTTGTTTTATTTTCTCACTTCAGATTCATCAGTTTTACAAGTACTTTAAATATCAAAGTGATAATGAGCACTGGCAGTGAATTGCAGAGAGTCAATTAGCTTCTAATTCAGCTTCTAATTACTGGAGGTGGGCTTGGCAGCCAAAGAGCCAATCCAGTTCCTAGCTATACTAGAAAACTTGCACTTAGCCAGCTGGGCCTTGCCTGGAACTTGCCACTCATTTACTCCTAAGACACAGAAACATCGTGTTGAATGCTGAACTTAAGTAGAGTTTATTCCAGCTATCCCCAGAAATCTCTTCTTTTTATGCTTTTATTTGCTTTTTATTTTTAGAAAAGAAAAAGAAAAAGAAAAAAAAAAAAGAAAAAAAAGCCTGAGGAAAAGGGAGAGGCTTTTTTTTTTTTTTTTTTTTTTTTTTTTTCCTTCAGAATCCTTCCTGCAGTAAAGACTTGGGAGAAGTTGCAGCTGTGCTGCACAGTTCTCTGATCAATGGAAAGAAGATGCCTGCATGTTTTATGTTCCTGATTTCCTAGAGCTTCTCAAAGATGTAATTAACATACGGTAATGAAACACTGCTTGGTAACTGGGTGTCTGTGCTCTACATTCGTGTTCCTGTGGCTCCTGACAAGTGTCCGTCAAAATGAGGAAGGAAGAAGAGCATCTTGTACAGATGCTATTTATGATTTAATATTTACTACTGCCACAGGCACATTGAAATCTGCTGGAGAATGCAAAAGCAGCTGCATTCCACCATTTCAGAAGCAGATTGTTTATCAGACACCTGGTTTGAAGCCCAGTAACTCTGCAAATCATCTGTGTGTGTCTTGGAAAACAGGGAATGAGATAGATGACACCAAGCTTTTCTCTGCAGGCTAGAGCAACTGTGAGGTTTAACAAAACGGCTCACTTTGTATTCACAGAGTAAATGAGAATCAATTCACCAAGAGCAAAAATGAGCTCAGGGAGTAAGGACAGCAATATTAATATTTATTCAGTGCATCCAGTGGAGCTGTGTTGACTTTTCTGGACTGGGAGCAAATAAGAAAATTCATTGCATGGTTGCATTAGATGCCTGGAGCAGAAGCAATCATTTTCCATCCCAGTGCTGCCCAGAAGACTAATACAGTAAGTGGAAAGCTGCAGAAGACTTCCTTAGAGTAACTCCCCCAGGCTGAGACATGAGTCAGGACAAGGTATGCAGTGATGTCACTGCCTGCATTGCCTCATGGCAGCACGTGGCAGCCACCTTTGGTACCCATTGCCATCCCTGGCCATTTAATGCCGCCTTGTGAAAACCGAAATTCTCCTTGGAACTCGTACATCCAAGGTGAGACATAGTGCCCTAGATCGTAATAAATCACTTGGGCACTGATGTGATACAATTCCAGTTTTACTGTGCTATCAGCTCTTGCCTAGGATAAAGGTGGCAAGGTGGCTTTTTTCCTATCACACAGGACAAGCTGCAACCCTGAGAATTTGGCAATGAAGAGGAGCTGTCTGTGTCTCATCGGTGTATCAGTCACTGCAACGCTCTCAAGTCAGAGAAAGCATTTTTAATTTCTGCTTAGTGGAGCCACAACACATTTTCAGTATAGGCTGGGATTCCTTTATAAAGAATTTAAGCCTTTCCATAAACAAACTTTTCCTGCTTAATAGTCTTTAGCCCACAAATGGCCCTGCCTGTAAAGCACAGAGGAAAACAGGCACCAGCATGCCTGAGGATATCCAGTGCCATGCACAGTGACTGCTCCTTTGTGTATGTATGCTTAAATCATGGCAGGCACCAGACTCCTCTAAGTCACCCAGTATTGCCTTTAAACACCATCCCAAAGGTCTGGGCCCTTGGGCACTGCCACAGTGGAAAAAGTAAAATTACTGTAACAGCTGGTGATAATCTAGCTTCCCCAGATTCACCTCAGATCGTGTTTAATCTGTGGTGCCACTGGTCACTGCTTTGCTTTGCCTGGGTAATAGGTCATTTCTGAAAGGGTTAAAAAATGATGAATGAACCCCAGGTGCCGTATCTTTACTCAAAGGCACCGTCTTCTCATTTTGACAGATACACAAAGCTGAAACTTGGTTCCACTTCCCACCTACAGATTTCCACACGGGAGAGCCACATTTGGGGGATATGGGGGGCAGGGGGTACATGGGGGGATTTAAGGAGGGTATGGGGGGGGGTTGAGAGGGAAAGGGGGGATGGGGGGGACAGGGGGGATTGGGGGGACAGGGGAGGGAGGGATGGGAAGGATATGGGAGGATGGTTGGGCATAAGGGTGGGGAGGGATGGGAACATGCAGCATATGGGGGGTAGGGGGCATAGGGGGGATATGGGGGGAAGGAGATGGGTGGGTGGGCGGAGAAAGGGGAAATGGGGGGGATATGGGGGATAGGGGAGATATGGGGGGGATACGGGGGGGTGGGGGGGCTATGGGGGGAAAAGGGGGTTTTAGGGGGGGATGGGGAAATATGGGGAAGTGGGGGGGGATTTGGAGTGTAGGGGAGATATGGGGGGATATAGGGGGGTGGGGAGGGATGGGGGGATTGGGGGAGTAAGAGGGGAATGGGGGATGTAGGGGGGTGGGGGGAGAAAGGAAGATATGGGGGGGAGGGGAATATGGGGAAATGGGGGGTATGGGGCATACAGGGGAGATGGGGGGAAATAAGGACGTGGAGGGTTTGGGGGCATTTAGGAGGCATATGGAGGGGGTTGAGAGGGAAAGGAGGGGTTGGGGGGGATGGGGGGGATGGGGGAGAACGGAGGGGGGGTGGGGAGATATGGGGTGTGGGGGGATATGGGGGGAATATGGGGGGGATAAGGGTGAGTGGGGGGGATGGGGGATGCAGCGTATGGGGGGTAGGGGGAATAAAGGGGGATATGAGGGGATGGGGGAGTATGGGGAAATGGGGGATATGGGGGGGTGATGGGAGGATGGAGGAGAGTATGGGGGATATGGGGGGCGATGGGGGGGGCTATGTGTGGGAATGAGGGGAAATGGGGGGGTTGTGGGGGATAGGGGAGATATGGGGGGGTATGGGGGATGGGGGGACAAGGAGGGATGGAGGTAATGGGGCGAATGGGGGGGTAAGAGGGGATGGAGGGGGTGGGGGGAGAAAGGGGGATTTAACGGGGGGTGGGGGGCATGGGAGGGAATATGGTGAAATGGGGGTTGTGGGGGATGGGGGGATGGGCAGGGGATGGGGGAAATAAGGGGGCGGAGGGTTTGGGGTGGATTTAAGCTGTGTGAGGGGGGTTGAGAGGGAAAGGGGGAGTTGGGGAGATGGGGGGGTGGGGGGGGATGGGAGTTATGGGGGGGAATAAGGGTGGGGGGGGGTTGGGGGGATGCAGCATATGGGGAGTTGCTAAAGGAAGACGTGTGCAGATTCTTCTATCTGGCCACTTTATACGCCAGCAGCAGACATTAAGAGAGATGGCTGCAGAGCACAGGCTGCATTTCATGGTGTGCATTTCCAGTGTGGCTCTAACAGTGCGCTCTCCTAAGGATCATCATTTAGGTCTCATTAGCTCTTGTTAAAAGACATGATTTCAACTTTTGCCATTAGATGTACAAATATATTATTGACACCTTGTAGTCCAACATCTCTACAGCAGCATTTCTAACTGCAATCTAAAAAAACGATAATGGAAAGAACCTCTGCATGCACTAAAAAGCACACAGAGCTTAAAGGTACGTTAAGAAAGCAGGGATTTTTACACTTCCCCTCTTGCCTATCAACTTAGAGTAGCGACATCAACAATATCTGAAACAGTAGGAAAGGATTATAAATGCTGGTGCTCAGTGACAGTAATAGTGACCAGAATGTCTGAATTACAGCAACAGAAACTTTTTACATGGACAGTGCACAATTTTTACATGAGAAAATTCATGCAGCTGCTGCTGTGACCAATATATGGATAGCAGCCCTTAAAGTACTTGAGATAAAGTGCTGCCGAAAAGGATCAATAAGAGGGACCCAGGAGAAATAACAAAGGGATCTATGGAGAAAACACTGGGAGGACAGAATTACAGTGGACCTGTTTAGTAGCTGATATCCTGCAAAGTATATTTCTCCTGAAAAACATCAGAGACACAGGCATCACTTTATACAGGAAGGTCGGGGTATCAAAGCAGATGGAACAAACTTAGCGCTCCTTTGGAATAATAATTGTTTGTGCTCTTCACACTTACTCAACAAGCAGAGGAAACTTTCTTCCTGGTGCAACTCTTTCTTTCCACTGGACCAGGTGCACTTATGGTCTTAGCAGTCACTCAAGGACAGCTGTAGGTTCCAGGGCTGAGCACAAACACCTTGCAGTTATTTCCTCACTCTTAACACCTAAGCTGTGGCTCATCCTAAAGCCTCTGCTGTGCAGGCAGAGAACTGGGCAACAGCTGCAGGGCCCGTGCAGTCTTTGCCGTGCAGCTGGACAGCCCTGCTGATTAACCTACAGAGACTGTGCAGAAGAAACAACCAGGAAAGCAGCTGTCAGAATATCTCACATTAAGAGCAAGACTTCTGTTTCTCAGCATCAATGCTAATGAATACCAAGAGCTTTCTTTAAATCTGCTGTTTGCCATTTGTCTTCTAAGATGCTTGTAAGGATCACGCATTGTGTTGTACTGCAAGACAGCTCAAGTGGGAAAGCACACAGAAGCATTGAAGAAAGTGATTTTAGAAGGAAAAGAGAGAGTAGGGAGAAAGATTTAAGTTACTTTGTGCAGCTTGTCAGTGTGTGGACCTAACAGCAGCAGCCAAACTTTCAGCTGTATGTTCTCGTAGAGCATCCCTGGCTTCCCAGAAAGATACTGGTAGCCACATTTGCCATATTCTTACATCAGTCCAGAAGTCTGTTGTCTCCTCAACAGTAAAAGCATATGTCAAGTATCTTGGTGGAGATCTGGATTTGATCAAGGTGTCTGATCAAGGTAAAGCTAATGGAGGAAGATGCTCACCTGCTCCATCTCCAAAGAACAGGCTGGATTTGGAGTGGAAGAGAACATCTGAGTGGTTCAAGATGAATTCCACAACGGCCAGCTGCATCTGCACCTCCATGAAGGCAGCTCTTCTGCTGATGCAGGCAGACTCACTCTGCTGTGACCTGAAGAAAAAACAGATGAAGTAAAACTGCCAACAGACAAAAGACTGGGAAGGCAACTCTGGCTGTGCAAAATATGTTGATTTTGGAGGGGAGGGTCTACAAAGGCTGCATGTGTTTATTTTGAGGTTTCTTTTCAACATTGTTTGCAAGATGTCAAGCATGAGTCCACTCTGATGTTCTTTTCTTATCTGGCCTCACATCCTGCTTTCCTGCACTGCTATACAATGGGTAACCCTTATCTTGCCCTCTCTTAACTCACGCAAGCAGGAGAGCACGCAGAAAGCAGCTTACATCTTTTACACCCTATAACTCGACACTTATCTCTTTCTCCCCTGGTTCCTCATTGGCTGAGTACTTCAGGTTCACAATCTTCCTGACGCTCAACTAAACCTATGGATACTGGATGAACATCAATTGTTGCTGGCTAAGCATATATGGCTAATTAATTAGCTTCTCACACTTGCTCACTCAACACCCAGTCCTTGTTTCTGGACTTCTGCTCGTCCCTGCATAGAGATAAGCTTGGAAGGAGGACAAGGGGGAGTATCTTGATGCCTGCCTGTTGCATCCCAACCTACCCACAGAGCCAGGCAAGCCAGCCTTGCGTAGAGGCCCTGGCTTCTTTGATGGTTAAGTCTGTTTTTCTTTTGCTGAGGGTCTCTTATCCAAACAAAATAGCCCTACAATATGATTTCTAGTCCATAATACTATACCTACACTATTTGGAACATTTAAGAGCTATTGCAGTTTTGCAAGCAAGAATTAATCACACAATTCGGCAACTGTATTTCTAAAGTAGGTTACTAACATATATGGTATTTCTTCTTTTTCACATCAGCTATTTCTAAGGACAAGTTACTAAACACAAGTACATTGTGCTCTGCTTCTTCAGATCAATTCCCTCCTCTTAATATCTAATGCAGGAACAACATTCCATTCCTACAGCCTTGAGCAGGGATGTCTCTTGATGTCACACCTGCACAGAGATCCTTTCCACCTTGATGTCAAGACACCTTGCTGGTACAGATCCTCGGTAAGCGACTAATAGTTTGGTTTGGAATTTGTCAGCTTCACTAAGGGTACATCTATCTATCTGTCTAGGATCCCTTAGACACAAACGGTCTGGGACTAGGAGTGGATCCAGCCGTGCTGAGGAACCTTACCTCTGTGCATTGAAGAGTTCACACAGCAATGGGGTTGGCTCTGATCCTCATGACACAGCAGGAGAGCATCCTGTAGATGTGTGTGTTACCCTGTCCTCTCTGTGGATAATCACCCAAAGAGAAAAACCCAGTGAGGCCACGGGCTACTCATCTCCAGCATCACATCCCGTTCAGACGTAAATAATTCTCACCTCATGGACTCAGAGCTTCCCCTTTAAACTGAAATCGGTCGGGTCTGCCATACAGAACTCCAAAAGGACTCAAGCATTCCTTACATCTTGATTTTACCCTCATCCTCGTTGCCTGCTACCCGTGTAAGTTCTCCTCCTGCTGAATTTCAGCTACGTGCTTTCATCTGGCGATTTCCACGTGCCCCTTGTGCTCAACAGGCTGTGTGCAATTCCCAGCTGATGCCACGGTGTGACCGAGCTGCCGCAGCACTCACAGCACCGAGCGCCCTTTGTCCAACGGCATCGCAGCAGGCGCCCGAATCGAGGTACGATGTCATTCCACAGTGCTTGTATACTCGCCCTGTTTGTGCTACAGGGAAAAGCCACCGACCGAGCTGAAGCAGCGTCTGCCAGCACCACGGCGTTCCCCGAGTTCTGAGAAACACATTTGCCCTGCCTCCACTGTATTTTTTTACACGAATATTGGATCCCTTAAATTCAAGGACTCACAACTTCCCTGCACGTGCGCAATATACGTAAATGAAGCATTTGCCAATTACCGAATTAGAAGAGTTTAGAACGTTAGAAGCTCCGTCCAGCCGCGGTGCAAACACGCCGCTTCCGCCCGGCAGCGTTCTCACATCCAACATGGCTCCTCGACAGCTTCACCCGCTCCTCAGCGCCCCCCCCCCCCCCCCGCCGCTCTGAACTTGCCGTGCCCTTTCTCAAAATGGCTGCCGCCAGCTTCACCCCGCGGCCGCCTTGACCGGATGACGGCCGGGTCGCGCAGTCACGTGACGGACGAGGAGGGCGGAGCGGTACCAGGCGTCCGATTTGTCTGCTCCTCCTGGCCGTGCAGTGCGGTCGGCTCTCGTGGGGTCCGGGCCTCCCGGGGACGGCGCCGCTTACGTACGGGATCGGCGGCAGCGGGGTGAGCGGGGCCCGTGGGTGCGGGCGGGGAGGGAGAGCCGGGGGAGGGGAGGGCGGCGGTCCTCCGAGCGGCGGTCCTCCGAGCGGCGGTCCTCCGAGCGGCGGTCCTCCGAGCGGCGGTCCTCCGAGCGGCGGTCCTCCGAGCGGCGGTCCGTGCCGCAGTTCTTGTTCTCAGCCTGATTTCTCTCTCCTTTCCCTGGCCGAATTTCGGCGCCCCGTTACGCGTCCTCCGCGGGGGGGCGGGGAGAGGTTTGAGCTGATGGGCGGCCGGCGTCTGGGGGCTGTGCGGGTTCTTGTGGCGGTGATGCTGCAGCAATGCGTCCTCCGCGCTCCCTTCGCTGAGCTGTGCCGCGTGTGCTCTGTGGCTGTGCTAAGGCTGCATGAAAGGCATCGGTTGGTGCCTGCAGACTCGTGAAGGAAATTTACACTCGCGTTCCGAAGACGGTGCTCTCTTCCCCTCCCCTTCCCCCCCCCCCCCGACGTAGAAGTGCGTCTATGATCGCTGTGAGCAATGTCTGAGAAGGAACTGAGGAGCTGAGAAGGATTTCAATTCGTGCTGCTTTTTTCCCCCGTACTCTCTCCCCCCTGCGCCACTATGTGGCCATTATCTGCTAATTGTACTTTCAACGGTGATTATTTTTCTCATGAACCTGAAGCTGTGAATGCTGAGGTGTCAGGACAGCTGTCCTTAACTGCTGTGAGAAAAATGTTGTGCAAGTTGTAGGGCATTTTTGAGTTACGTTCTCACCTTGGCCTACGCAGCTGAATTCAGGTATGGTTTAGATTCTGAAGATCTATTCAGAAAGGGGATGTTCTTAAGAGCTAGCACAAAAAACACAGGAGGAAAAGAACATAATGAAGTTAATCTAGCTGTATATTTCTTAGGGTCTCTCTCAGGTAGTGCGTCTGCAGTTAGAAAGAATGGGTGTGAGGGTTTTGTTATCTGGGGTATCTCTACAACTTTCTGAGGCTCCAGTCTGAAAAACAGACTAGCAAACAGACTTTTACTTTTTCTCCCAGTTGCCTTGGTTAGGAGGTGCAGCTGGAGGCTGTAACCCTCAGTTGCTCGTTTCATTCAATGTGCAGCTTTTGTGGTGATGCTCGCAGAGAATGTATTGGTTTTTCTTTATTAAGTTCTCAACACTGGGAATTGGCTCAGGAAGTGGATTTGCTGTCTTTTCCTTTCCTGTGGGTTTGTTTTGTCTGTTCTGTGGGGGGAAGGATGGTGGGCTGAGGGGAAGGAGGGAGGTTGCTTGTTGGATTGTTTTCCCTTGTTTTATCTGGGAACATTCTCTTTGCGTTGCAGGGTATTTTTATTTTTAGCCAGAAAGCTGTTTGTTTCCCCACTGTGTGGTGGAGAAAATGAGGTGTAGATGGTTGTGCTAACTTGGTGTAGTGCTATGCATGTGAACAACAAAAGCAGCAAACCGGTTCTCCCAGAATGGCTGTGTGTAACTCAGCAGCTGATTGCTGTGAAGGATTCCCCTGTGCTCAGTGTGTGCAGTGGCAGCACAAGAGCCTCAGGGTGGGCGCTGCGCCTGTTTGGGTGACAGGCAGGAAGTTTGCATCCCTGTATTGTCAGAGAGCTTTACTGAGTCTTTTTTCTCTAGCTGTTATTTTTTGTAAAGCATGAAAGCAGTCCTGTGGAAAGTGTGATAAATACCTTAAAGAAAAAGAAGCTTTAATTCAATAGGAAGCAGAAAGATCTAAGAGCAAGCAAAGTTGACTGCTAGGCACGTGCAGAAATAAGCTACTGCCTGCTGCAGTTATTGCTGTTGGATCTGAAGTGCCTACTGAGGTTAGTGTGCTTTCCATGTTCTTTTTTGCTGGTTTTATTTTGTCCTTAAGTAGACATTTGATACCTTTCAGTTTGAGAAAATAGCATGAAGTACCTCCGTATTCTTATCCCCCTGGAGATTGGTGTGTAAGCCAGCATTTCTTTGTGGATGGGAAAAGGAAAGTACTTTGTCACGCTGGCTTCTGAAAACGTGGCTTGGCAATTACTGTGCAGTTCTTAGTAGTCTTGCACTGTCTGTGCTGTAGTCCTGCAGAGAGGTGGCTTATGCAGTGCCATTAAGATGAAGGCGAATGCCTTGATTTTCATTCTTCTGCTTGTCTCTGCATATGTAACAGCATTCGTCTGAACAGCTCAGAGCACCTGGGCAGCTCTTCCCGTTTCCATGTTACTTCAGACTGTCCTGAGGTCACGTTCCTACTTTCCTCTTTTCTGCTCACTTGCACTAAAAAACCTCAGCAAACAGCTCTGCCTCTTGTAGTCAATTATTCCTTAGGGAGAAGCCCTTCTGTGCTTTCTCTTGCTGGTCTCTTTACTCTGTCTGCCACAGAACTGATGTTTTAAGATGTGCTTTAGTATAGTTCTGTAATCTTCTATGGGTAGAATTTGTTTTGGAAACGTGGTTACTTTACGTTGGAAATAATTTTTGTATGTGACATTAATTTGCTCGGACTAGAAATCACAGAGATTTTTACTAAGATGCAATTATTTTCTTCTGATCTCTGTTCCATTTCATCTCAGCACACGCAGCGTAGTTTACTCAGCCGGGCTGGTTGTACTTGTGAGTGGACAGATGCTTAAAGGAGGTGGAAGCTCTGCAGCTCTGACAGATGGCCCAGGAAACCTTACTGTCATCAAAGCTGTGGTAATGTACGTCAACAGAAGGGGAACAGACAAAGGAAATGCCTTTTTGTTCTTTTCATGCCATAAAATGGGAAGTTTTAGGTCCTAGCAAGTCTAAGCAGCCAGATCTAGCACAAAGCTGCAGTTTTGAGTTCTGTGTGGACCATGACAGTGTTCCTACAAAGATTACCAAAAACTGCAGTTCTCCCCGTAAGTTTACAGATGGAAAAAAAATTAATTCACCTGCCTAGAAAGAATTGATGTGTCACAGCTGCCATTGGCAAGATGGCCCGAGAGTTGTGTGGGTGCATCTGGCTGTGAGAGGAATGTCTCTGTGGAAGGACAGCTTGTTCCCCCCTCTGATGGGGGCAGCTTCTCAGCTGCCCTACCCTGGTCTTCCTGCAGCTGGACAGATAGCCCAGAAGGGCACGGGGTACGCAGACCCTCCCCGGCCAGCTGCAGCAGTCGGTCCTGCCAGCACTCCCTTTCCCCCCGACCATTCACGTTTTGCAGCTGGAGCCCTGTGTGGCAGAGGAGGAGAGAGCTGCAGGCAGAAGGAAAACAGGGTGCTGGGATTCCTCCAGCTCGCTGCCAGCTGTCTTCTGTGACATTTTGGGGGTGGGCAGGGGACTGTGGGAGCACCCTCAAGGCTCTGGGCAGGAGGGAAGGAAGCAAAGATGCAGCTGCAGGCAGCGGGCTCTGAGCTGGAGAAGTGCAGCCGGGCACTGTGCAGCTCCCAGTCTGGGCACACGGAGCAAGTTTGTCCAGCTGAGGGCTGCAGGGCTGTCCTTATCAAGCACTCCCCCATCGCACAGGTCTGCAGCAACTGCACCAGTTGCTCGAGCTCTTCCCACTGCAGGAGCTCAGAACTGACAAGAACCCTGACCAAAGCAGGTAATGGCAACATATGCACAGAGATACACACCTGATACAGAATCTGGCACTTGACAGTCCTCCCAGAGCTTCTTGCTGCTTTTTAGGCTGCTCTACAGCTATTCTGTCAGGCTGCATACTGTCACTGACTCAAAAAAAACAAAACAAAAACAAACAAAAAAAAACCACAAACAAACAAGTGCAGTATTATGTATAGATAACGAACTCTTGCTTGAAAACCAATAGCATTTCCACATCCTGGAGTGTCACCATCACCCCCAGGTTGGGCTGGTGCTGCTCATCTGCCCCGCAGTGCTGCTCAAATGGCACCGGCACCTCCTGGCACGGCCTGCCACCTCCCTGTGTCACCTCTACGTGTCACCTCATCTCGCCTCTGCAGTTCTGACCCCACACCTCCACCCCATGTCCCCCCATGTCCTCACATGTCCCTGTGTTCCCATACATCCCCTCATGTCTCAAGTCCCCCCACATCCCCTGCCCCAATTCAGTCCATGCTGATGTCACCATGGGATTGAGGACGGGGGCAGGGATGCCTGTGGGGTGCATGGAGTCCTGGGACAGGTTGATGGCTGTGCACAGGGGGGTGATGGTGCCCTCGGCGCACGGCTGTGACAGGGGGGTGTGAGTCATTGCCCCCAAAATGGGGCTTGTGCTGTTACACAAATTTCCAAAATGGGGAAATGTGCTGTTACAAAGAGCCAGCTTTGGTTTATGCCGTATCTGTGAGTATCCTGTACAGTGCTTTTGTAGCTGTGTTACCGAGACCAGAAGTCTTTTTTTCTACCTAAACTCCTAAATGAACTTGAATTTGCTTACATGCTGGAGGAGGAATTTGTGTGTTTTTTCTAACAGCAGTATGAAAAATACACAGAGTTTGTATAATAGCAATCATCACTGAGATAGTGGGATAAATAGTTGCCGGTTGATCCTGTGTTGCTTCTACATGTACAGGATGTTTTTCAAATGAAGATTGGCATCTGATAGATTCCAGCAATGTCTGTTCTTTCTGTTCCTTTCTTTATTCAGACACTTAATCGCTCTCAATCTGTCAGGCTTCCCCTGCCTCATTTCTGATCTTCGCCTCAGCGAGCAGCTTTCTACCTCAGAGTCTTTTGTAAGTATGCCTTGAATGCATTTGGTTGCTCTTGTAAATTGAGTTGCACTGCTTCTTGTGCATGCATGCAAATTACGACCAGATACCGAGAACTCAGAACTGCTCGCCTCCAGTGCTGGAGGTTCTGCGCCTGACAAAGTCTCAAACATCCTGCTTTTCTTCTTACCATACGACACAGCGGTACAGTGAATTTGTAAGGTTGGTACCTCCCAGTCTATTTGGTTTATCCTTGGGGTTTATTCCAAGGCTGCGTGCTCTGACATGCTGCTATGGTTTGAGTGTCGGAAGTGGTCGTGACCTTTCTGCTGGCATCAGTTCCTTCCCAGGGAATAACTGCAGCTGACTGCAGTGTTGGTTTTGTTGTTCCATCCCCACAACAGATATTCTGAGAGTCTGTTTTTTTCTGTTCCTATTATTAGTATTACTGCATTATTAGGATGGTGGCTCATTGAGGTACGTAGATTGCTCTGAAAGGAATGCCTCCTATTTATTTCCACAGAAATGATAAGAGATACACAAAGTGAATTCTCAGCTCTCTCAACAAAACTCTGTTTTTTAGCATGGTCACCACCATTAACTATCCTTTTCTTTTTCTTTTTTTTTTTCCTTTCCCTCCAGTGTTGAGCCTGCATGCTGTGCTTGTTTAAAAAGAAATGATAATTAAAATAAATCCATTTGGCTGTCTGGGTGGCTCGCCTTGCATTGCTGTTGCCACTGCTGAAGCCTCACTGTGCTCACATCCACGTGTTGGGCTTCATAAATATTCTGCAGGCATTGATGGATGTCAGTGGGTGTGATTTTTTTTCAGTGTGGAGGAGTTCAGGGACACCCTGTGCTCCATGAGCACTTCCATGTCAGGTGCTGTGCTGTCATTCTGGCCCTCTGCTGCCATCTGCCGCATGGCTGCAGAATGTAACTGAATGCTGGCAGGAAGGTTCAACCTCTGCTGTCATCCCACCAGCATCCACCTGTGATGTTGTGGGCCAGCTTTATAAAAACAGAAGGCATTACTTTTGGATTGGCCTGTGTGCAATTATGAAAAACTAAGGTTTATAACGGCTGGCTGAGTAAATTGGAGGCTGCTAATGAGATCCACAACTCTAAAATAACAGTAGTTAGACACTGATAGCTTTCAAGGCCAATTTAAATAATGTGGCTGTGTTGGGTTATTTATTTGATGTTATCTTTCACTGCTGTGTTTCCTGAAAACTCTCCAGCTGTGTCATTCCAGGCTTGATTTTGAGCGGATTTGTTTTCATGCTCCATTGTAAAATTGCTGTTAAGAATTGGTATTGCAAGAAATGATTCTTGAGGTCCCTTCCAACCTGGGCCATTTTCAGAATAAACAAATATCTTCAAATTAATAATGCTCACCAAGTCTCATACTTCTGTGAGCCTACTGCCAGTGTATCCTGTCAAAGATGAAGTGAGTTACTGTCTGGTGATTAAAAAATTCTGAATATTCTAAAGTAGTCAGAATATTATGGCTGCTACTTATCTGAACAGTGTTTCTTTATGGTAAGCAGAGTAATGGGACGCAGAAGTAAAACCTAAGTCTATACTAGAGAAATTTCACCATACGAATACTGTTCATACACAGCAATTCTTTAATATCCTATCTTCATCATAGGTAGGAACGTTGAGCTTTTCTTATACTATGTGTTGAGTAAAACTGCATTTTACGTGTATTTTACATGTATTAAACAGATGTGAATCTGCTCATCAGACTTTTCTAAATAGAATACACAGTATGCTAAAACCTGAGATCAGACAGTTTTAAAGCAGGAAATTGAAGCAAAACCACTCCAGTTGTGCTGGTTATTATGAGAAATGAATAGATACGTAAAAAGATAAACTCAGCAACCACTAAGAAACACTGAGTGCTCTGTTTCAGCTTTTTTAACCTTTTAGCATTGTCAGTCACTACGGCTATTCAGTTTAGCTCATGGTAAGATATTTTTTCTTGCTTTTTACATCCTACTACTTATTTGATGACTGCTCACATACAACCTTTTAGCATTCCCATGCCTGTAACTTCCAGACTTTGCTTGTAGGCTATGTTTCTGAGATGTCTAATTATTATGATTATTTTTGCTGCACATTCTTCTTCTGCATCTTTCGTTAAAAAAATTGAGCACATCTTTTCATTCTAGAAGATCACATCCCACTGTCAGCTTTGCTCAGGGAGAATGGATTGATTCTTTCTTGGCGTGCCCTGTTCACTTCCATGGCTATTATCTTTTCCATTTGTTTCATTGTTTTAGATTTATTTTGCTATAACTTGCTTTTCATTCTTTTCAAATTCACTTGGGATAGAAAGGTATAGTCTGTCAGAGAAACGAAGGTTCTGAAGGCATATATTTTACATCGCCTGATTTCTTTTCACACTCAGGATATTGCAGAAGTTGTATTTAGTAGACTGAATTTTAGTGAAATTGGAATGGAAGGTAAACAAAAGTATTTCAGGTTTAAAAAGCAAAATGGAAAAGGGGAGAGAGCTAGGAAAGAAAACAAATGGGAAGTATTTCTAAGAGTACTCTATTTTTCTGGGAGAGAATGTCCTGTTCAGGGAAGAAAAGTGGTATTTCTTACCAGAAACGCCATCCAGTTTGGAGACAATCTCCTATATGTGGGAGAAGAGTAGTATTTCTGTGAGAAAATGTCCTATTCTTGGTTGCAAGTGCAAAATTTGGCCTTGTCCTCTGATATTTTGGGGAGAAAACCTGTGGTAGTTGTAAGAAAATGGGTATTTCTGGGAGAAAATATCCTACTTTTGGAAGAAAAGGTCAGCTTTCCAACTGAAATGTGGTATTTCTGTGAGAAAATGGCCTACTTGTTGGAGAAAAGGGGGAAATTCTGGGAAGGAATGTCTTCTATTTGAGAGCAACTGTCTTCTTTTTGGAGTGCAAACCGGTCCTTTGGGGAGCAAATAGGGTCTATATGGGAGAAAATGTCCTCTTCAGGAGTGTAAGGTAGTACTTTTGAGAGAAAATGGAAGGTATTTCTCAGAAAACTGCCATTTCTGGGAGAAGACAGCATGCTTTGTTGGAAAATGACATCTATTGGTGAGCAAGCTGGGATTTTTGGGAGAAAATGCCGCATTTTAAAAAATAAGCTGGTATTTCCGGGGGAATATGTCCCATCTTTGTTAGACAACTGGAATATCTGTGATCAAATGTCATTTTGATGGGAGTAAACATGATATTGAGGAGTGTAAAGTAGTGCTCCTGAGATGAAATGTGAGGTATTACTGGAGAAACTGTCTTCTTTATGCAGAAAAGATCACATAATTGCGAGGAAGCTGGTATTTCTGGGAGGAAATATCATATTTTTGTTGGAAAATGTCACATTTGCTACTGTCACATAGTATTTTGTGGATGAAACATGAAGTGTACTGAAGAAAACCTGTATTTCTGGTTGGAAACGTCATCTCTTTGGGGAGAAGACTGGTATTTCAGGGAGAAAAGATCCTTGTTGGGGGAGAAAGTGTCTTATTTTTGATGGAAAAGTAGTACTTGTGGGAGAAAATGCCATGTATTTGGGTGAAGGGTGGGATTTCTGGGAGGAAATACCGTATGTTGGGAAGAAAGTGTCCTCTTTCAGGTTGAAATGCGATACTTATGATCGAAACTGTCCTATGTTTGGGCGAAAACTGGTATTTCTGGGAGATAATGTCATTTTATTGGAGCAAGCCATGATTTCGGGGAGAGAATGTCTTATTTTTGGAAGAAAATGCGGTACCTGGGGGGGGAACTGGCATTTCTGGGAGAAAATGTCATCTTTTGGGGAGAAGATGTCACCTTGAGGATTGTCGTGTTGTCGTATTGTTTGGAGAAGGCCTGAGGTATTTCTAAGAAAAGTGGTATTCCCAGGAGACAGTATCATATTTTGGGGAAGTGGGGGAGGGGTGATCATCTATTTGGGAGAAAGCTGGTATTTCTGGGAGAAAACATCCTCTGTTGCAGAGCCAAGTGGTATTTCTGGCAGGAAATGTCCCACATTTGGGAGTCAAGTGGCATTTCTGTGATAAATGCCGTATTGTTGGGAGTAAGTGTCATATGAAGGTGTGCAAAGTAGTCTACTGGGGGGAAATTGGAGGTATTGCTTTGAAAGCTGGTATTTCAGGGAGAAAACGTCTTCTTTCTGGGGGGAAATGTCATCTGTTGGAGAGAATGCTGATAAGTCTGGAAGAAGATCTATTTTTGGAGGAAACTGTAATATTAGGGAGAGAAAAGTGGTATTGCTGGTCCAAGATGTCATCAAGTTGGGATGACACTGGTGTTTCTGGGAGAAAATATCCAAAATATTTTGGATGACAATGTGGTCTTTAGGGTTGAAATGTGGTATTTCTGGGAGGAAATGGAATATGCATGAGAGAAAACTGTTCCTTTGGGGAGAATGTATCCTATTTTTGGTGGAAAATGTCCTATTGAACAGTTGAAGTCTGCATTTTTTGGAGAAAATGGAAGTTATTGTCAAGAAAACTGGTATTTCTTGGAGATTATCACATATTTGGTTGGAAAACGTGGTATATTTGAGAGAATGCTAGTATTTCAGGGAGAGCGTAGCATGTATTTTTAAGAGAACATGGAGTACTGAGAGGAAATGTCATCGTTTTTTGGTGAAAAAAACATATTTAGGGGAATAGAATCGTGTTTCTGGAAGAAAAAGTGAGAAAACTGGTATTTCTGGGAGAAAATGTCATACATGAGGGAGAAGAACATATTTCTGTGAATGAATGCCTTCGAGAATTTTTCCCTTTTTCCCTTTTTCCCTTTTTCCCTTTTTCCCTTTTTCCCTTTTTCCCTTTTTTCCCTTTTTCCCTTTTTCCCTTTTTCCCTTTTTCCCTTTTTCCCTTTTTCCCTTTTTTCCCTTTTTCCCTTTTTCCCTTTTTTCCCTTTTTCCCTTTTTCCCTTTTTCCCTTTTTTCCCTTTTTCCCTTTTTCCCTTTTTCCCTTTTTCCC
Organism: Lagopus muta; assembly: GCF_023343835.1. Classification (NCBI taxonomy): domain Eukaryota; kingdom Metazoa; phylum Chordata; class Aves; order Galliformes; family Phasianidae; genus Lagopus; species Lagopus muta. The sequence goes on from NC_064436.1 coordinate 926,458, forward strand.
TTTTTCCCTTTTCCCTTTTTCTTTTTGTTCCCATGCATGATTTGGATCAAACTTGCCAAAGATATCAGAAACTCCAAGAAACCGAGTCAGCTGCAAAAGTTGATAACCTGAATGCATTACAACTCAAACCTCTTTCTACTAAGCCTTCTTCAGACAGTATGAATTCCAAGAAGGTTACCTGAAACTTACAAGTTGAGGAGCTGCCTACTGACGCAATGAGAAAAGTAGAACAAAACTACATGCTTGATTGAGACTGTACTCAATCAATCAATCTGACAGCCTCACACCACGTCTACAAGACTATCTGCAAGATGAAAAAACAGCCAAACCAAAAACAAAGATACATTTAGCCTTTCCTCAGGTAAGAACCAGTAGTAGGTCGGTAGGTAAGGCTGTAAGAACAAGTTAAATGGGTAGTAATACTTCTCCATGATATTTCGATATATTTACATGAGATTTTCATTCATATATAGGTTAAGAATTTCCTGAGACAAAAGTTTCCCAGATATTTATTCCATTGCTTTCCCTCCTTCTCCTTCAAGAAATTCCCCAATTTAATTGCGTTCAGGATGAGGAGTCACCTCTTCTTATTTATTCCAAAGCTGTCACTTTCTAGTTATTTCATAGCTACCGTTGTCTAGTTTTATTTGACGTACCACAGTTCTGGTGTTGGAAAATACAGTGAACCATAATTTCCTATTGATCTTTTCTCAATTATTTGTATTTTAAATAGAGCTCTATAATATTGCATTTAAACCATGTATTTTGCAAGCTGAAAAGTCCTTTATTAACTGCTTGTGAAGACATCCTGGAGGGAACTTGCTTTATCAGGGGGCTTGGAGCAGATGGGCTCCAGAAGTCCCTTTTCAAACCCTACCATTCTGTAATTTTATAATTCTTCGGCCTTTATTCGTTCCATTTTTTTGGTGTTTTTTGTTTGCTTGTTTGTTTGCTTGTTTGTTTGTTTGTTTTTATCGGAATTATTTCCAGTTCTATTATGTCTTTCTGGAGTGGAGATCAGAAATCAAGGAGAAGTACAGGGATGGGAAGGGAAGAAAGCACTGAAGTAACAGTGGGAGAGCTAAATGAGAAAGAATACAAGGAAAACCAACATAGAATGTTTTAGCAGGGACCAAATTTTGTTGCTGTAGAGGGAAAATTGCATAAAAGTGGGCACCAAATCCAAGGTGATTCTATCCACTGTGCTCATAAGAAAACATTCTTCTGTAAATGATTAAGGCCTCCCATTCAAGACATTTTATCTACACCCATAGTAAAGAGTAAAAGATTGCCATCCATGTTGACAGAAAAAAATCATAATCCTTGCTATGCTTGAAGATGTGATAAAAAGACCATTTCCATTGCTTCTTCACTAGAAACCAAATGAGAAACAAAGAAAATGTCTCCAAGGAGGACATCTCTCTTGCCTCCAAAGTCTGAAAGATTCCCAAAGATAGCTGAGAGCTACATGGTTGTCCAAACTGCCTTTCCACACTGAGTTGCCGATATTTGCCTGTGAAATTATGGAAGGTCCTTTAAGCCATTGTTTTGTCAAATCAGTGATCTGTAAGGAAAAATAAATCTTACTAAATTTTGAAATTACCGATGTTATTGCAGGTCTTTAAAAGGTCAAAAGAACAGACATGAAAAAAAGCATTTCAAAGTGAATTCATCAACAAAAGGAGTGTGTGCTGGTGACAGTTGTGAAATACATGTGCATTTTTACTGAAATAGGCTAAGTTGATAGCAGGATTTTTGAAGAGTAATGAGATGAGCTATAGGTGTCAGATGATCAATAAAAGATTAGAATGCTTTTAGGATTAGCATCAGAAAACTGTTACAAGGCAGTATGAGTGAAAGAAGAGATGCAGCCTTCGTATGAATATGATATGGACAAATACACAAAGGAGCCGTTGCACACCTGTAGCTGCTCTTTCATTTCCTTCATGCTTTCACTCTGCACCATTTTTCCCGTGCTCTGAGTGAGAGACATCTGAGTCAAGTGTCCTGAGTTAAAAACATTCTGGTGCAACCTTAAATAATCACTGGGATGGGTCAGACAACCCACTAGATCCCTGGCCCATGGACCCAGAGAAAGAACCCAATCCATCTCCTGCAGATGAAACAGCTGCCACTCTGAGTAGTCTTTCTTGCATTTCTGCAGTCTCTGCTAGGATCCTTCATTAGAAAGACACAGTCTCAAAAGGTAATACACAAAGCAGGTCTGATACCTTATTTCATGCATGATGTCTTTTTTCTTTTCTTCCCTGAAGATAAATTCATCCTCTCTCTTCACTTCTCAGATCTCACACAGAGACATTTTTAGCATCTATCGCTATTAGTAAGCTATAAATGGGCAGATATGGGGAACAAAGTAGGTACCTCAGCAGGTAAGCATTTTTCCCCTACTCCAGGGAAGGTGATGGAGCAGATTGTCTTGAGGGAGACCATGCGGCATGTGCGGGGTGACCGGGGGGGGGATCAGGCCTAGCCAGCACGGGTTCGTGAAGGGCAGGTCCTGTTTGACCAACCTGATCTCCTTCTATGATCTAGTGACCCATCTGGTGGATGAGGGAAAGGCTGTTGATGTGGTCTACCTAGACTTCAGCAAAGCCTTTGACACTGTCTCCCACAGCATTCTCCTGCAGAAGCTGGCAGCCCGAGGCTTGGATGGGTACACTCTTGGCTGGGTGAGGAGCTGGCTGAAGGGCCGGGCTCAGAGAGTGGTGGTGAATGGAGTTAAATCCAGCTGGCGACCGGTCGTGAGTGGTGTTCCGCAGGGGTCGGTGCTGGGGCCTGTCCTCTTCAATATCTTTATTGATGACCTGGATGAGGGCATCGAGTGCACCCTCAGTAAATTCGCAGATGACACCAAATTGGCTGGAAGTGTGGATCTGCCTGGGGGTAGCGAGGCCCTACAGAGAGATCTGGACAGGCGGGAGAGCTGGGCTGAAGCCAATGGGATGAGTTTCAACAAGGCCAAATGCCGGGTCCTGCACTTCGGCTACAAACAACCCCAGGCGACGCTGCAGGCTTGGGGCGGTGTGGCTGGAGGACTGTGTAGAGGAAATGGACCTGGGGGTATTGATTGATGCTCGGCTCAACATGAGCCGACAGTGTGCCCAGGTGGCCAAGAAGGCCAATGGCATCCTGGCCTGCATCAGAAACAGCGTTGCAAGCAGGAACAGAGAGTTCCCCTGTACTCAGCACTGGTGAGGCCGCACCTCGAGTACCGTGTCCAGTTTTGGGCCCATCACTGCAAGAAAGACATTGAGGCCCTGGAACGCGTTCAGAGGAGGGCAACAAAGCTGGTGAGGGGTCTGGAACACAGGCCGTATGAGGGGAGGCTGAAGGAGCTGGGAACGTTCAGCCTGGAGAAGAGGAGGCTCAGGGGAGACCTCATTGCTCTCTATAACTTCCTGAAGGGAGGTTGTAGTGAGCTGGGGGTCGGCCTCTTCTCTCGTGTCATTAGTGATAGGACCAGAGGGAACAGCTTCAAGCTACGGCAGGGGAGATTCAGGCTGGACATCAGGAAGTATTACTTTTCAGAAAGGGTGGTCAGGCACTGGAATGGATGCCCAGGGAGGTGGTGGAGTCACCGAGCCTGGGGGTGTTCAAGGAAAGGCTGGATGTTGTGTTGAGGGACGTGGTTTAGTGGGAGCTATTGGGAATAGGTGAACAGTTGGACTGGATGATCTTTTAGGTCTTTTCCAACCTTGGTGATTCAATGATTATTCTGTTTTCAAAGCACAGTTGGAATACTATGCGGTAAATAAGGTATCGGGCTGTTCACAGAACAGAAAAATGTAAAAGCTGACTAAGTAAGCGACTTACATTCCGTACCTAAGATGAAGACTTGACAAAAAATAGCAAGTGACCATATGATTCAAGGCTGTACAATAATGGATCCTCAATAGCACATGAATAACATTTCATTGGGAAATATTAAATCTAGCATTTGCAAATATTGATGTGTCTGACTTTGCACTTTAATACTACTATTCTATGCAAGAGTTCTGTCATCTAGTTAGTACATAAAACAGGAATACTATCAGTGATTGACAATTATGCAGGAGTATTCTTGTTAAGTATGGCAATACACAAGGGTCTGAACCCTTTTTTTTCTTGGCTCCAGGCTTGCTTTTTGAGGTATTTTTTGGGATAAGACTCTGACTTATCCAGGAGGTGACTGATGAGTGTCACCGTGTGGCAATCAACATAACTTTGTGGACATTTGAAAGCATTTCCTTTGGAACTCTTTGCCTTCAGAAGAGAGTTCTCAGGAGCTTTTACTAGCAGAAGATCTGGCCTGTGAGCAAATAACTCCAGCTTCGTGTGGGAGACTGGGGAATTATACCATCACATACTGTGAAAAACAGGATGCAGGTGAGCACCTCCCAGCTCCCTCTTCTTTGCTGACAAGGTGTGGAAGATGGGAACAAAGGAGTTTCTGCTGAGATCCCAAAGCCAGAAGCTGCCACTCCAAAGAGAGCTGACTCGATCACTTTGGACTTATGTATAGAAGTTGGTACTGCTGCCACTGTTGTCATCATCAACCAAACAACAACCCTTGACAACCCGTCACTTCTGAAGATCAGTGTCTGAACTATGAACCAAACCTAGTGGTGACTATCTCTCTCCTGCTTTCTGCAAAGACTCCTTGCTTTTATTTCCTGTCTTTATCACCCACCTTCCCTTCCCCATCTCCTTCAACAACTAGGATTTGTAGTAATCTGGTTGGGCTAACATTTCACCCATCGTCCCCTAATCTCGCCATCAGGCATATGTATATTGAAAGAACCTTCTCTCCCTCCTGTATTAGGGAGACAAGGGTACCATATTACAAATAAATACCAGTGGAATGATGATAGAGGTAGAAAGATATAGAGATGTTAATTTAAACTTGTATTTCACTAAATAATACCTCTGGATTTATTTTCGGACTTCTTTTTATTTTGAAAAAATTTCACAAATACTACCCACAGTCTCTGAAAAAATTGGTCAATGTAACACGAAAGAAGTTAAGGCACTCCATCTCCAAAGCTACTTCAACTTCTTCAATGTCTTCCCGGGCTCCTCTGTCAAACAGAGTAACAGAGTGTGTATTTATTACATCAAAGGATAGAAGCACTGGAGGAAGGTCTCGTTATCTGAGCTGGAAGTGCCTTGATAGGATCACAGTGCTAAATAAGCCCCTTTTACAACAAAACAAAGTCCAAAATGGACTCACAAATCACAAGTGTTTAAAATCCAAGAGTAGAAATAGCTTTGTTTTAGATATATTGTTCTTAGCATTTTGTTTTGAGCCCTGCTGGTGGCAGTGGTGGTCCAGGCCATCAGCCCCCTGCCGGGAGCCCGGCTGCTGGCAGCTGGGCACGGGGCAATTAGGGGACACTCACTGCATCCAGAAGGCGAGCCCTCGTCTCCTCACCTGCTCCTTCTTCTCCCGCAGGTGAACACGGGGCAGGGATGGTGGTCAGGCCCTGCTGCACAGCCAGGGCTCATGCAGGACAGTGGGAGCCTGGCAGTGCAGTGGCACAGGCGGCCTCTGTCACCGCGGGGGCTCGCCAGCAGTGTGTGCCCACCCCAGGGGGCTGGGATGGGGCTGCTCCGTCACGCCACATGCCAAACGGAAGCCGAGCCCAAAGCCCAGCAGCCCTATTGTTGCCCCAGGTGCAGGCATGGGCTGCAGGGCCCAGTCCCACTCAGCAGGCATTCTCCATCTCCAGCTCCTCCAGCTCCTCTTGCAGGCGCTGTTTTTCCTGGCGCAGCACCTGGCAGACAAAAGTGTGAGTGCCCGTGCCTGCTGCAGCCCTCCTCTAGGTCCCCAGCCTAGGGGCAAGCAGCCCCGATCCCCGCACCCCTCCACACTACCTCAATCTCCTCGCTCTCAGCCTGCAGCTGCTTTTCCAGCTGGGCAATGAGCTGCTTCTACAGCAAGACAATGGCTGCACCATGTGGGATGGCTGTTCTGGGACTCATGGACCCGAGGGACCAGGGCTGAGGTCCTCCTCACAGCCAGAGCTGTGAGGACACCGAGCTCTGAGGACGCGCCCCTGCTTCACCCTATCTGCTCCAGCTCCTATTTCCTGGCAGCCACTCTTTCACCCTGTGCTTGCTGGGATTCCTGCAGGAAAGGAGAAGAGGAGCAGCCGTCAGGGCACCAGCACTCCCACGGAGCTCCGTCTGACAGCAGCTCCGTGCTGCCGTCCCCTCTGTATGGGAACTGCTGAGTCACGGCCTGAACCTCTGATTAATCACCTAAGGCGAGCCATGAGTCAGCCAGAGGAGCACAGGTGAAGGCAATTCCTAGACCTATTTAAGAGCTGGCTACCAGTGGGGAAGGATCTCTTCTGGAGATCACCCTTCTTGGTGGCTTCTGGTGAGCTCAGCCGAAGGGTAAGCTCTTCCACTAATTCTCTTTTGTGATCGTTGTTTACTTTGCCTAATTCTCTTGATTATATTGTAATTATAACATCTTGATATCTATTGATTATACAATTATATTGTAATTATAACATCTTGATTATACACCCTCCCACCTCCTCCATCGGGGCAACCGGCGCCCGCAGGGCTGCAGCTGCAGACCCACACGGGGGGACTTCTCCCACCCCACACCCCACGTGCAGCACTGCTGTGCCTGCACACCCACACCGGCCCGTGCCGCTGCATCCGCTCATCTTCATCAGCAATTCCCTGGCCACAGCTCTGTGGTTCTCCACAACCCGCTCATGAGCCTGTGGGAGGAGAGAGGAGCGGCGCTGGCACTAAGGCCATGTCCACTGCACATGTCCATTCCATATACTTATACTTATTCCATATCCTCATCCCATCCCATTACCATCCCAGTCCCATTCTGTATCCATATTTCATCCCCAATCCATCCTACGTTCTTCCCATATCCATCCCATATATATTCCATTTTCTGATCTCCCATTCCATATTCATCCCATATCCGTATCCCACACCCCAATCCTATAGGGAGCATTGGGGGGGGCTATGGGGGGGTCTGCGTGGGGAAATAAGGTGGGCTATGGAAGCATGTGGGGCTAAACGGTCCAGATATAGGCCCAAATACAGGGACTATAGGGGGCTAAAGGGGAGATGGAGGAATACTGGTGAGATACAGGGTTATAAACATGGCTGTGAAGCGATACAGGGCAGTATGGGGCTACAGGGGACTGGGGGAGGATATAAGAAAATGGCATCCTGGATGACGCTGCAGACATGGATGAGCTGCTCACGTGGATCAACAGCGGTGAGTTTGGGAGCAGCACAGCTGATGGGGGGCTGTCTGCGCTGAGTGCCTGGGGGAAAGCTGTCATTGCCCCACTGGGCATTTCTTCCACTGCCCAGAAGATAGACCCAGCACCAACAGCATTGCTGACAATGTGGAAATTGACCGTTTGCTCACCTGGATTGAGGGTGAGTTTGCGGTCTGCACAGATGACTGGCGGGTGTCTACACCAAGCAGGGGTGGGACGGCTGCCATCATCGCTCCGGGGGATGTTCTGCCATTCCAGAAGCTGCGAATGCTCTGGACAGCAGCAAAAGGGAAGAGCTGACGCAGTGCACCACTGCCACAGAACCACCGAGCCCACGTGTCTCCAGCAGCCTCGACTCCTCCTCTTATACCAGAGCTGCCTCACTCCCCCAGGGCCAGCAGGGAGCTCAGCAACGAGACAGATGCTGAACCTGGGCTCCTCAACAACTCACTTGGGTACCAGACAGCATCTCCTGAGCTGCCCGTGCTGAGCCAACTGGCTGCCCCTGCACCTCCATTGCCCAGCACTGCACACCTGATGGGAGAGGTGCTGTGAAGGTGGCCCCGGGTGATTCTCACCCGCCTGGCATTGCCACCTGGCTGTATCTCCTGCTGGCTGGCAGACGAGCACCACGGGGACAGCACCGCGCCGCCCACGAGCCCAACGCCTGCATGCACCACCACCAGAGGCCAGAGCACCGCGCACAAGCAGGTAGCATCCCAGCCACAGAGAGGAAGCTGCTGCGCTGCCACCATGTGCCAGGCCACAAACGCTGGCTGCGGCCGCGACACCCGGGCCCCAGCCCCTTTCTGCAAAGCAGAAAGAAAGCCATCACGCACGTTGCGGCAGAAACACCAGCACAATATAAGCATATTACAGAGTCAGGAAAAGAAATGCTCACCATCTCCAAGGATTTACACCGACAGAACAAACTCCACAGCAGAGAACCTTCCAGAAACAAGCCCTTCCCCTGTGCCAGTCAGCCCTTAAATGAGCTCCAAGTGGGGCAGCCTTAAGAGTGTTTATGTCCAGCCTGGGAGCCCAGACCTGGACACTGTTCTCTAGGTGCAGCCTCACAGAGCAAAAGTAATGGTGCAGAATAAATCTGCTACAAGAGAAGTCAGGAGTGGGGCTGTGATGGGAGCACGCTGCTTTATGACTGACATGGAGAACTGCTAGGAAGAAAGCCTGGTGGGCCTGAACACAGATACCAGGTGGTCCAGCTGCTTCACTGGAAACTAGGTACTTAATGGACAGCAATGTGGAGAAATGTTCTCCTTGTAGTTGTGCCCTGTGGCTTCTTTCTGATGTGCTTGGGAAGTCCCACTAGGGTAGACTGCTGCGTGAGACGGAAGCCTGATATCACATCAGGTGTGTGGGTGGAGTTTTACCATCTCTGTGTTCACATCTTTTATGTTGGGTGTTTTTTTGTTTTCAATTCAACTCTATGTGTGCATTGGTGCAAGTCTGCCTTTGCTAAATCTTTTCTTGTGGCCTTAGACAACAATCAAGGGGGTCTCAAGTTCCAGCGCTAAGCAAGAAGTACAGGCACTCAGGAAGGCCATGAAGGGCTTTGGTAAGCTGATCTTCCTCCACAGGTCAACTTTTATTTTTTCCCCAGCACTTGGAATGGCTGCTCTGGTGGCTTGTTAGAGGGAAGCATAGCTGCTTGCTATGCTCTGCTGCACAACTGCCCTAAAAATCACTGGAAAGTGGAAACAGAACTGCCCTTCATGTCATGGTGTGGTCCTGGCAGCTTTATGTGCATAGCTGTAGTCCTGGGGCTGTTGAGAACTGGCTGTGTAGGGGACTGGAGGTGGCACAAGGGTAGAGGGCACTTCTGATTCTTGTGCAAGCAGCCTGACCAGCTTCCGTTTGTTTCTTGCAGGCATGGATGAAGATGCCATCATCAACGTCTTGACCAAATTCAATGTTGGCCAACGTCAGCGAGTTCTGATCACCTACAAGACACTCCTGGCAGGGTAGGTGTCTGCAGAGATGTGTGAATGTGGTTGTGTCACTTGGTGAAAAGCGAAAACCAACCCAGTCTCCATAAGAGGAAGATCAGCAGAGACTTTACCTGACCAAGGTTGTTTTGTTCTCGTTCAGTTCAGAGCAGTTGTTAATGCAAGGAGGGTTGGAGCCTGAAGAGAAGCGGTGAACAGCTCAGTTCCTTCTGTCCTCAAAGGCCGTACTTTATGCCAACTCCTTTCTCCTCTCTTGGCTTTCTAGGATTGGATTGATGACTTGAAGTCAGAGCTGAGGGGAATTTTGTAAGGGCAATCATTGGGATGATGACTCCCAGCACCATGTATGGTGTGCACGAACTAAGGAGGGCTGTGAAGGTTTGGAAATCTTCCTTTCGTATGGCTTACGTTCTGGCCAAGGGCTTGCTGCCTTGTTATGTATGTCTTCTTATTTATTATTAACTCTTGAAGATACCTGGTTGCACGTCACAAGCAGTTGCTGGTATCTTAAATCTTGCCTTGGTGATTCCCTAGGGAGCAGGAACAGGTGAAGGCTGCCTGGTTGAAATTGTGGCTTCTCGCACCAATGAAGAAGTTGGTTGCATTAAGGAGAGCTACGAGCTTTGTTAGTAGCGTGACAGGCCAGGCCTTGTCCTGCTGTCTGACAGTCAGTGTGTGTGTGTGCAGGCAAATGTGAAGAGGAAGGAGTCTGGGGAGCTTTCAGGTGTGACAGACTGGCCAACCTGGGTGTTGCTGTTTGTCCAGAGAGAAGCTAGACTAGAATTTCACCAGCAGCTGAACTGGTGTAAATGAAACAGGGAGGAGCATTCTGTCTGTCAGCGGGACGTGTGGCTCTCTTGTCAGTTTCTTCCTGTCTGTGCTTCTTAGTTGGAGGCTGCAGCACCGATGATAATGGCTGGAGTGCTGCAGTGACGCTGAGAGCCCTGGGCCCAGTTCTGCACGTAGCAGGTTATGGCTGGCAAGTGTTGTGGGCAGCACCCAGGCGGTGGCCCTGCTCCTAATGGATGCTGTGTGTGTTCTTGCTAGGATCTGGCTGCTCCCTTGAGGATGGCATCGTGTCTGACACATCTTCCATGTTTTGAAGGGTCCTCCTGTCCCTCGCGACAATGAGCCAAGCTGAGGGGAAAGGGGGTGAATCTTCAGAGCTGTGGGCACAGCTCTGCACTCAGTGGTGAGGAGCTCCAGGCTGGCTTTTTCTCACCCCGTGTGTCCCATGGCTGCTCCTCAAGCCCAGCTTCTGCAGGGAGGGGACTCTGACTCTGGGTGTGCATGAGTGCTGTGGGCTCTTCTTTAAACATCCCAGTAAAGTAGGTTGCTGCTTGTTTTTAGAAGGAAGCCCAAAGCATACCTGAGCTGTGTTTCGCTGTGTTAGTGAGCTAGTCTTCCCTTTGAAGGACTCCATTATGCATCTCCAGCAGCTGATCCTGAATGAGGAATTCCCAGGAGTTGCTTCCAGTAGATGCTCTGGTGAATGGAGTCTTCTATCCTTGTGTCTTTGCAGGAAACAGAGATGAAGGAATGTTTGTGGATGTGCTCAGCAGGATGCTCAGGTGTGTAGTAATGTGCTTCCCAGTCTATTCTTGTGCATGTGATGCATGGTGAAGAGAAGCCAACCTGTGAAATGGGAATAATGGCTCTAGTCTTGTTTGCAAGTCTCTAATGAGAGTCTCTAGACAGGCTGGTTGGTTGGCAGGGGCAGTGACATTTTGGTTGTGGGTTGCCGTGCCTGGTTGGTGCTTGTTGGGAAATACCCATGATCTGGACAAGTGCGGGCCAGCAGTGCTCTAGCTCTGAGGAATTAAAGATCTCCTGTACTTCAGTCTTCTCCATAAGCCTTACTTTGTCATCCACAGTGTCTGTCAGTGCCTGTAGGAGCGGGGGAGAAGAAATGGGGAACAGATGAGGTGCAGTTTATGTCCATCCTCTGTACACGGAACAGGGATCACCTGCTGAGAGGCAGCGCCCCTCCACAGTGTCCTGGGTTTCTTTTCCTTCCTTCTTTGTGTGTGATGATTTTGTAGGAGCTCTGTAGGTGTTCACTGGATGTGAACTCCTCTGCAGGAGGTGTCCTGGAGAGAACCCCATTGCATCCATTTCATTCGGGCTGTTTTATTCCCTCCTGAGACTGAAAGGGGCTTTAGAAACCTAAGTACCAGCATGGAAAGCAAAGATCAATGAAGTGTGACTGCCATTGGGGCAGGGAGGAGAGGAGCTAAGAAACTTGATTGGCAGCACAAAGTAGCAGGTCTTGAAGATGGTAATAGCTGTGGTAGGCAATTAGTAAGTGTGTTAGCAATGGAGGTGAATTCTTTCGTGGGACGATCCCGGTTTAGCTGGCAGTGCTGCAGGAATGATAGAATGTTCATGCAGTACATGAGGAGCTTGTTGTTGCAAAGTGGTCCTTTGAATCTCTCTGACTTTCTGCCCATGGACTCTTCCCCCTAGTTTTTGATGGTAATGAGGCATTGCTGACAAGGACGTAACAGACAGCATTAAATCTGAGATGTCAGGAGACATGGAAGGTGCTTTGCTGGCTGTGCGCGAGCGCTCTGCTTTTAAACATTGTCTGCAAAGGAATGAAATGATGAGAGGTGCTGTGTCTGCCCTCGAGCGGCTGTTACATGGTTTCAGGAGGCAGAAGTGGTTTGTTTTTGTCTGTGGGCACAAAACCAGGCTGGGTGGGACTTGGAGCACCCTGGTGTAGAGGGAGGTGTCCCTGAGGGTGCAGGGGGTTGGAACTCAATGATCTTAGGGGTCCCTTCCAACCCAAACCATTCTATGATTCTGTGCTTTGCAGACCCAGTCAGGTGAGAAAGCTTTGTGCGTTATGGCACGGTGTGCTTGCCCAAAGGGAGCTTTGGCAGCAGAGGTTTGCTGTCAGGAGGCAAGAAAGCCTTCATGCAAATCCTGCTGTGTGCAGGCACAGAGACATCAGCTCACAGCACATCACTGACTGGGTGCCTGCCCTGCAGCTGCTGTTTGTTAACCTGGAGTTGCCTCTTGACAGAAGAAACACCTGCACCAAGGAAGTGCTGCAGCTTTGTGGAAAACCTCCTGCTTCTACTGACCTTAATTCTCTTATTCTTGTCTCTCCTTACAGTACAGTGCGTGCGAAACGAGCCTGCGTGCTTTGCTGAAAGACTGTGTAAATCCATGAAGGTAAACAGATTATGGAGTAAGATTGCTTGCTTCTTCCTTGCATTTTCAAGCTTGAGTCAGCAGCATCATGGCAGTCATGAGATGGAAGCTGCAGCCAGTCAGGAAACTGGCTTTTCCAGGAAAGCTCAGGCTTTTCTGCACAGCAGGTAACAGTCATACTTAGGAGCAAGCTGCTGCTAATGGATTGCTCCATTAATGCACAAATGCTGTAATTAAGAGCAGCTCCTGCACAAGACTGGGCACTGAGACCTTTGTGTCTGTGGGTGATTCTCCAGCAGTTCTGTGTTGGCTGCGCGTGGCTGCTTTGCTTTCCAGGGCCTGGGAGTAGCCGGCAGCACTCTGATCAGAGTGATGGTGTCCTGCTCCAGAATTGATGTGCTGGATATCAGAAGAGGATTCCTGACCGCGTATGGGAAGTCTCTCTACTCCTTCACGAAGGTAAACTTGTCGATGGTAACACAAAAAGTGGGATTTTCTGAGTGCCTTTAAGGACTGATCCCCCCCTTGACTCCTGGGTATTTCAGAGCAGCTGGGATGAAGCAGACCTTACAAAAATGTACTGAAAATGTACCTGAATATTCCTGAATTGTCCAGGATATGAACACTGCAAAAAGAAATCTGTCTTAAGAAGAATTTTACTTTAATAGAACTTAGAAATTATTCATATTACTTCTTTTTCTTTTCTCAGTAACTCAGTTTACTCTGGCCTTCTCTCTTCCTCTCCTCTACTGTCTTTTTTTCGACACTCTTCTCCCTCTTTTCTCTGCACCATTCCTTCCTTTCTTCCTCCATCTGCCCTTCCCTCTTTTGCTGTTCCCTCTGTTCTCCCTGCCCTCTCTTTTTTTTTTCTCTTGTCCTTTTTAGAACTGCTCTTCTCACCTGTATCTTCTATTCTGCTCTCTTTCTTTTCCCCTCTCGTTCATCACCTTTCTGTTCTTCCCCCTTACAAGCTCCTCTCTTTTTTTTCTTTGTTCTGCTCTGTCTTTTCTCTCCTCTCCTTCTGTCCTCTCTTCTCTGTGGCAAGAGGACTCCAAGCTCCCTTGCTGGTGTGGCAAGAGAGGCGCAGGCTCCCTTGCTGGTGCAGATGGAAGGACGAAATACCTGTATTGTAGTGCTTACAACCTTTTATACCTACACATCAACAACTGGTTACATGTAGAAAACAGGTGCCTCGTGTGTGTTTACATCTGGCTCAAGTTACTGCTGAGCTTTTTTACTCGTTAGCAAGATAATGACTTTCTTTATCCCACATTTCCCCCTTCTTTATTAATAGATAAAGAAGCATGGTTCAAAAACAATCCTAAAAGCAGCTAAACTGAAAGTAATGCACTGAACAAAGGATGGGTTCTTTAGAGTACGAACAATAGTCCATATTAACTAACCCCAACAATTCCCATTCTTATGATTCCTCGGTGACACAGTTGACAAAGTGTGTCTTGTGGGTGAGAGTCCAAAGCACTGATGAGAGTGCTGTGATCATGTTGCAGCGGATGGTGAGACGGGTGGCCAGACCTCCCAGACTCACATGAGCACCTCAAGACACCTCTGGGAACATCCCCTGACCCTTCTGGATGAGTGTAGGACCACTCAGACCCACATGAGGACTCCCTGGACCCTACCAGACCCTACTGGGACATCTCCAGATCAGTCTGGGGACTCCTCAGAGCTCCTGGGCCCACAATGGGAACTTCCAGATCCTTCCAGGGTGCCACAGACCAACCTGGGGACTCCCTTGAACCGGGCTGGGGGTCGCCTTGGCAGCAGGATGGGCTTCGGTGTGGAAGAATCTTCCCAGTGCCCACCTCAGAGCTCGAGCTGAAGACAGCAGTGGGAAGAAGGGGCCTTTAGCACATCCATGGCACTGAGGAATCTGGAGGGGAGGGGAAAGCAAACAGAGAAGCAGCAGATGCTCTGCAGCACGGGAAGGGCTTAAGAGCCCAACTTTGGGCAGTGGTGCTCTGCAAACTGTTGGGAAGCAGCAGGAAATTCTGCCAGCAGTTCCCTGGGAAGCTCCTTTGGAAGCTCTGGCCACGTTCCTTGTGATTCCTCCCATCGAATGCCTTTCTCTTCCAGATGGCGTGAGCAGGACCTGTTGTGCATGAGCTCCCATCTCTGGGGTAAGAACACTTCCTTGCCCTGCACCCCTGGCTCTGTAGTGTGGCCTCAGCTGGCTGCATGCTCTTTGCACACCTTGTGCCTCCCATCTGTATGGTAGAAGGCAGCCCTTGGCAAAGCGAAGGAGCAAAAGGGGCTGGGGGATAAGGAAGGGCACAACGCCCCAGGATCCTTCACCTCATGGCACTGGAGCTCTGAGCTGTGGGGTGGGCAGTGCTGAAGACTCGCTTTGCCTTCAGGAGCTCATCGGTTTGGACGGAAGGGAGAGGCAGGAGCTGAATGTGAAAACTGCTCAATTGTCAGCCAGGAAGGACCTCATTCTTGAATCAGTGTTTGATGTCCTCCAAGAGAATGAGATCCACGGATTGAAGAGAGAGGTAATGGTACTGCTCCCCTGTTTCCTCTCAGCCCTTTCCAGAGACAGCTCTGTGCTCTGGCTGCCCACCCCACACTTGATTCTCAGGTTCAGCCTCTCTTGTATCTTGCAGCTGCTCTGCTCCCCTCACTGAGAGCTGCTGCTGGTGCTGGCTGCACAGTGCAGCTGTGATCAGGGTGCTCTGTGCAGCGCTGTGAATTCCCCCTGGGCTGGGCCCGACAGGCACCTGCTGGGCTTGGCTTGGAGGCCAGACATCGTCCCTTCCAAGAGACTTGTGGGTCAGGCTTCTTAGCTGGAAGGGCCGTTCTCCAGGCCAGCTGCAACTGGAGCACTGCAGGGCCTGACTGGCTCAGGGCATGATCTGACTGCCTGTTGAGGCTGTTCTGGAGATGGCACGAGGCTGGCAGCAAGAGGGTCAGGCAGAGCCCAAGGTCCATCTTTGCTGTGTCTCTGGAGTCCTGTGGCTCATGGGGGCACACTTTCTGGAAGATCTTGCCGGATTTCTGGAAAGACATGGTGCCCTCCCTTAGCTCTTGGATAGGACTCCCTAGTCACACCGATCTCCAGTATTTGTGCTCACTGCTGTCTCTCCATTCCCTATTTGTTGCCAGGAAATTCTGCAGTTGACACAGCACGCCATTGAGAAAATCATGGAAAAATGGCATCTGGATGCCCAAGTGGTCTCTGGAAACCGTGGGTACATAGACAGACAGCTTTACTACCCTCAGCTTTGCATCTGGCACTCCCAAGCCTGCCAAGATCTGCTTTCTGTCAGAGTTATCTCATAGAGCTTTAGAATGGCTGAGCTCTGAAGGGACCTTACAGACTATCCCAGTCCAGCTCTCTGCCACCCTTTCCATCAGGGGAAAGGGCTGCCACCCTTTCCATCAGGTGCTCAGGGCCCCATCCAACCTGGTCTCCAGCACCTCCAGGAATGGGGCATCCATGGCTTCTCTGGGTGGCACATTGCAGGGCCTCACTGCCTACTGGGGATCAAGAATTTCTTCCTGACATCCCATCTAAATCTTCCCTCTCTGATAATTTAAAAAGCCTATACCTGTGCTCCTAGGGCTGACCAGCTCCTTTCCCCAGGTGCTCAATCAGTGTCTCATGCTGGGACTCCACAGTTCCCATACACAGCAGGAGGGATTTTGCACCCCAGAGCCCCGCCAAGAGCTTCAGGGAACGAGCATTCACTCCTTCAGCTCATCTCCAGACTGTCCTAGTGCACATCTTTCCATCTTTATTTCAGGTGCCACTGTTGATGCAGTGAGCACATCTAAGAGTTATGGTGGGAAAGGCTGGAAGAACCACTGGCTTTCTCCACTCTTTTCTACCACAAAGCCTCCTGCGACGCTCCTGCAGGTATGGCAGGAGAAACGGTGACTGTGTGTTCACTGCCTTGCCTTCTGGCTGCAGGAGCAAGTGTGCAGCAATTTCCTTTGGCCCAGCTGCACTGTTCAGCCCACACTCTTCCCCACATTACTGACACTAGCGTTGGGAGGGTGATGGACTGACAGATGCTGGAGGGCTGCCCTGCCGGCTCTGGGCAAGCAGAGAAAGGCGGTTGACTCCAGACCTGTTGTCCAAACTTTTGCATGTTCCCCTCCAGTCCCTTGACTGGCGTTCCATTACAAGGAGAACAGCAGCCCACAGAGAAGGCAGTCTCTGTGCTCCTTCCAACAGCCAGCTCTGGGGCTCTGCCTCACTGCTGATGGGCACGTCTTTCTCATTTCAGCCCCATATTTCTCCTGGCAACTGCTGGGCTTTCCAAGCATCCCAAGGCCACGTGGTCATCCGGCTGTCAGAGAAAATCTGACCCACAGCTTTCACTGTCTGGCACATCTTCAAGTCTCTCCCTCCGGGGAAGTCAGCCTTGGCGTGTTCTTTTTCACACGGCCTGCCTAAGTGTAACCGCCATCATCTCTTGTCTCTGAGGGACTGGATGAGGACGAAGGTGAAACTCTCCTGGAGTTATTCATTTATGACGTGGATGGAGAGATCGCCCACACTTTCCACACGCAGGTATGCCCTCTGAGCGCCGCCTCGGCTTCTACAAGTGCGTGTTTGGGGAGGCACCGGGGTGGGGGCCGCACTGTGTTGGCCCCGTGGAGCCTCTGTGGTGCTCAGGACCTCTGCTCGGTGCGGGGAGGTGCACGGTGCGCCCCCCCAATCCAGGGTATGCCGCTGCCCAGTGTTCTCTTGCTTCCGTTTCCTTACGTGAAGCATTTTAAAATGCATGTTGTCATGGGCCGGCATGAGCTGTAGGGCCTAAAGCCACTGCCCTGCTCAGACTGAGCTGGGTTTGGTGCTGGCTGGTTGCCGGGAGGTGTCTCAGCAGAAAAGCTGGGCTGGGAGGAGTTCCCAGCTCCAGCAGTGCTCCTCAGCACAGCTGTTACCAGAGAAAATGGGTTCTTGTTGAGATTCCATCCCATAACTCGGTGAGGATGATGAAATGTCATTACTCCCCTAGAACTCCAACTGCTGCGCCCCCACCTGCATGTGAGATATTGAAAAGCAAGGAGAGCACAAACTTCTCAGAGCATAACTCGTGCCCCCTGCCCCATGGATGGCTGAGTGCAGAGCTGTTGAGGAGGTGGAGAAGAGCACTTGCTGATAGAAGCCATGGCAGTCAGACACATAAACTGGATCAAGTTCTTCCAGCCAGGTGACTTCCAGACATTGCCTCAGAGGCAATGCTCACATTGTTTGGAACACTTAACAACTATTGCAGTTTTGCAAGAAAGAGTTAATCACGTAATTAAGCAATTATGTTTCTAAAACATGCTGCTAACATATACAGTATTTTTGCTTTTTAGATCAGCTCTGTCTAAGGATAAGTTACAGAATACAAATACATTGTGTTCTACTTCTTCAAACCAATTGCCCTTTTTAGTATCTAATGTAGACACAACATTCCATTCCCACAATTTCCCTCCCCCCCCCTTTTTTTTTTTTTTTTTTTTTTTTACAATGTTGATTTCTGCAATTCTTTTCTAAGGTACGATTCTAAAGACGACTTCTTCAGTTTCTTCATTTTCCATTTCTTCTAATACCATCATTTTATCTGAATATGGTGGTGGCTCCATTATTGTTTGTTCAGCAGTGCAGTTTCGATTAAATTGCTGTTCAAATCCCCTCACGCAGGGGACAATACAGCAACCGATGGCCGTCAGGACTCCTGCTACCATAATCAAGGATGTAAACACGGGCACTTTCCATTTGCCAAACCAGGACTCCAACCGTCCAGTGATAGAAGCATCTATTCCTGAGTTTTCTGCCAATTCATCAGCAAGAGTAGTAAGCCCCCGTCGTGCTTTAGTTATTGTGCCATCTGGGGCTGTGTTATTTGGGACGAAAGTGCAACAGGTGCCCAGCGTTACACGCATACACCCTTTTTCAACTAATACCGTATCTGAGAGATCCTGTTTTCCCAGGCCATCCTACTTGTAGCATCCAATTGTTCCACAATTCCCTCTATTGCCTCCTTTGTACAGTTTATAAATCTCTGCTGATTGTAATGGATGTAGTTTATCCAACGTACGTTTTTGTTAATTTGTCACCCACCAGAACAGTGACTCAAATCCTGCAGCAATTTGATTTCTAGCCTTAAATTCATCAGGGACACCTCTGGGCACCCCAATTGAATCTCTATATATTGTATCATCAAATGAGAATCCTGGGCTCCTTTTGTTCTTTCTGTGAGTGTGTGACAGATCCTTCTCAAATGCCAGAGTGAACGGTACAGGCAGTTGAACAAGGGCACAGGTACCTCCCCAGTTAGATGGGAGGGTGGACATAAGATCTCCCACCACAACACCACCAGAGATCCACTCCAGGAATTCCCAGCCTTGAACAGTTCCCGCTAAATCTTTCGTAACATCCAAGGTTTCACTGCACAGTGGGAAATTCCCTATAGGCCTGGTAGCCCTCACACCCTGCCTTGAGAGGCAAGGCGTACAGTTACCTATGGCCATGGAGAATGCAGGAGGGATTTTGGCATCCATCTCCAGTATTGGGGGAAACAACACGGAGAGTGACTTACAGGCTTCATTTCCCCAGGCTGTTTTCTCCTGGTACATGGCGTCCCTTGGGGATCCTTGGTCCACCCCAGAGCAAGGGCTGCTACCTGAGCTACAGGCTGCCCTGATGTGCAGTCATAACAGTTGGATAGGAGTTCCTCCCCTTCCCCCCCCTCCCCTCTTTTTTCCCCTCCTTCCCTTTCTCCTGCCCTTCTCTCTCCTCTCTGGACAGTACACTTAATCCATTCTACCGGGCATTCACACCTCTGTATCCTGTCTCAATTTCAAACATTTGTCCGAGATGCTTTATTTCTGTAATTACTACAACTGCAGGATTTTTAGGAGCATTTTCCATTCCCTTTTTCTTATCCTGGACATTCTGATCAGGGAATGAATCCCATGCAGCCATTCTGAATCTAGCTGCTGGGTCTCTTCCATGTATGTTTATTCCAATGCCAAAAGTGATGTTAACGAGGCTATCAGCCTTGCTAATCGTTATTGTCACTGGATTGCACTGCGAGGCCCGGCAGCCTGGTTGGACAACTCCTTTAAACACACCAATCCTTCTTTTAGGGTGTGTGTTTGCCAAGTATCGAACATCCCTGGGTGTATGTCCAGCCTTGATAGGCAGTTGTCCACCATACATTATTCCATCCCCTACAAGGGGATCCCTCATTCACACCCAATTCAGGGCACAGGTATTTCTCTTCACTGCTCAACCGTCGTTGGGCACTTAACCCCCGCAGGCATCACGTGGCATCGAATGTGGCAGTCTGAGGCCTTTCTCTCCTTGTCACATTCACCCAAACCTTAGCAGGGTACCCTCCCACTCCCCTCTGCAAGTCATCCTTTTCCCAAGTAATCAATTGACCGAGGCTTTCTTTGAAGGGGATTATTGTCAAGGTCAAAACTATTAATTGGTCCCTCCTCATCATCATTGTCAAATCTTAAATCTCTATATAGTTACTATATGAAGAATAGGATAGGATATACAGGTGTATATACAAATGTACACCTGCATGCTGATACTGTTAAGGAGAAATTACATGTCAGTTTATTTACAGTTTCTTTTTAATTTTTATCTTTAGAGGATCCTCCATGGCAACAGTTTTCCACGCTTCAGGGTTAGTGGAAGGTTTTGCTTGAGTGTAGTGAGTCCAATCTTTCTAGGCTGTCCTGACAGCTGTTTCTGCTGTCAGAAGTACTTGGAATGGTCCTTCCCAGTCGGGTTGCAGCTTTGCCTCCTTTGTGGTCTGGATGAGGACCCAGCCTCCAGGTTGGGATGGATGAATCGGAAATTCCAGAGATTGTGCCAGCAGTCCTCGGATCCTGAGAGACGATAGTGAGGAAGACAATCCGAGTCTGTGGTTCTTAAGGAACACATCTTTAGTTTCAAACTGCGGTACCTCATTTTCCTTTCCCAGATATGGTAACCCAAATAACATTTCATATGGGGAAACCCCCACAAGCCTTTCTTGGTGCTGTACGGATTCAGAGAAGTGCCAGAGGCAAGCATTTGGTCCAACGGAGTCGAGACTCTATGACCAACTTGCGAGGAGTTTCTGTATTCTCTGATTCATTCTTTCTACTTTTCCTGATGACAGTGGGTGCCGGGGGTATGAAATTCCCTTTTCATCCCTGAAGCGTGCATTAATTTCTGTAATGTGTGTGAAGTGAAATGACTACCTTGGTCTGAATCAATATATTCTACCACTCCATATCTAGGGATTATGTGTTCCAAAATTACCTTGGCTACTGTATTTGCAGTGGCAGATACTGACAAAAATGCTTCTACCCACCAGTTAAGTGGTCTACAGGCACTAATGAGTCCTTGATTTTCCCTACATTCAGGAGTTCCATAAAATCTACTTGAATACTTTGGAGTGGTCGAATCCCCGACTCTCTTCCCCCTTTAGGCTGGTGTCTGATAGCCTTACTATTCACTTTCTGGCACTCTACACACCCGCTGCAGACCTGTTCAGAGTACATATCCCTATGCTTACGTATTTTCGCAGCGCAGCATCACACAGGGCTTGCACTCCCCAATGACTGCCTTGATGCAGGATGATGAAAATTTCTCTTGTCACTGTATTGTTTAATATTCTCTCCCATGTGAAATGATCCACCTTCCCTCGGACTCCATGGCCCCTCAGTTCCTAAGGATTTCCTTTTCTTTTTTACAGAATATTTGTTTTGGGGGAAGAGGTGGTGCCTCGGGCACAAGATAATTCATAGTAATTGTTGATTGTAAAGCAGCCTCACGGGCTGTTTTATCTGCTGCCTGTTGCCTTGGGCAATGATTGAATTCCCCTTCTGGTGACCTCTGACATGCACTATTGCAGTTTCAGTGGGTAGTAGTAAATTTTCTAAGACTTGTCCGTTCTCCACGGACCAATTCCTTTCCTTTACTGTTGATTAACTCTTGCTCCTCCCAAATTTTTCCAAAAGTGTGTACCACTCCATATGCATACTTTGAATTGGTAAATATTCTCCTCCCTTCAGGAGATGAAGTGCTCGGTGCAGGGCACATAATTCACATGTCTGTGCTGACCAGTCATTAGGCAGCCAGTTCATCTCCCTCACCTCCCCTCTTGCTCCCTCTACTACAGCACATCCATTGTGTCTCTTTTCTTGCACCACTCTTGAAGACCCATCAACAAATAAAAGCTTTCCTTCCTCAAGGGGGGTATCTTGCAGATCAGATCTTACTTTCATGTGATACTCAGTTAAATCCAAACAACTGTGCTCCACACTTTTCTTTCCCTCGTTCCCTTTCCACAAGAGTGTAGCTGGATTTAGGTAAGATTCAGTTGTTATCTCTAAGTCATTTTTCTCCATTAGTATTCTCTTATATTTCAGAATTCGGAGTCAGTTAGCCATCTTCCAGCCCTTTATGTCAGCACATTCTTCACTTGATGTGGGGTAGTGGCTGTCAAGCATCCCCCAAAGGTCAGTTTTCTGCTCTCTTCTACCAGAAGGGCAGTTGCTGCTGCTGCCTGAATACATTCTGGCCAGCCCTGAGATACTGGATCCAGTAGCTAAGACAGATGTGCCACAGGCTGACATTTGCCTCCCCATTCTTGGGTTAGCACTCCCAGGGCTGCCCCTTGATCTATGTTAACAAAGAGCTGGAAAGGTTTGTTCAATGCAGGGAGAGCCAGGACTGGGGCTGTAGTTGGATTTTAATTCCTCTATTAATTCCTGTTCCTCAGCAGTCCACTCAAGGGTGTTGGGTTCCTCATCTAATAATTTAAGGTACAGTCCTTTAGTTTTCTGAGCGTATGCTTCTATCCAGAGCCTGCAGTATCCCACCACCCCTAGGAATTTTCTCAGTTCCCCCTTTGTTCTGGGCAAGGGTAGTTCAACGATTCCCTGAATTCTCTCTGGGGTGATTCTACGCTTTCCCTCAGAAACTACATGTCCCAAATATTTAAATTCTCTTTCCACATACTGTAGTTTATTCTTTGAGGCTCTCAGTCCCTGTTTCCCTACAAAATTTAGCAGTTAATTGGTAGACTTTTTAACCTCTGCTTTTTCTGGTCCTGACAAGAGATCATCTACATATTGTAGGAGTGGTACTCCCTCTGGTGGCTGAAAGTGTTCTAATATTTGCTCCAAAACAGATCTGGTGATTCTGCAAACCCCTGAGGCAGAACCATCCACTGATACTGTTATTTTCACCCTCTCAGGATCTTCCCACTCAAAAGCAAATGTATCTCTGCTCTCCAGATCCAGGAGACAAGACCAAAAGGCGTCTTTTAAGTCTTTAACGCTGAGCCATTTATCTTCATTTGGGATTTTATTCATCAAGGTGCATGGGTTTGGAACTGCTGGATGTCGTTTGTACTTTTTCATTAATTTTTCTCTTGGACCAGTCGATGGGAGCCATGAGGTTTCCTTACTGGCAGAATGGGGAATTGAAGGGCGTCACGCATGGTTCCAACAACCCATCTTTCAATAATCCTTGTATCACAGGTTCAAGCTCGGTACGTCCTTCAAAAGGAAGTGGATATTGCTTCTGTCTTATGGTCTCATATTTTCCCTGCAACTTTATTTTTAAAGGGGCTATTTTCAGCCCCCCCCCCACCCCATACCCCTCCTTTGCCCAGACCACAGGATCTATCTCTTTCTCCTCTGCCTCAGTTAACACATTCATTGGTACTGTAATTCCCTCCTGATAGGTTTTGCATTCCCAGTTTCATCGTAAGATCTCTCCAAAGCAAATTAGTCCCTGCATCAGGCACATACAGTAACTGTCCTGTTATTGTCCTATTCCCTAATCTCAATTCAGTGTTTTCAAAAGGTGGCACTGTCATCCAAGTCCCGTCTACCCCCGTTATCCTTAGAGTCTCATCCGTTAATTCGAGTCCTGACACTTTATAAGCTAGCAGAGATGGAGCTGCCCCAGTATCGACTAAAAATACAACCTCCTCCCCTTCAGTCCCACTTTATATTTACCAAGGGCTCTTGGTGGGAACAATTTTTCAGGACCCCTGACACCCCAATTCTGAATTTAAAGCAGCTTGTAGCTTCTCCTCTCTCCCACTCTGTTTTTCTTTATATGTCCTAGCTTACCACACTTGGAACACCCCCTTTCACTATTCTCTGATTGAGGTCTGGATCAATATCCTCGGAATTTTCCTCCTCTCTGCCATCCTCCAGGACCCGACCTCTCTTCAGTTTTTCTTTCCGTTATCCAATCTTTGTTTCACTACACGATCCACTGTGGAAACCATCAACTTAGCCTTCTGTTTTTCTTCCCCATTTTCCCTCCTAACATATATCTTCTGAGCCTCTGGCCAGGCCAATGGGTGGATATAAAGTAACTTCAGGGGGCTGAAGGAAAAAGTAATAAAATAAAAAGTGAGAAAAGATAAAAAGACTAAAAAAGAAAAACCAATCAAGAAACAAACAAGCAACAACAACAAAAAACGGAGAGGGTTGTAAGGAAAGTAGAAAGAAAGAGGAAAAAAAGAGAATAAAAAATGAAAAGCAATGCATGTAGAGAAAGCAAGTAGGAAAGCTAACTATAGCACAGCAAGGCAAGGCAAGGCAAAGAATGAAACAATGCAACCTTGCAGGAATGGAGGAATGGGGAAGAGCTGAGCGCCGGCTTGCCACAGGAGCTGCGCGGAAGGAGAAGAAGCTGGGCCCAAAGGTAAGAAGAGCTGCTTTGGGTTGTGGGCTTGAAGCCAAGCTGAGAAGCCATGCCCGGGAGGAGGTGTGGGTAGCTGCAGGCCAACTTGCCATCTCCCCAGGAGATGTGAGCTGTGGGCTGGGCAGGGGCAGGACTGTTGGCCAGAAGCAGGCATCTCTTGGAGGAAGGCAAAGTGCAGAGGAGGTTGAAGGGAAGCTACCGGGCACGGCCTCACTCAGCAAGGGGAGGCAAAGCCTGAAGGGCACAAGAAGTTGGGCATAAGGCAAGGGGGAAGAGGAGGGGAAAGGGAGAAAAGGGGGGAAAGGGGAGGGGAGAAGGAGGAAGGAGAAAATGAGAGGCAGGGGCGAGGGGAGGGGAGAGTGATGGGGTGGGGAGGGTTGAAGGGGAAATAATGCTAAAAAACAGGCTTCTGTTTCGGCATTAAAAGAGCAAAGTGAATCTCTTGATTTGCACGAAGCAGCACAAACACCACTGCAGTGATTTTCCTTCTCCTTTGACAGCATCTCTGTCTTTTTAATGTCCCTTCCCAACCCAGCCGTTCCAACACTCCATGTTTCCGCGCCGTCCACCTGAATATCAGTGGCCTCCTGCTGCTCCTCGGATGGCTGGGAATCCTCCCCCAGCACGGCAGCACAGGCAGCGAGCCCAGGGGCAGCCGGCCCTGGTGGCGGAACAGCCATGCCTCATGCCGTGAGCTCACAATGCTCAGCCTCATGCTGTGAGCTCACAATGCTCAGCCTCATGCCGTGAGCTCACAATGCTCAGCCCATGCTCCCAGGTGTTCCGTGCCGGCCAGCGGCACTCGCTTGGCTGCAGCGCTGGTGGTGGCAGCATGGCACGAGTGTGGGGGGCCGCGGCCCCCACCCGCCTTGCTCTCCTCCTCCTACTGGTGGCCATGTGTTTCCAGGAGACTTGTGCTGCTCCGTGGCGAGCACCAGCAGGTGGGTGGACAGAGACGGGCCGAAATCGAGTGGCGGCGAGGGCGAGAGGTCTGGGCTCTCATCCACGTGTGCCACGCCGCCCCGCGGCTGCCTGCTGTGGGGGTTTGGGCACTGCAGGAGCCGGGCGAGGGCATGAGGAAACGATGCTCTGCAGGCCATGCCGGGCCGTGGCTCTGCTGCTGGCTGAGCGGCTCTTCGCCTGGGGTGTCCTGGGGGAGCTCAGAAGATGTGTGCTGGGAAAAGCGGGAGCGTTTCTGCTCTGGCTTCCTGGTGCTTCCCGCAGACAAATCCCAGCTCCCCAACAGAGCCTGCCAGCCAGAGCCCAGAGCGACAAACAGGCATCATTTCCGCTAGTGCTTTAGAGTGAGATACAGCAGTGATTTCCCAGTAAGAAAGCCCTGACGGGCTGTGTGCCCTTCCGTGTGGTCCCAGCGGCGCGTTGCACGTGGCCTGGAGAGAGCATTTGGAAAGCTGCTGAGAGCCAGGCTCCAGGTCGCCCTGCCCACTCTGCAGCCTTGGCGATCACGGCTTGAGTCTCCCATCCCGTTACCTGACCCCTCCCCAGTCACTAGGGGAAAAGGAGATCTCGACATGCAATGGGAACAAGTCTCATCTGTTCTTGATTCTAGATGATGACGCTGATGCTCCTTATCCAGATGATTGGGTGGACACTGCTTTTGTGCCTGAGGGGAACCCCAGAGGTAAGTTGTGTCTGTTTCCTTGAAGGCAGAAAAATTAGCGCTGTCGTAGTTTATTCAGGAACCTCCAAAGGTCTTTCAAGTCTCTTTGTGCCTTAAAGGCCCTGTTCTGTACACAGAACAGTCCTGAGTATTTCTTTACTTGGAGAACTTCCCATTTCAGTGGGAAAGCAGCCCTTGCCACTCTTTGGAGGAGAGAAGCTCTACGTTTGCTGTTTGGGCCATGTCTTTCCCCGACCTGCCACCAGTCCTTGCAGGTCACTGCAGAAAGACGAGGCCCCAAGGTGCGGTGGAAGCTGTCCTCACCTGTGTCTGATCACCTCTGTGCCTGCAGGTCCTCTTGGTGAATTACCAGAGCGGAGTCCTGTTGCTGAGCCTGGGCTGGATGCCAGAGGTGAGTCAGCAGCCTTCATCTCACGCTCTCTGCTCATATGTGGTTGTGGTAGTTGAGGAAGGGTTCAGCTTTTCACTGCCCGGTGATTTCTACTCCACGAGAAGCCTGGGTAGTCCCTGTTTCTTGTGTGCTGCGTGCTCCCAGTGTCCTGTTGGCTTCGTCTCTGTACATCAGAGATCTCTCCAGTAAGAAAGCCCAGATGTTTTTCCATGCTGTCTCTGAGGATTGTTTCACACAACCCAGAGAGAGTATCCGGAAAGCTGCTGAGCGCCAGCCAGCTGCCCACCTGGCACCTCTGCAACTTGCATAACTCTGTTACACAGCTGTGTAGATTGCAGCATGTGATGGAAAGTTCTCCTCACCCTTTGGGTGCAGAAGTGCCTCCAGGGAAGGCCGGGCAAAAATCCTTGGCTGCCTCCTGTGCTGGAGCCCCACAGGCGTCCCAGGGGTGGCTGTTGTCTTTATTGACTTCACCAAAAAGACCATTCAGTTCAATACTTTGTTTGTCTGAAATGTATTTTTGTGCTTTCTGTTAAGGTCCTGAGAGATGGAATGAGACATTGAGAATTGGAGAATATCCGCAGAGGCTCTCCCATGTCCTGAAGAAAATCATGAAGGAGAAGGCAGCACACAGTGGGTGTCTCTCTGTCTGTTCACTGAAAGACTCGGGAAGCTGAGTTTCTAGATAGATAAAGGGAGAAACTGTAATGTGCACAGCAGGAAAGGATGGATCAGAGCCCTCTGATCTGAACTGGCTGGTGGCATCATCTTGCAACTTGCCAGAATCACACAAGAAGCCTGCCTGCAACCTGCTGTCTCCCAGCAGGACAGGTCTTGCTGTCTGTGCTCGCCAACTGGGAAGTGTGCAGCACTTCAGTTTGTCTCACAGAATGGCACACAGTTTGGAGTAGAAATGAGGTGCACCACAAAAAGCCCAGGCTTTGTTCCTGAACTTTACTGATGTGTGTAGAGAACTGGTGCCTCCTGCAGATACCATCTTCCTGATGAGAAGCAGTTACTTACAACCCCACTCTCTTACCTCCTTTCTAAAGAGACAGACGGAGAGCCTGAGCACAGGGATGCATTTCAGGGAGGCAGCCGTTGCATACCGCACATCCCTCCGGGAGAAACAGAGGCCAAACACACGACTGGCGCTCCAGGTAAAGCCCCTCCTAGAGCTCCATGGCCGTGGTCAGAGGTTGCTCCCCTTCCATCACACTCAGTTCCCAGGGATTTAGGAACTTTGGCCAGGGGAACCACATTCAGCAGGTGAGGAGAGGAAATAGGACCCTCCGACGTACCTCCCTCCCACAGTCCCTGCATTCCAGAGCTTGCTGTGCCCCCCTTGAGGCATGTGGCACACCAGCAGCCTGCAGTGGGATCCCTCCTGCAAACTGAGCTCCAGAGGGACGCACTGGCTCCTAGATGGGGCATAGAGGGAGCCTCCCCGTCCTGCCTCCTCTTTGCCTGCACCATGCTGAGACTTTGCCTTTCTCTCATTCTTCACTGTGCTGTTAGAGCCCCAGGCAGCCCAGCACAACTGGATCCGTGGTTCTTTTCTGAAGAACCCGGGTGAGCAACAATCAGGCAGGAGTTCATAAAGGGGAGGAAACTAGGAGCATGCAAGTTGTGCCCACGCCGGGAGAAAGGCAAAAAGGGAGAGGCAGGTTCAGGTGCCTGCGGAGAGGGCCTGACTCTGCCTCCGAGGAGCGGGTTCCCAGTGAGAGAGGGGAGCTTGTCCATGTCACTCATAGCAGCAATTGGTTAAAGAGATTCACACGCTCTCCTTCTGCTCTAAGGAATTTTCTTTAGTCAGACAACGTGCCCCAAGCGGTCACGATGTGCCTGCAGCAGCACTACCCAGCCTCACGAGGCAAGGGTGGGTGAGCGCAAAAGAAGTCTTAGAGCATGATGGAGAAGAAGGAGCAAATCCATGGCCCAGGAACATTTGGACCATGGCAGAGCCAGCGTAAACAAAGCTGAGAGGCAGAACAGAGGCTCCAGAGTGCGTTGATGTGAGTTCCCTTCTCCAGAGTGCGCCTTTGGGAGTTCCCTTTGCTTCCCCTGGAATCAGGGAAAGCATTGCAGCCTGAGGATTTTCACTTGTTCCAGGAGGCCAACAACATGAAAAGAGCATTTTGTGGCCGTGTCAGACCTCCTGCGAGATTGCCGGTATGGCACAAGACACAGCAACAACCACTTTATTCTTCCAGGTGTGGATGATGAAGGACGTGCAAACGCCGAGCAAGTTAAAGATGCACGGAAGTTGTACCTGGAACTTGCCATATCTGTCTCGGTTTCCCTGTTGCTAGCGATGATTCTGTGCTGTCTTCTTTTCTGGTGGTGCAGGAAGAGGAAGCAGTGAGTTGTTGTTCACCCCCACCCACATCCCGCCCAACTCTTACTGCAGGTCTGCCGTGAGCCAGGAGGCATTTCTAGTTAAAGCAGCACAGAGAGGCCGGTCAGCCGTTGGCTACCATGGTCTGAGATCAGTGCTGTCAGATGTTGGAATGGCGCGGCCATTCCTGCAGCCAGTTCTTAGTGCTGGGCCTGAGATGGGCTGAGAGCCGAGGGCGGCTCTTTGCCATTGAGGAAGGAGAGCAGGGGCTCTGCTGCGCCCTCAGCACGTGCCTCTCTCCGCAGGCGCCTCGCTGCAGCTGATGGAGCGCAGGACGATAGCAGCAGCTACAGCTCGCAGTCAGAGGAGGAGTCTGCTGACCTCGAGTGGCCCGATGGATGGACAAACCACCAACCATCTGTGCGGGAACAACCTGCCCACCAGCCGCA
Organism: Lagopus muta; assembly: GCF_023343835.1. Lineage (NCBI taxonomy): Eukaryota > Metazoa > Chordata > Aves > Galliformes > Phasianidae > Lagopus > Lagopus muta. The sequence continues at coordinate 955,361 of NC_064436.1, forward strand.
GGGCACCAGCAGAGCGGCCCCTGCAAGGCTGAACAGCCGCCGGGCTCAGCTAGCCCCACCTCGACCCCCGCCGCCCCCCAGCCCGGGCTCCGCATCGCGGGGGATGAGCGACAGGCCCAGCAGCCCCCGGCCACAGCGGGCATCAACGCCGCCCCCCCGTCCTCCTCCACCATCCTTCAAGGGACAGAAGGAACCCTCCCGGGGTGGAGGCTTGCGGTCATCGGCCAGCAGCGAAACAATTGCTCCCCGGCAGAAGAGCGACAGGCCCAGCAGCCCCCGGCCACAGTGGGCATCAACGCCGCCCCCCCGTCCTCCTCCACCATCCTTCAAGGGACAGAAGGAACCCGCCCGGGGTGGAGGCTTGTGGTCATCGGCCAGCAGCGAAACAATTGCTCCCTGGCAGATGAGCGACAGGCCCAGCAGCCCCCGGCCGCAGCGGGCATCAACGCCGCCCCCCCGTCCCCCACCACCATCCTTCAGGGGACGGGAGCGGTCCCCTCAGCGTGTCGGCTCGCGGGCATCATCCAGCACCTGGATAACTGCTGCCTCGGGGAAGTCTGAGAGGCCTGGCAGCCCCCAGCCCCCCCCAGCACCGCCGCTGCCCTCCCCCTCCTCTCCACCATCCTTTAGGAGGTGGGAGCAGCGCCCCCAGGGTGTCAGCTCGGGGGCATCATCACACCCCTGGAAAACCACTGCCAGGGGGAAACAGACCAGGCCCAGCAGCCCCCAGCCCCCCCCAGCACCACCTCTGCCATCCCCGTTCCCTCCATCACCTGTCAGGGAATGGAGGCGATCTGTGCAGAGTGCAGGCTCGGAGAAACAGTCGGACAGGACAGCCGCTGCCAGGGGGAAGCAGGACCGGCCCAGCAGCCCCCGGCCTCCCCAGGCACCGTCACCAGCCTCCCGTTCCCCACCACCATCCTTCAGGGGACAGGAGTGGCCCCCTCAGGCACCCCCACTGCCCTTCCGCTCCTCTCCACCATCCTTTAGGAGGTGGGAGCAGCGCCCCCAGGGTGTCAGCTCGGGGGCATCATCACACCCCTGGAAAACCACTGCCAGGGGGAAACAGACCAGGCCCAGCAGCCCCCAGCCCCCCCCAGCGCCACCTCTGCCATCCCCATTCCCTCCATCATCCATCAGGGAGTGGAAGCGATCTGTGCAGAGTGCAGGCTCGGGGAAACAGTCTGACAGGACAGCCGCTGCCAGGGGGAAGCAGGACCGGCCCAGCAGCCCCCGGCCTCCCCAGGCACCGTCACCAGCCTCCCGTTCCCCTCCACCATCCTTCAGGGGACAGGAGTGGCCCCCTCAGGCATCCACACTGCCCTTCCGCTCCTCTCCACCATTTTTCAAGGGACGGCAGTGGCCGCCCCAGCATGACAGGCCTGGCCGCCCCAGGTCCCCCCAGGCCTCCATGCTGCCCTCCCCCTCCTTTCCACCATCCTTTAGGAGGTGGGAGCAGCCCCCCCAGGGTCTTCGCCAGGGGGAATTATCCAACAGACCGACAACTGTGGCCTGGGGGGAGCGTGAGCGGATCAGCAGCCCACAGCCGCCCCGAGCACCATCCTCTCCCTCCCCTCAAGCATCTTTCAGGCGGTGGGAGTGGCCCCCCCGGGGTGTCAGCTCAGGGGCTTCATTAGATAAGTGGAATACCACTGCCAAGGGGAAACAGACCTGGTCCAGCAGCCTCCAGCACACCCCAGCACTGCATCTGCCCTACCGCTCCTCTCCGCTCTCCATCAGGAGGTGAGAGCACTCCCAGCATGTGGGTTTACAGACACTGACATCCACAGAACCACTGCTGGCATCATCTGGAGTTTTCCATGCTCTGCTGCACCGCTAAATAGAAAGTGGCTTTGGGACACCATCGGACATCCACAGAACCACTGCTGTCATGTACCTGAGATTACCAGCCTCCTCAGTACCAATAAACAGAAAATAACACCACAGCTGTCCACGTGCTGTTGTCGCGTCATTACCTGACCCGCTGCCAGACCTTGTGTGCCACTTGGCATTGGCAGACGGCGATAATACGAGTGGGAATGGCTTTAAACTCAAAGAGTGGAAATTGAGGTAGATGTGCAGAGGAAATTCCTCTCCCAAAGGCAGCGAGGCCCTGGCGGAGGGTGCCCAGAGGCTGTGGGTGCCCTACGTCCCGTCTCGGGCAGGGGACAAGGGTGGGAGTGCATGATGCAAAAGCACCAGTGCTCCTGCCTAAGGTTCAGCAGACAGCAGACGCCGTCCTGCTCTGAGCAGCAGGCAATTGTTTGCTCTGCAATAGGAACCAAGCAAGAACTATTAGCACATTTTCTTCCCCCTCCATTTCTTTTGGCTCTGTGGGCTGGATCGAGAATCTGAAAGTGGAGAGAGATGGGAGGAAGGCAGTGCTGCAAACCTGGTGTGCCTGCTGCCACTGCTCACTGTGATTGCAGTCGCCTTATCAGAGGAGCAGTCCATCGTGCTACCAGAAACAGAGCTCGGTTGCCTTCATTGCACCCTGCAGCTCCTCTCCAGCACCTGCCCTGCGTCACTGATTTTCAAGATCCTGCAGGGGGTGCAACATTCCCCTGTTTCCTCTCAGCGCTCCTCAGGAGCTGTGGCCACAAACAAAGCAGCCGTCAGTCAGCTGGAAGGAAGGAAGGGAAGGGAAGGGAAGGGAAGGGAAGGGAAGGGAAGGGAAGGGAAGGGAAGGGAAGGGAAGGGAAGGGAAGGGAAGGGAAGGGAAGGGAAGGGAAGGGAAGGGAAGGGAAGGGAAGGGAAGGGAAGGGAAGGGAAGGGAAGGGAAGGGAAGGGAAGGGAAGGGAAGGGAAGGGGAGGGGAGGGGAGGGGAGGGGAGGGGAGGGGAGGGGAGGGGAGGGGAGGGGGAGGGGAGGGCTGCTTCCTTCAAAAATCGGAGTATTCTGATGAGGAGAAAACAGCAAAACGAAGCCTGCCATCATGTCGTTGCCATCGGGGCTCAAACTACGGCAGCCAGCTGACCAGGGAAGAACTTCCAGTAGATGCTGCTTAGTGAGGGCACCCAGAATGAAATAGCAAGGATGTTACGAGTAGGAGACTGCAGAACCATTTAGCAATGCCCCCTACTAATATTTATTATAATAGTTAGCTCAAAAATCCAGATGATTTTTAATTACTGTTTTTAATTGAAAGACAACCTTGCAGCTAATGCTGTGAATCTCTATCACCAGACTGTCAGCTATTTCTGGCAGTGAATTCTCTCTGTAGCACTGGTTTTGTAGCAGTCATTGTGAGGTTTGCCTTGCTTTCCCTCTGGGTTCTCTGCACGCGTCCCTTTCTGAAATTGTACTTCTCACTGGGGAAACCCCCTCACAACCTTTCCTCTTCACCTTTAGACTGGACATCAGGAAGGACATAAGGAGTCTTTAGACTAGACATAAGGAAGAAGTCTGTGTGATAAGGGTGGCTCTGGAACAGGGACGCTGAGGGACCCTGGGGATCTCTGGAGCCCCGAGCGCTGCGGATGGATGGGATGAGGGCACCATCCCTGGCCCATTCCAGGGCGACCATTGCCACCCCAGACCTTCCCTCACGCTTTGTGGGGCTGTGCTGAGGAGGAGGGTCTCGAGGTGCCCTAGGGATGGCCCAGGGTCACTGTGCAGATGGGACAGGGGCTGTGGCTGCTGTCCCCAGGGGACAACGTTCCTGCCCTGGGCTGCTGCCAGCCCCTCTCCTGCCCAAAGTCCTGGGGCACAAACCCTGCTGGGACGAAGCTTCCCCTCGGTCAGTGACAGCTTTTGACATCCCCTGCTGACCCATGGAGTCCATTGAAGGAAGCGAAGACCCTGATGGTCTCCAACATCCTCCAGGGATCAATAAAGCCCTCAGCAAAGCCACGCTCTGTGTCCGTGTCCTCGTCCCCACGCTCAGCAGGGACCGCTCGTGTCTGTCCCTGCCTGGCAGAGGCCACTCCTAAGGCTGGGATGGTCCCTAGCTCCGTGCCCCGCACCCCACGTCCCGCACCGCGGGCCTCTCCATCCCCTGCAGCGCGTGCAGCCGACAGCGCATGCGTGGCGGCGTCTCCATGGCGACAGCACCTCAGCGCCGCTCCGTCACTACAGCGACGCGCCGTCCCCGCTGAGTGACGTCATCGCCGTGCGACCCGAGGAGGCGGCCATGCGGAAGCGGCGCGGGGCAGCTCGGTGCTCCGAGCGGCGCCTCGGATTCTACAGGAGGGCGTCCGGAGGGCGCCGGGGTTCAGGTGCCGGGGGGCCGCTGCTGCTCTGCGTCGGCCCCGCGGGGTCTCTGTGGTGCTCGCGGCTTCCGCTCGGCGAGGGCGGCTGCTCCGTCTCCCCGCCTCCCCCACCCTGTGTGTTTCGCTGCCCTCCCCCCCTCTCCCCCTGCCGCCGATCGCCTGCACCCCCCTGGTCCCTTTGTGTGACCCCCGGGGTTACACCCTCCCTCCCCGTCCCCCTCCCCTCCAGTTCCCCCATTCTAATCACCGCAGTCCTCTTCCACCCCTCCCCTCCGTTCCTCCCCCATTATGATCCCCAGGGTCCTCCCCCGCTGCCTCATCCCTCCCCAGTGCCCCGTTCTGATCACAAGTGTCCCCATTCTGTCCCTTAGAGTCCTCCCCCATTTCCAGTCCCCTCCAGCTGACCCCCAGAATCCCCTCATCCCATCAAGTGCCCCCACTCCAATTCCCCTGTTCTAATTCCTAGTCTCCTACCACCCCCCATTCCCCTCTATTTGACCTCCAGGGTCCCGTATCCTCCCTTCTCCCCCCACCTCCTGGCCCCTTTTTCTGACCCCTAGAGTCTCCCGTATGCCCCTGTTTGCTCCTCGCTGACCCCTGGAGTCAGTTCCCCCCATTTTGAGCTCCAGTCCCCCCAGCCAGACCCCTTTTCTGCCCAATAGAAGCCTCCCACAACCCCTGGCTCTTCCCTTCCACCCCTCCCTCCACCCCCAGATGTCTTCCTGCATTGTAGAGGCTCTGTTTACCCCTTTTCCCCTCACAACCCACTAAGTTTCCCCCCAGACTCTTATTCAACCTTACAGACATCCCACTCTTCTCCCCCCCAATACTCCCCTAAGGTCTCCCCCAGACTCCCCTTCCACCCCACAGAAGCCCCCCACAACCCTCCAGCTTTCCTCTTCCACCCTCTCTCCACTCCTAGACCCCCTTTCCTCCCAATAGAGACCCAACTCACCCCTTTTTTCCCCCCACACAACTCCCTGTCCACTCCCTGACCCCCCTTTCTGCCCTACAAAAGCCCCTTTCCCCCTTCCAACCCAAGTTCCCCTTCACAACGTACCCCTCCACTCACAGAAGCCTTGTTCTCCTCTCTTCCCCCTCACAACCCCCTCTCTCCATCCTCAGACCCCCTTTCCACACCATAGAAGCCCCCCCCAATTCCTCAGTTTCCCCCTTCCAACCTTTCTCCACCTCCAGACCCTCTTTCCACCTCACAGAAGCCCCACTCGCACCTTTTCCCCCATTGATTCCCCACGAGCCCCCTGTCCACCCCTGGAGTCATACAGAAAGGTCTGAAGATGTCCCATAGGGATCTTGGGGGTGTCCAGGGGGTCCCCAGGATGGTTCCAGGAGTCCCTTGAAGGATCTGGAAGCTCCCAGGATGGGCCCAGGAGCTCCGAGGAGCCAATGGGATGATCTGGAGTTGTCCCAGTAGAGTCTGGTAGGGTCCAGAGAGTCCTCATGTGGGTCTGAGTGGTCCTGGAGTCATCCAGTCATCACAGACATCTCTGGGGATGTCCCAGAGAGGACTTGGACGGTCCAGGAGGTCCTCATGTTGATCCAGAGGGTCCTTGGATTCATCCAGAAGGGTCTGCAGGTGTCCTGGAATGATCCTGTAGGATCTGGGGGGGTCCTCACGTGGGTTCAGAGGGTCTTGTTGTCTTCTGGAAGGGTCTGGAGATGTCCCAGAGGTGTCTTGGGGTGTCCAGGGGGTTCCCAGGGGTTCCTGGAGTCCTCCAGAGATCTCCAATGAGGATTTTGAGGACAACCTCATGCAGCAACATGTTATCACTCTGCTTTGTCCCCCTGGGATCACTCCCAAAAATGTCTGTTTCCATTAACATCAATACTACGTCATTTTTGTTCTTTTTTGTTTTTTGTTGTTCTTTTTGCCACTTCCTTTCAGAAATGGATGTTTCTCACAAATCCTTGTGCAAAGCCCCACAGAAACAACGCCCCCCAGGGCCACCGGGTGTCACTGGGACAACCGCCGGAGGTGCCACCACCGGGAAAACCGCCTGTCCCCGAAGTTCTCGCTGTCACCGTGGAACCTGGGCTGTAGCAGTGAACCTTGAAGCCCCATCAGCATCCTACAGCTCCTGGACGGTGTCACCCTGGCTGCTCATGACTGTCCCACGCTGTCCCCCCTGCCATGGTGGCACAGGGCAGCGCGGTGCCATCCTCATTGAAGAGGTGATGAGGAGGGGTACAGGGAGGGGATTGGGGACAGTCGGGGACACGTGGGGTCTGGTGCGGGTGTGACATGGGGTCGCTGGTGTCACCATCGTTGAGTGTCACCTTCCCTGGATGTAGTTGGGTGTCACTGAGTGTCACTGTCTTCAGGTGACACCGTGACACAGGCTGACCTCGATGTGCAACAGCCATGATGCAGTGTCCCCATCCCTGGCTGTCACTCTTGTTACCATCATCCAGTGTCACCACCACCTGTGTGTCACCATCTCTCGGGTGACACCATTCCCTGCGCTCTGACCACCACATGGGGGCAGGCACAGGCGGCCCCCGCGTTGTCCCCATGCTGTCACTGAGCCTCTCGCTGTCCTTTCTCACCCCTCCAGCCCTGCCTACAGCCGGACCCGCTGTCACCATCGTCTGCCACGAGGACGGGGACGCACCGTGATGGACTCTGTGCCACCACCAGCCAGCGTCAGGTGTCACCGTCATGCGGAGGGGACACAAGCACCCCCTGGGGACCTGCCGAAAACTTCACCATATCTGGGCTTTCAAACAAGTCCTCCTGTATCGCTTCTCTTACACCCAGCTCACGAATGTAATTCTGAAGGTCCTCCCTCCATGGAGGACCACAATCCTGTGCTTAATGCAATGCCTGATTTGTTTGGCCAAACCACGGGGATGCTGCCATTCACCAGTCTTTTATCGACTGGTTCTCACTGCTATATGAACAGCAGCATACAGTCTCTGCCTGAGGGCAGGGTTACCGTCATGGTGGCCAGCTTTGATACCTCTGGCCCATTCACCATGTCACCTTCTGCCCCTGAATCCCATAATCCATAAACCATGTGGGCACACTCTTTCGGCCTCTGCCGAAGTGCTGCAACACATCCATCAGTTCTGTTGGTGCACGGCCTCGCCGTCACATGTGAATGCATTTGGGCAGGGGGCCGTTGGGCAGGGGTCACCCTGCCGGTCTGCCTTGTACTTTGTCTTCTGGGTTATAATGGGACGGGGTTTCAAGGAATCTGCCATAAGTGGAGCCTCTAAATCTGACCTGGAGGTTTTGTTTTCCTGTTTAGCCAGGTCCATTCCTGCAGAGCTGTGGTTATTATCTACTGAAATACTGCAGACCTGGCCTATCGGGGAACGTCAAGCTGGTCTTTTGCCTACGAATACATTAAGTTCCTGTTCCAGTTTCTCAATATGGTCTTTTAATAGTTGATTTTCACTTTCTAAGGTGTCAGCTCTTATCTCAGCTTGATTTAAAGCATTTAACTGGAGGCAGCTAACTGCCTTTCTTTTGTACTTAGTATGTCTCTGTAATCCTTGAAAGCGTTTCATCATGCAGAATGGGGAAATGTTCCCCATAGCTTGCAGGGGACCCCATTTCTCAACTATGGTGCTAATTGGTAATAAGGAGAACCCAGGAACCCTGGGATCTGCCCGGGATCATTTTATCGAAGGGGTGATGTTCTCCCCCCGACCCATTTATAGAAATTCCACAGAAAGGACATGATATAAATTTTAGTATATTTGGCCTGCCTGGCTCACCAGGTGTACAATCAATGAATGTACAGATGTTATAATTATGAAATATAGCAGAGAGTTTAGCTAAGCAGCTGTTAGACCAAAAGAGAATAGATGGGATGCTTACCCATATCCTGGGCTCGCTAGAAACTCCAGAGGAGGGATCTGCAGAGGAGACCCTTCCCCACTGGCAGTCAGCTCTTATTGGGTCTGGGGGAGGTGCAGCCAGGCTCCCCCCCTTCCAGCAGCACAGCAAATCGCCTTCACTGCGCTCCCTGGCTGAGGCATTGCTACTTCAGGTGCTCCATCGAGGTTCAGGCCGTGGTTCAGCAGTTCCCACACAAAGGTGAATTTCAAGGAGCCGGTTCTGCTTGCTCAGTAGCTCGCAGATTTCTGGAGGCTGAGTGAACTGGAGCTGGATCTGGATGGAACAAATGAGAGTGAATGTCACCTGCAAAGACAGGGAATTGCCTGAGAAGAGGACAAGGGCCTGATCGGGGAGGACCTCTCACATGACACACGGACATCCCCGGTGCCGGGTGTCAAATTTGTCTGCCACCAGCTGCCAAAGATTCAGCTTTTGGCTGCTGAACAAATGTGAATCACAGATGGCCATGAGCCAGCAGTGTGTCCTCATGGCCAAAAAGGCCAATGGCATCCTGGGGTGCATTAAAAAGAGCGCGGCCAGCAGGTCAAGGGAGGTGATCCTCCCCCTCTACTCTGCCCTGGTAAGGCCTCATCTGGAGCACTGCGTCCAGTTCTGGGCTCCCCAGTACAAAAAAGACAGGGATCTCTTGGAAAGAGTCCACCATGAAGATGGTGAAGGGCCTGGAGCATCTCTGCTATGGAGAAAGGCTGAGTGAACTGGGTCTGTTCAGCCTTGAGAAAAGGAGACTGAGAGGGGACCTGATCCAGGTCTATAAATATCTAAGGTGTGGGGGGCAGAATGGCGAGGCCGGACTCTTTTCAGTGGTGAGTGGAGACAGGACAAGGGGAAACGGCTGCAAACTGCAGCATAGGAAGTTCCGCACAAACATGCGCAAGAACTTCTTTACAGTGAGGGTGACGGAGCACTGGAACAGGCTGCCCAGGGAGGCGGTGGAGTCTCCTTCTCTGGAGATGTTCAAGACCTGCCTGGATGCCGACATGTGCGACCTACTGTAGGGAACCTGCTTTGGCAGGGGGGTTGAACTCGATGATCTCTGGAGGTCCCTTCCAACCCCTACAATTCTGTGATTCTGTGATGGTGACACCATGTTTTCACATTGACTTCAGCAATTATGGGCATTCGTCAAATTGAACAAAATAGCTCATAACTAATAAAAAGGAGGAGGAAGGAAAGGTGAGATTCATAAGGTTTGTGCCGAGTCTTCTTCTGCATTCCACGAGTGGCAGCCTTCAAGAGTGACGCATGGTTAATATGCCAGCAATTCAGTGAGAACTCATCAGCTTCAAAATTCTTGGTTTTCACACTGAAAAAACTCATCACTTCAAAATTCTTGGTTTTCACACTGAAGTCTTAGCTCTGCTATCCCTGACATCAATTTAAACTCTCAAAAAAAAAAAAAAAACAAAAAAAACAAAAAAAAAAAACAGCAGGAATGGTCTGTTGAAATTTAGTAGAGCAAAGGCCATTTGCAGCCCTGGATCACAGCAAGTGCCTGAGCCCCTGGATTTCTCCCTGAGCATTCTGCAGTCATTGCTGCACAGGGCTCTGCTGCGATTAAAGGAAGGAGGAAAGCAGTGTTGCCCAACCACAGCTTGGCCGGATGAGGTTGAATGGAAACTCTTAAAAGCCAACAGGGCCTTTGTAAATGCTGAGCTCTGCCAGCAGGGTGCTGCTCTCAGACACTCAGGTATTCTTACCTGATCTTTGTCATACCAGCAGTGAAGTGCATGCACCCACCTGCCACAGCTTCGCAAGAAGGCACAACTCCCTGCTGAATTATCTGACAGGCTGGTATGTCACACTAACAGGGAGAAAAGAAGAAGAAAAAACAACTGAGAGGTGGAGAAAAAAGGCCCTCACTAAACTAAGGACCTTGGGGCTCTCTCTAGGACAGCTGGTGTCTCAGCACAGTTCACAGTTACTTCAAATGCACACAGCACCTACAAAAGCACCGTGCTCCAACAAGGAAGGAAAGCAAATCCACGATGCTCTGCAGGGCTCCCAGCTCGCAGTAGGTGACGCCTGCTCCATGCACAGAGCATGCACAGAAACTGCACCTCATCTCTTCCCCATCTATCTCCCCACCACTTCTACAGGCATTTAGAGGCATTGTGGAAAGGCAATGGAAGGCTTGTGGAGAAGACTGGATGCACAGGAGATATCTCACTTCTCTGGTGCAAGAGCACTGCTTGTCTAGATGACCAATCTTTTTCAAACAAGCACCAACGAACCACTGCCACAACTGAAATGGCATTTCCCTGCAAAAACAACAAACCAACCAACCAACGAGCAGCCTGTCCAAAGACCCCTCCTCACACACTTGCCAAGAAGGCCACAACCATTATTCCATTTGCCAGGCTTACTCACAGAACTGCAGGCTTCTCCTCACCGGGCATCACGTGGACACAAACAGGCTGCTGGTGCAGGGAAGGCAATTTCACCTGAGCATCGCACCACAGACGCTCCCTTCGCTCTGCTTTCCTGCAAAGATACAAGGAGAAAAGCCTGAGCTCCTCCGAGCAACAACTGGAAACAACTCCAGAAAATCCCCCACCCAAAAGCAGTTCCTGGAGAGGTACAAAACACTCCTTCGAGGTTCACATGTGCTTACGCTGCGCCCTTTGCAGAAACACGCTGCCTTTGTGCTCCTGGCTCCTCAGGGCTCCTTTTCATCTCCTCCTGGGCACAGTACAATAGCTTTTCTTGTACAAGTCTATGACCTATGTACATTCCTCCACCTCAAAATAAAGTCTGACATAGAGTTGTGGTGCAGAGATTGGATGCAAAGCAAAGCCAAGAAACATACTCTGAAATGTGAAAGAATGCTTCTAGCAAGGAACAAGATCATGCAGAGAAAGGAGCAGGAAAGACAACCAACCAACAAATAGGAAACAAAGACAATGAAAGCAAAGCAAAAAGGCTCGCTGCAGGAAAACCAAAAAGGCAAAACAAAACAAAGAAGGAAAACAAAGCAAAGCAAAACAAAGTCGAGAGGTACAAGAGGAAAGCCGATGAATTCAATACACGATCATGGCAAAGCAAAGAATCCAAGCAAAGGAAACTGATAAAAAAGCTCACCAATGCATAGCAATGGAAAGAAAGAACAAAAATTTAAAAGCAATGCAGGGCCAAGATACTAATGCAAAACCAAAGAGCAAACCAAAGCCAAGCAAAACCAGGAAAAATAAATGAGCAAGTACTAAAAAGCCAAGGAAAGCAAAGCTAAATCACTTGAAATCCTCGCAAACAGAAGGGAATGTGCTTAGGAAAAGAAAAAGGACTTCAAAGAACAGAAACAGAAGGGAAAAGAAAATCAACAAAACTGGAAAAAAAACCCAATGCATTGCAATGCAGAAGGAGCAGGAAATCAAGACAGAAACAACAGAAAAACAACAAGGAAAACACAGTAAACCAACATCAACCTATGCAGCAGCAGCAGGAACATGAAACACCAAAGGATCACAAGAATCACAGAACGGCCACAGTTGGAAGGGACCTCAAGGATGACAAATCTCCAACCCCCTGCCACACGCAGGGCCACCAACCTCCACATTTCATAGCAGCCCAGGCTGCCCAGGGCCCCATCCAACCTGGCCTTGAACACCTCCAGGGATGGACGGGGCATCCACAGCCTCTCTGGGCAGCTGTTCCAGCACCTCTCCTCCTCCCCACTCCCAGTGCTGCTCTTCACACCATCCCACCCACACCTCAACTCCTCATGCCTCATGGGCAGGCTGACGTGCAGGCCATGGCTGCCGCATGCAGCTGGGCTTCCTGGGGCAAACGGCAACCCTCAGTACAGCCTAAGGCTTAAAAAGCCATCAGGGAAGAGAGGCAAGTCAAGGGGCTGAGTGCAGGGACGCCTTTCTTCCTCCTGGGCTGCTTCCCCTCCTTTGTGCTTTTGCTAGCGGTCCTTGGAGAGCAAAGGGATGCTCACAGCCTGACGCCAGCAGTTAGAGATGGGCTGAAAGGCCACCCGTTGGGAAGACCAACAAGGAAACGGGAAAACCAGCATAATTTCAGCAGAGAGCTGACCGGTTCATCACCCCACAATTGCCAGCCCAAGCAAGGGACTTTTTGACCAGCTACGGAAAGAGGCAGCACCATTTTTAAAAGGTTGGTTTTTATTCAATACAAAAGGATTTCGGTTGCATTTATCAGCACAGCCCAAAACAAAACCCCAGTGTCCAGGATTTCTGCTTAGCAATGAGTCATTTAGGCTCCAGTCAGACACAAGGAGAAGCCTGACCCTGGGCTACGTCACCTCTATCTCCAGGCCCGGCTAGCCATATTTCAATCTCACACTAGATCGGCTCCAGCCCTGAAGAGACACATGCTGAAAGAACGCAGCACCTCCACCTCTTGCCATAGCTGAAGTCCTGCCTCTGGCAAGTCCTCTTTGCTTGGAACACAGCACCCCGGGGTCTCTGCAGCACCCGGGGCAGCAATGGGGCTGCAGCGCTGCTGGGCTTGGGGCTCGGGTCCCGTTCGGCACGTGGCGGGACGGAGCAGCCATATCCCAGCCCTGGGGTGGGCGCACACTGCTGGGGAGCCCCCGCGGTGACAAAGGCCGGCACCCTCCGACCGAGCCTTGTGCCCTACAGGCAGCAGCATCAGATGGAGCTGGAGGCAGCCCCCGTGCCTGGGGCTGTGCTGCCGGAGCTGGTGGAGGCACAGCTGGTAAGGGGCAGAGCCCACCGCACCCCCACCCCACCCACAAGGGTCTCCCCGGGGACGGGGCTCCCTGCAGCACCGGGGCTGTGCTGCTGCGCTGCCGGCTCCCGCTGTCCCGCACGAGCCCCGGCTGTGCAGCAGGGCCTGACCACCGTCCCTGCCCCGTGTTCACCTACAGGAGAAGGAGGAGCGGGCGAGGAGACGAGGACTCGCCTTCTGGATGCAGTGAGTGTCCCCTCGTTGCCCCGTGCCCAGCCGCCAGCAGCCGGGCTCCCGGCGGGGGGCTGATGGCCCGGACCCCCACTGCAGCCGGCGGGGCTCCCAAACGGCCCCTTCGGCACTGTGTGGGGCTGTGCTGCCGTGGGGGGGGACGCCTCATTCCCGGCCCCTTTTCTCTTTTGCCCCGCAGGACGATCTGCGTCATCCTGGTCTGCCTCCAGCTGCTCCTCGTTGTTGTGCTGGGCTCTGCAGTGCTGTACGCCCAGCACTTCGACCAGGAGCTCTTCTATCGGCTCCTGCCTCGAGTGCTGCCCCGGGCAACGTACGCTTCCCTGGCGTACTTTGCGAGCAGCACCCTGCGTGTGGTCTGTGATGGGCTGCTGCCCATCTGACCGCCGGGCTCGGTAGCCCCTCCCAGCTCGGGGCTGCGCGGTGGGGCGCGGGGAGAGGGCTCTGTCCCCATGGAAGGGGCCTCTCCTGTGCTCCTGCCCCCCGGGGCGCACAGGCACAGCTGTGGGGCAGTGCTGACAGGCAGCTGAGTGCCACCCCTTTGGACTTCTCAGTGAGTTTCTACTGTCGTCGTGAGCCGTCGTCGGCTGAACACCACCTCCTGCGACGACCCAGCACACTGGAGGGGTCCGCACCTGACACCAGGACGTGGCTGGATCTACGAGCGCTTTGCTGCCTGTCCCTCTTTCCCCATTTTCTGCCTTTTTTGTCATCTGGTATTCTTTGGCTCTTTGTCACAGCCATTGCCTACAGTTGTTACATCTAACGTTATTCATTGCAATCAGCCCATTGGCCAATGTTACCACCAATTGGTTGTTGCTGGCTGTTAAGAAAACTCTCAATAAATGGTCATCTATTATTCCTCTGAGTTTGGGTGACTCCATTGCGGTAGCGGCCCTTTGCTGACCAGGGGAGGCACGACTCAGGAGACGGAAAGAGATTCCGCCCTTCAAAAGGCACCGAGTGGGACGAGACGTAGATGGGAAGAGAAACGGGATGAGCAGCGCCCCTCTGCACACAGACGTCTGCTGCTGTGTCTGCACAGATCTCTTCTGCCCAGTGGAGTTTGTCCATGAAGGCTGCAGCAAAGAAAATGTGTCTCTGCTGGGGGGCTCTGGAGAGGCATAGAGATGGAAGACAGGAGAAATGAAAACCAAAAGCAGAAGCCCAAGGTCAAATGGTGCCAAACAGCATAACCCCAGGAACAAGAGGCTGAACCCCTTTAGCAAAAGCCTGAAGCCAAGGCCCAAAGATTTCACCCTTTTAACAAGAAGTTGCACCCCAGTGCCAAATGCTGCACCCCTTTCACCAAATCCCGCGTTAGCAGGACTGGTGGCTGTGGCTTTAGACCCCTGCCAACATTTATGGGCGGAACAGCTTCAGGGAAGGGGACGCCGGGCGGTCAGGGGACGGCGGCGCGGGGGCACCGCCGCCGGCCCCGTCCGTCCTCCGTCGGAACCGAGCCGTCCTCCGTCGTTGCGGCGGGGCGCCGCCGGGCTGCGAGAAGCGGCGGCTGACCGTGAGCGGCGGGACCCGGCCGGTGTCCGGGAGCGGCTCCTGGCTGAGCCGGGCAGCCCCGGAAGAGAGGGAGCGACCGCACGGATCGAGACGCGTTCGAGCCCGGCACGGAGTCCGCAAGAGCCTTCGGCTCTCGCCGGCTCCAATCATCGGCAGCGCTGTGCTGAGCTGCTGCCCCGCAGCCGCAGTCCCCAAGTGCCGGTTTCCGTCTGTGCGTCCCCGTGCGGAGCTCCCGGAGCCGCGTGAAGCCCACGTGGGGCCGCTTCGTGTTGGCCCCGAGGAGGGAAGCCGTGAGGGGGGATGATTGTTCGGGTGGGAGCTGGTTGGGAATGCGGTCATTTCTCTGTTTATTGCTCTGTATGTTCAATGATTAAATGTTTAGCGTTCGTTTTTCAGCACTTCTGTGTGCAGTCAATTCTGCAGCTCTAAAGACCCCCCCCGTCCCCGTCCCCGTCCCCGTGCCCACCGCCGGGTAAGGACGGGGCGGCACAAACCGCTGTCATAGGACTGCAACCACCAGCCCCGTTCCTTCCCCCAAAATCCTTGCCCCTCCTCAACGCCGCGTGGGAAATGGTTGGGGTGGGATTCTGGGAGAGCTGGGGCAGCTCAGCCTGCGCAAGAGGAGGCTCGGGGGGATCCCGGGCACGGCCATCGGTCCCTGCAGGAGCTGCGGAGAGGACGGAGCCGGGCTGCACCCGGCGGTGCCCAGCAGCGGGACCGGAGGCTCACGCTGCAGCACAGCAGGTTTCCCTGCATGTCACCGCTGAGCTCTGGTCAGCGCCGCTGGATGTTTTTGCCAGTGATCACAATGCGGGAGATGAGAGCATCCTTGTGAAATCCACCGGGCATCCTAAGGCACGAGGTGCTGCTGGCATCCTGAGGTTTTCAAGGGGCAGCAGGGGGAACTGGAGGGCTCAGGGCAGTAGCTGAGGGCTCTTGAAGGGACCGCGAGGTGGCAGCAGGACCCCCAACAGCGGAGACGTCGGCTCCCCAGAGCCCCGTGTATGGCTGTGAGAAGGGTGGAGGGTGTAAGAAACGTAGAATGTGCACAGGGCTTATGATTGCCATGACTCAGGCTTGACATATTCATATATCCCTTTCCCTGTTTCCCTTTTTCCCTTTCCCTTTTTCCTCTCCCTTTTTCCTCTCCCTTTCCCTCCACAAGAGAAGACGGCTGTACTCTGAGGGCAGGCGGAGGTAGGACAAGGGTCAGGAGCAAGGGCAGAAGGGTTTCTTTGTTGCTCAGTGGAAGGAAGGGCTGTGCTTAGCGCAGGCGGATTTGCCCTGGTGTTTCTTACAAGGACTGAGGGTGGGATGAGAGGCGCCCTGCAGTGGGCGTGCTTGCCAGTAGGCAAAGGAGAAATGCAAATGATGCCAGTCAGTCTCTGCGCTGTACTGGGGAGCCAGCCTGGGAGCAGAGCGACGTGAGAGCCCCACTGCCTTCTGCCTGTGAGCTGAACGGAAGGATTCCTGGGCTGAGATGGATCTCCATCTCTGCAGCTCCTGACCTCTTGGATTTGGTGATCTGGTGCAGGGAAGCTTTTGGCCATGATTTATCATCGCCGTAGCTAACCTGCGTGGGAAAAGTGTCAACTTTAGATCTTGCATCCAAGCTTTGAACACAGCTTTGACTTGCCAGTGCTTCCCGTTGTCTCCACTTGTCTGGTGCCTCCCTGAAAAGTATGCCTGGTCTGGAAATCTGTTCTTATGTCCTAGCTTTTGTGCAGTAAAGGAGCTTTTGAAACGTTGCTTCTTGCAGCAGTTCAGTGTTTCAGGAGAGAGAAAAACACAGCTGGCAGAGGCTGGATTTCTGCTGTTAGTGAAGCTGAGCTGAGCTCTAAACTGGCTCTTACACTGGGAACGTGAGCAAAGCCTGCAGGCACAGGGGATTAGCTTTTCCCTGCGGGCTGAGCACGTCAGAGGCAGGTCATCGCTGGGAGAGCTCGTGCTTTACAGCATCAGGCCGTACAGAGAAAGTAATTCTAAAAGCAAGCTTGCCAGTTCTTTTTGAGCTGAGCGGTTGTTGAGCAAGGAAAGATTGGAGATGCTGTTCGCTCATGGAAGGCGGAGAGGCAAAAAGCAAGGAAAGGGTGTGCTGTGCATGGCCAGCTCATCGCACCTGCACCGCTCCCCCTGCTCCAAGGAGGAGCAGCTCAGCGAGCTTGGCCTGGGCCACTGAAGGGAACACAGCAACACCTGGACCAACCCCTCCATTCCCGCCCCCTCCGCACGCCTCGCCACTTTCCTGCTTTTCATGCCAGGGTGGGGCGGAGTGGCTTTCAGCTGAGTCCGGTCACGGCGCCGGCGGAACCGCCGTCCCCAGCACTGGGCCGTGTGGGCGACTGGCGGTGGCGCTGGGATGGATGGACTGCTCTGCACTGCAGAAGGAAAGCAGCAGCCCATCCGACTCCGTTTAGACTGCAATAAAGGACATATCTCACCGTAGCTACGAGCCAGTTGAGTCAAAAGGAGCTCAGCACCTCAGCTTCCTGGAGCGTGGCATCTCGTTTAAAATAATGGGGTTTGAAAGCTGAACAGTGTCTAGTCCAACAAGCTTATTCTCTTAGGCCGTGGTGAAGCTGAGGAAACCAACTCAGGAATGGGACACGGCATGTGTTGTGTCAAGCAGGTGATGCCTTTATTACAGCCGGGTGCGTGGGATCGCTCCACCAACACGCACAGCCAGAGAAGCAGGGACTGCAGATTTATAGGCGTAGCATGTACGTATCCATCACATTCCAAGGACATGGGCAGAAATTCCAAGAAATAATTCACATCTCTGGTGGTCATGAGATGAAGGCTAATAGTCATCCTCGCTGTCAATTTCCAACCTTTTAAGGGGGCCTGCCCAAACCGGCTCCCACTGATGTTACGTCATGCTGAGGCATCCGTTTTGCCATCTGATCTTCAACAAGAGGACGTCAATTCTAAGCCGATTCCAGAAATCCCATCAGAGGGAGCAGATGTTCCGGCAGACAGAACAAACTGTGATCTTCAAGGACCCTTGCGGCACAAACCGTTCTATAGTTCAATGATCACTAAGAAACATCCCAACCCATGCCATCCTGTGCCTCTCTGATCTTCCAGGACCCTTCCAACACAAACCAATCTACGGTTCTTTGATCAGCAAGGAACTCCCAACGCTGGCCATCCCAACCAAGCCATCCTGTGGTTCTTAATGATCTTCCAGGACCCTTCCAACACAAACCGTCCTATGGTTCTATGATCTTCCAGGACTTTCCCAACGCATCCATGCTGTGGTTCTTCATGATCTCCAAGGACCCTCCTGTGCTGGTGATGTCACAATGCCGTGCTGAGCTCACAGAGGCCCCGGGGCGGGGCGGGGGCAGTGGGTCAGCGCTCACCCTGCCGGCCCCATTCTGCGGGTGTGCAGGTCTGCGAGCAGCTGTGCGAGCGGTGCAGCCATGCGGGCCCAGTTTGCCAGCGGAAATTTAACAGCGCTGCAGCGCGTGAAGCTGCTGCAGGAGCTGATGCAGGTGAGCTCTGGGTGGGCGGGCACAGAAGGGCCGGCGGGACGAGCTGCCGGCTGGAGGGCGCCCTGCCCGTGGCGCGGCAGCAGAGGGCCGGGCACCTCCGGCGGGATGCAGAGCTGCCGGCAGCGCCTCGGTGCCAGCGCCGCTCCTCTCTCCTCCCACAGGCTCATGAGCGGGTTGTGGAGAACCACAGCGCTGAGGCCAAGGAACTGCTGATGAAGGTGAGCGGATGCAGCGGCACGGGCCGGTGTGGGTGTGCGGGCTCGGCAGTGCTGCCGTGGGGCGTGGGGTGGGAGAAGTCCCCCCGTGCGGGGCTGCAGCTGCAGCCCTGCGGGCGCCGGTCGCCCCGATGGAGGAGGTGGGAGGGGACGGCGGCACGGAGCTCCGTGGGAGCGCCGGTGCCCTGATGGCCTCTCCTCCTTGCCCGCAGGAGTGCCGGAAAGCACGGGATGAAAGAGGGGCTGCTAGGCGAGAGGAGCTGGAGCAGGTAGGGTGGAGCGGGGGCTCGTCCTCAGAACTCGGCGTCCTCACGGCTCTGGCTGTGAGGAGGACCTCGGTCCCGGTCCCTTGGGTCCGTGGGTCCCAGCACAGCCATCCCACATGGCCCAGCTGTTGTCTTGCAGGAGAAGCAGCTCATCGCCCAGCTGGAAAAGCAGCTGCAGGCTGAGAGCGAGGAGATTGAGGTAGTGTGGAGGGGCGAGGGGATCGGGGCTGCCCGCCCCCAGGCTGGGGACCTGGAGGAGGGCTGCAGCGGGCACGGCGCTCACGCTTTTGTCTGCCAGGTGCTGCGCCAGGAGAAACAGCGCCTGCAAGAGGAGCTGGAGGAGCTGGAGGTGGAGAGTGCCTGGTGAGTGGGACTGGGCCCTGCAGCCCACGCCTGCACCCCGGGGTCTCTGCAGCACCCGGGGCAGCAATGGGGCTGCAGCGCTGCTGGGCTTGGGGCTCGGGTCCCGTTCGGCACGTGGCGGGACGGAGCAGCCCCATCCCAGCCCTGGGGTGGGCGCACACTGCTGGGGAGCCCCCGCGGTGACAGAGGCCAGCACCCTCCGACCGAGCCTTGTGCCCTACAGGCAGCAGCATCAGATGGAGCTGGAGGCAGCCCCCGTGCCTGGGGCTGTGCTGCCGGAGCTGGTGGAGGCACAGCTGGTAAGGGGCAGAGCCCACCGCACCCCCACCCCACCCACAAGGGTCTCCCCGGGGACGGGGCTCCCTGCAGCACCGGGGCTGTGCTGCTGCGCTGCCGGCTCCCGCTGTCCCGCACGAGCCCCGGCTGTGCAGCAGGGCCTGACCACCGTCCCTGCCCCGTGTTCACCTACAGGAGAAGGAGGAGCGGGCGAGGAGACGAGGACTCGCCTTCTGGATGCAGTGAGTGTCCCCTCGTTGCCCCGTGCCCAGCCGCCAGCAGCCGGGCTCCCGGCGGGGGGCTGATGGCCCGGACCCCCACTGCAGCCGGCGGGGCTCCCAAACGGCCCCTTCGGCACTGTGTGGGGCTGTGCTGCCGTGGGGGGGGACGCCTCATTCCCGGCCCCCTTTCTCTTTTGCCCCGCAGGACGATCTGCGTCATCCTGGT
Organism: Lagopus muta; assembly: GCF_023343835.1. Lineage (NCBI taxonomy): Eukaryota > Metazoa > Chordata > Aves > Galliformes > Phasianidae > Lagopus > Lagopus muta. Next base: position 974,944 of record NC_064436.1, read on the forward strand.
CTGCCTCCAGCTGCTCCTCGTTGTTGTGCTGGGCTCTGCAGTGCTGTACGCCCAGCACTTCGACCAGGAGCTCTTCTATCGGCTCCTGCCTCGAGTGCTGCCCCGGGCAACGTACGCTTCCCTGGCGTACTTTGCGAGCAGCACCCTGCGTGTGGTCTGTGATGGGCTGCTGCCCATCTGACCGCCGGGCTCGGTAGCCCCTCCCAGCTCGGGGCTGCGCGGTGGGGCGCGGGGAGAGGGCTCTGTCCCCATGGAAGGGGCCTCTCCTGTGCTCCTGCCCCCCGGGGCGCACAGGCACAGCTGTGGGGCAGTGCTGACAGGCGGCTGAGTGCCACCCCTTTGGACTTCTCAGTGAGTTTCTACTGTCGTCGTGAGCCGTCGTCGGCTGAACACCACCTCCTGCGACGACCCAGCACACTGGAGGGGTCCGCACCTGACACCAGGACGTGGCTGGATCTACGAGCGCTTTGCTGCCTGTCCCTCTTTCCCCATTTTCTGCCTTTTTTGTCATCTGGTATTCTTTGGCTCTTTGTCACAGCCATTGCCTACAGTTGTTACATCTAACGTTATTCATTGCAATCAGCCCATTGGCCAATGTTACCACCAATTGGTTGTTGCTGGCTGTTAAGAAAACTCTCAATAAATGGTCATCTATTATTCCTCTGAGTTTGGGTGACTCCATTGCGGTAGCGGCCCTTTGCTGACCAGGGGAGGCACGACTCAGGAGACGGAAAGAGATTCCGCCCTTCAAAAGGCACCGAGTGGGACGAGACGTAGATGGGAAGAGAAACGGGATGAGCAGCGCCCCTCTGCACACAGACGTCTGCTGCTGTGTCTGCACAGATCTCTTCTGCCCAGTGGAGTTTGTCCATGAAGGCTGCAGCAAAGAAAATGTGTCTCTGCTGGGGGGCTCTGGAGAGGCATAGAGATGGAAGACAGGAGAAATGAAAACCAAAAGCAGAAGCCCAAGGTCAAATGGTGCCAAACAGCATAACCCCAGGAACAAGAGGCTGAACCCCTTTAGCAAAAGCCTGAAGCCAAGGCCCAAAGATTTCACCCTTTTAACAAGAAGTTGCACCCCAGTGCCAAATGCTGCACCCCTTTCACCAAATCCCGCGTTAGCAGGACTGGTGGCTGTGGCTTTAGACCCCTGCCAACATTTATGGGCGGAACAGCTTCAGGGAAGGGGACGCCGGGCGGTCAGGGGACGGCGGCGCGGGGGCACCGCCGCCGGCCCCGTCCGTCCTCCGTCGGAACCGAGCCGTCCTCCGTCGTTGCGGCGGGGCGCCGCCGGGCTGCGAGAAGCGGCGGCTGACCGTGAGCGGCGGGACCCGGCCGGTGTCCGGGAGCGGCTCCTGGCTGAGCCGGGCAGCCCCGGAAGAGAGGGAGCGACCGCACGGATCGAGACGCGTTCGAGCCCGGCACGGAGTCCGCAAGAGCCTTCGGCTCTCGCCGGCTCCAATCATCGGCAGCGCTGTGCTGAGCTGCTGCCCCGCAGCCGCAGTCCCCAAGTGCCGGTTTCCGTCTGTGCGTCCCCGTGCGGAGCTCCCGGAGCCGCGTGAAGCCCACGTGGGGCCGCTTCGTGTTGGCCCCGAGGAGGGAAGCCGTGAGGGGGGGGTGATTGTTCGGGTGGGAGCTGGTTGGGAATGCGGTCATTTCTCTGTTTATTGCTCTGTATGTTCAATGATTAAATGTTTAGCGTTCGTTTTTCAGCACTTCTGTGTGCAGTCAATTCTGCAGCTCTAAAGACCCCCCCGTCCCCGTCCCCGTCCCCGTGCCCACCGCCGGGTAAGGACGGGGCGGCACAAACCGCTGTCATAGGACTGCAACCACCAGCCCCGTTCCTTCCCCCAAAATCCTTGCCCCTCCTCAACGCCGCGTGGGAAATGGTTGGGGTGGGATTCTGGGAGAGCTGGGGCAGCTCAGCCTGCGCAAGAGGAGGCTCGGGGGGATCCCGGGCACGGCCATCGGTCCCTGCAGGAGCTGCGGAGAGGACGGAGCCGGGCTGCACCCGGCGGTGCCCAGCAGCGGGACCGGAGGCTCACGCTGCAGCACAGCAGGTTTCCCTGCATGTCACCGCTGAGCTCTGGTCAGCGCCGCTGGATGTTTTTGCCAGTGATCACAATGCGGGAGATGAGAGCATCCTTGTGAAATCCACCGGGCATCCTAAGGCACGAGGTGCTGCTGGCATCCTGAGGTTTTCAAGGGGCAGCAGGGGGAACTGGAGGGCTCAGGGCAGTAGCTGGGGGCTCTTGAAGGGACTGCGAGGTGGCAGCAGGACCCCCAACAGCGGAGACGTCGGCTCCCCAGAGCCCCGTGTATGGCTGTGAGAAGGGTGGAGGGTGTAAGAAACGTAGAATGTGCACAGGGCTTATGATTGCCATGACTCAGGCTTGACATATTCATATATCCCTTTCCCTGTTTCCCTTTTTCCCTTTCCCTTTTTCCTCTCCCTTTTTCCTCTCCCTTTCCCTCCACAAGAGAAGACGGCTGTACTCTGAGGGCAGGCGGAGGTAGGACAAGGGTCAGGAGCAAGGGCAGAAGGGTTTCTTTGTTGCTCAGTGGAAGGAAGGGCTGTGCTTAGCGCAGGCGGATTTGCCCTGGTGTTTCTTACAAGGACTGAGGGTGGGATGAGAGGCGCCCTGCAGTGGGCGTGCTTGCCAGTAGGCAAAGGAGAAATGCAAATGATGCCAGTCAGTCTCTGCGCTGTACTGGGGAGCCAGCCTGGGAGCAGAGCGACGTGAGAGCCCCACTGCCTTCTGCCTGTGAGCTGAACGGAAGGATTCCTGGGCTGAGATGGATCTCCATCTCTGCAGCTCCTGACCTCTTGGATTTGGTGATCTGGTGCAGGGAAGCTTTTGGCCATGATTTATCATCGCCGTAGCTAACCTGCGTGGGAAAAGTGTCAACTTTAGATCTTGCATCCAAGCTTTGAACACAGCTTTGACTTGCCAGTGCTTCCCGTTGTCTCCACTTGTCTGGTGCCTCCCTGAAAAGTATGCCTGGTCTGGAAATCTGTTCTTATGTCCTAGCTTTTGTGCAGTAAAGGAGCTTTTGAAACGTTGCTTCTTGCAGCAGTTCAGTGTTTCAGGAGAGAGAAAAACACAGCTGGCAGAGGCTGGATTTCTGCTGTTAGTGAAGCTGAGCTGAGCTCTAAACTGGCTCTTACACTGGGAACGTGAGCAAAGCCTGCAGGCACAGGGGATTAGCTTTTCCCTGCGGGCTGAGCACGTCAGAGGCAGGTCATCGCTGGGAGAGCTCGTGCTTTACAGCATCAGGCCGTACAGAGAAAGTAATTCTAAAAGCAAGCTTGCCAGTTCTTTTTGAGCTGAGCGGTTGTTGAGCAAGGAAAGATTGGAGATGCTGTTCGCTCATGGAAGGCGGAGAGGCAAAAAGCAAGGAAAGGGTGTGCTGTGCATGGCCAGCTCATCGCACCTGCACCGCTCCCCCTGCTCCAAGGAGGAGCAGCTCAGCGAGCTTGGCCTGGGCCACTGAAGGGAACACAGCAACACCTGGACCAACCCCTCCATTCCCGCCCCCTCCGCACGCCTCGCCACTTTCCTGCTTTTCATGCCAGGGTGGGGCGGAGTGGCTTTCAGCTGAGTCCGGTCACGGCGCCGGCGGAACCGCCGTCCCCAGCACTGGGCCGTGTGGGCGACTGGCGGTGGCGCTGGGATGGATGGACTGCTCTGCACTGCAGAAGGAAAGCAGCAGCCCATCCGACTCCGTTTAGACTGCAATAAAGGACATATCTCACCGTAGCTACGAGCCAGTTGAGTCAAAAGGAGCTCAGCACCTCAGCTTCCTGGAGCGTGGCATCTCGTTTAAAATAATGGGGTTTGAAAGCTGAACAGTGTCTAGTCCAACAAGCTTATTCTCTTAGGCCGTGGTGAAGCTGAGGAAACCAACTCAGGAATGGGACACGGCATGTGTTGTGTCAAGCAGGTGATGCCTTTATTACAGCCGGGTGCGTGGGATCGCTCCACCAACACGCACAGCCAGAGAAGCAGGGACTGCAGATTTATAGGCGTAGCATGTACGTATCCATCACATTCCAAGGACATGGGCAGAAATTCCAAGAAATAATTCACATCTCTGGTGGTCATGAGATGAAGGCTAATAGTCATCCTCGCTGTCAATTTCCAACCTTTTAAGGGGGCCTGCCCAAACCGGCTCCCACTGATGTTACGTCATGCTGAGGCATCCGTTTTGCCATCTGATCTTCAACAAGAGGACGTCAATTCTAAGCCGATTCCAGAAATCCCATCAGAGGGAGCAGATGTTCCGGCAGACAGAACAAACTGTGATCTTCAAGGACCCTTGCGGCACAAACCGTTCTATAGTTCAATGATCACTAAGAAACATCCCAACCCATGCCATCCTGTGCCTCTCTGATCTTCCAGGACCCTTCCAACACAAACCAATCTACGGTTCTTTGATCAGCAAGGAACTCCCAACGCTGGCCATCCCAACCAAGCCATCCTGTGGTTCTTAATGATCTTCCAGGACCCTTCCAACACAAACCGTCCTATGGTTCTATGATCTTCCAGGACTTTCCCAACGCATCCATGCTGTGGTTCTTCATGATCTCCAAGGACCCTCCTGTGCTGGTGATGTCACAATGCCGTGCTGAGCTCACAGAGGCCCCGGGGCGGGGCGGGGGCAGTGGGTCAGCGCTCACCCTGCCGGCCCCATTCTGCGGGTGTGCAGGTCTGCGAGCAGCTGTGCGAGCGGTGCAGCCATGCGGGCCCAGTTTGCCAGCGGAAATTTAACAGCGCTGCAGCGCGTGAAGCTGCTGCAGGAGCTGATGCAGGTGAGCTCTGGGTGGGCGGGCACAGAAGGGCCGGCGGGACGAGCTGCCGGCTGGAGGGCGCCCTGCCCGTGGCGCGGCAGCAGAGGGCCGGGCACCTCCGGCGGGATGCAGAGCTGCCGGCAGCGCCTCGGTGCCAGCGCCGCTCCTCTCTCCTCCCACAGGCTCATGAGCGGGTTGTGGAGAACCACAGCGCTGAGGCCAAGGAACTGCTGATGAAGGTGAGCGGATGCAGCGGCACGGGCCGGTGTGGGTGTGCGGGCTCGGCAGTGCTGCCGTGGGGCGTGGGGTGGGAGAAGTCCCCCCGTGCGGGGCTGCAGCTGCAGCCCTGCGGGCGCCGGTCGCCCCGATGGAGGAGGTGGGAGGGGACGGCGGCACGGAGCTCCGTGGGAGCGCCGGTGCCCTGATGGCCTCTCCTCCTTGCCCGCAGGAGTGCCGGAAAGCACGGGATGAAAGAGGGGCTGCTAGGCGAGAGGAGCTGGAGCAGGTAGGGTGGAGCGGGGGCTCGTCCTCAGAACTCGGCGTCCTCACGGCTCTGGCTGTGAGGAGGACCTCGGTCCCGGTCCCTTGGGTCCGTGGGTCCCAGCACAGCCATCCCACATGGCCCAGCTGTTGTCTTGCAGGAGAAGCAGCTCATCGCCCAGCTGGAAAAGCAGCTGCAGGCTGAGAGCGAGGAGATTGAGGTAGTGTGGAGGGGCGAGGGGATCGGGGCTGCCCGCCCCCAGGCTGGGGACCTGGAGGAGGGCTGCAGCGGGCACGGCGCTCATGCTTTTGTCTGCCAGGTGCTGCGCCAGGAGAAACAGCGCCTGCAAGAGGAGCTGGAGGAGCTGGAGGTGGAGAGTGCCTGGTGAGTGGGACTGGGCCCTGCAGCCCACGCCTGCACCCCGGGGTCTCTGCAGCACCCGGGGCAGCAATGGGGCTGCAGCGCTGCTGGGCTTGGGGCTCGGGTCCCGTTCGGCACGTGGCGGGACGGAGCAGCCCCATCCCAGCCCTGGGGTGGGCGCACACTGCTGGGGAGCCCCCGCGGTGACAGAGGCCAGCACCCTCCGACCGAGCCTTGTGCCCTACAGGCAGCAGCATCAGATGGAGCTGGAGGCAGCCCCCGTGCCTGGGGCTGTGCTGCCGGAGCTGGTGGAGGCACAGCTGGTAAGGGGCAGAGCCCACCGCACCCCCACCCCACCCACAAGGGTCTCCCCGGGGACGGGGCTCCCTGCAGCACCGGGGCTGTGCTGCTGCGCTGCCGGCTCCCGCTGTCCCGCACGAGCCCCGGCTGTGCAGCAGGGCCTGACCACCGTCCCTGCCCCGTGTTCACCTACAGGAGAAGGAGGAGCGGGCGAGGAGACGAGGACTCGCCTTCTGGATGCAGTGAGTGTCCCCCTCGTTGCCCCCGTGCCCAGCCGCCAGCAGCCGGGCTCCCAGCGGGGGGCTGATGGCCCGGACCCCCACTGCAGCCGGCGGGGCTCCCAAACGGCCCCTTCGGCACTGTGTGGGGCTGTGCTGCCGTGGGGGGGGACGCCTCATTCCCGGCCCCCTTTCTCTTTTGCCCCGCAGGACGATCTGCGTCATCCTGGTCTGCCTCCAGCTGCTCCTCGTTGTTGTGCTGGGCTCTGCAGTGCTGTACGCCCAGCACTTCGACCAGGAGCTCTTCTATCGGCTCCTGCCTCGAGTGCTGCCCCGGGCAACGTACGCTTCCCTGGCGTACTTTGCGAGCAGCACCCTGCGTGTGGTCTGTGATGGGCTGCTGCCCATCTGACCGCCGGGCTCGGTAGCCCCTCCCAGCTCGGGGCTGCGCGGTGGGGCGCGGGGAGAGGGCTCTGTCCCCATGGAAGGGGCCTCTCCTGTGCTCCTGCCCCCCGGGGCGCACAGGCACAGCTGTGGGGCAGTGCTGACAGGCAGCTGAGTGCCACCCCTTTGGACTTCTCAGTGAGTTTCTACTGTCGTCGTGAGCCGTCGTCGGCTGAACACCACCTCCTGCGACGACCCAGCACACTGGAGGGGTCCGCACCTGACACCAGGACGTGGCTGGATCTACGAGCGCTTTGCTGCCTGTCCCTCTTTCCCCATTTTCTGCCTTTTTTGTCATCTGGTATTCTTTGGCTCTTTGTCACAGCCATTGCCTACAGTTGTTACATCTAACGTTATTCATTGCAATCAGCCCATTGGCCAATGTTACCACCAATTGGTTGTTGCTGGCTGTTAAGAAAGCTCTCAATAAATGGTCATCTATTATTCCTCTGAGTTTGGGTGACTCCATTGCGGTAGCGGCCCTTTGCTGACCAGGGGAGGCACGACTCAGGAGACGGAAAGAGATTCCGCCCTTCAAACGGCACCGAGTGGGACGAGACGTAGATGGGAAGAGAAACGGGATGAGCAGCGCCCCTCTGCACACAGACGTCTGCTGCTGTGTCTGCACAGATCTCTTCTGCCCAGTGGAGTTTGTCCATGAAGGCTGCAGCAAAGAAAAAGTGTCTCTGCTGGGGGGCTCTGGAGAGGCATAGAGATGGAAGACAGGAGAAATGAAAACCAAAAGCAGAAGCCCAAGGTCAAATGGTGCCAAACAGCATAACCCCAGGAACAAGAGGCTGAACCCCTTTAGCAAAAGCCTGAAGCCAAGGCCCAAAGATTTCACCCTTTTAACAAGAAGTTGCACCCCAGTGCCAAATGCTGCACCCCTTTCACCAAATCCCGCGTTAGCAGGACTGGTGGCTGTGGCTTTAGACCCCTGCCAACATTTATGGGCGGAACAGCTTCAGGGAAGGGGACGCCGGGCGGTCAGGGGACGGCGGCGCGGGGGCACCGCCGCCGGCCCCGTCCGTCCTCCGTCGGAACCGAGCCGTCCTCCGTCGTTGCGGCGGGGCGCCGCCGGGCTGCGAGAAGCGGCGGCTGACCGCGAGCGGCGGGACCCGGCCGGTGTCGCTTGATCGCCGAGGTCCGCGGCTCGGAGCTGTCTCTGGCAGAACCGCCGCGACTTTTAGCGAGGTACGGGGGGATTTAACCGCTTTCCTCATCGAGGATTCCCGCGGCAACCGCGCGGACACCGCTCTCAGTCGGGCTAGTCTCGCGAGAGCAGCTGACGCAGCGCGGGCGTTGCCTAGGCAGCGGCGGGAGATTTAAACGGGCGCAAACCGGAAGCGGCCCTTGATCGCTGTTACAAAAAGCCCTCGGGACACGTCGCTGCCCACCTGAGACACAGCGAAGGAGGTAGTACAGCTCTCTCCCAGGCTGTCTGAACGTGGTGCTTTTGTAAGGTACCCCTGTCTGCACTCCCCTGCAAGGAGTCCTGTTTTTGCTATTGGTGGTAAGTGCCCGGGCACTAAGCGAACCCGGCAATAGTGGGAGGGTACTGGGCAGCAGGGCAGGGCTGATCACTTGCACCCCTATAGGACTTTCTTGTTGAGTCAGTGAGCCTGCTGGTAGCCATGGGTGCACCCCGGCAGAAGGCTTCAAACACAAAAACTGTGAGGAGCCATGCAGAGGTCCCGAGCACGCGCGCCAGAAAGACAGTAACCAAGAAGACGGTCCAGAGCCAGGCTGAGGTCTGGTGCATGCATAGAGAGGAGAACAAGGGTATGAAGTGTGTGGCGACTCAGACAGAGATAACATCACGAGATGCTAGTGTGCAGGTCACTGGCTGTGAGGAGTGCCACAGCCTGGCCTTTGCAGTGCCACAGGAAGCAGGCAGCACTTGTACAAGGTGCGAGCAATTGAATGACTTGCTCAGCCTTGTGATTAGCCTGAAGGAGGAAGTGGAGAGGCTGAGGACTATAAAAGAGTGTGAGAGGGAGATTGACTGGTGGTGTCAGTCCCTCTCAACCTCAGGTTCTCGGCACACAGACGAGGCTCCTCACGGAGCACGTCCGCCCCTGCCACCTTACAAACACCTGGTAAAGGGGAACCAGCCAGCTGACAGCGTTTCAGCGAGCCCCCTGTCCTCTCTTCCCCCTAACAGCAATTTGAGAAGGGAGGAGGAGTGGAAACGGGTACCTGCTCGGCGGAGGGGGCATCCCCCATCCCGACCATCCCCGGCTCCCCAGGTGCCTCTGCGTAACAGGTTTGAGGCCCTGGAAGTTGAGGGGGGGACGAGTGAGAGTGCGGAGACGGGTTCACCCGTGAGGTTGCCTCAGGCGAAGCGGTCGCCCCCAACCCTCAAGACTGCTTCTACCCGTAAGGACAGGAGGGTGATTGTCATAGGCGACTCCCTTCTGCAAGGAACAGAAGGCCCTATATGCCGGCCCGACCCTACCCGCAGAGAGGTGTGCTGCCTTCCTGGAGCACGGGTCAGGGACATTTCAAAGAAAATTCCTGGGTTGATTTGGCCTTCAGATTATTACCCGCTCTTAATAATTCAGGCTGGCGGCGAGGAAGTTGATAAGGAAAGCCTGAGGTCTATCAAGAAAGACTTCAGGGGAATGGGGCGAATACTTGAAGGAGCTGGGGTGCAGGTGGTCTTTTCTTCTATGCCCGTGGTGTCAGGGAAAGGTACAGGGAGGATCCAAAATACCCAACTCTTCAATAGATGGCTTAAGAGCTGGTGCAGGCGCAAGAATTTCGGCTTTTTTGACCATGGGGCAATTTACACTGCACCTGGCATGATGGCTGCTGATGCATGCAGCCTGTCCCTGAGGGGTAAGAGGATCTTAGCTGAAGAATTAGCGGGACTCATTGACAGGTCTTTAAACTAGGAATGAAGGGGGAAGGGGACACAATAAGGGCTACTGGAATTGAACGGGTCATTTGAGGGCTTATACCAAACTCCATGGGCAATGACGGCAGAGTGCATAGGGAAGGACTAGGGCAGGGGGATGCTGGGGATGCTGCTGTTCTAGGGGATCCTAGATCCCTTATAAAGGGAAAAGTGGCGAGACGGATAGCCCGGCTGAAGTGCCTTTATACCAACGCACGCAGCCTGAGTAACAAGCAGGAGGAACTGGAAACTGTGATGCACTCGGGAAGTTATGACCTTGTTGCTATCACAGAAACATGGTGGGATGACTCCCACAATTGGGATACTGCCGTCGACGGCTATAGACTCTTTAGGAGAGATAGGCGAGGTAGGAGGGGTGGGGGAGTTGCTCTCTATGTCAGAGATTGAATAAACTGTGAGGAGCTCCCTACGAGAAGCAGTCAGGAACAGGTTGAGAGCCTGTGGGTTAGGATTAGAGATGGGACAAATATAGGTCAGCTGGTGTTAGGGGTATACTACAGACCACCTGATCAAGGGGAGGCTGTCGACGAGGCTTTCTTGCTCCAGATGCGTGAGATGTCTGGCTCACGGGCTCTTGTCCTGGTGGGGGACTTCAACCATCCGGACATCTGCTGGGAAAACCACACGGCGAGCTGCAAGAGCTCCAGAAGGCTCTTGGAATCCATTGATGATAGCTTTCTGGTTCAGGTATTGGACAGACCGACCAGAGGTGAAGCGTTGCTGGACCTGCTGCTCACCAACGCCGAGGAGATCATCAAAGGCGTCAAGGTTGGAGGCTGCCTGGGCTCCAGCGACCACGCCCTGGTTGAGTTTGTGATCTCAAGCGATGTGGGCCTGGCAAAGAGCAGGACCAGGACACTGAACTTCAGAAGAGCAGACTTCAAGCTACTCAATGGATTGCTGGCCAAGATCCCCTGGCGCGCTGCCCTCAAAGACATGGATGTTGAGGAGAGCTGGCGGCTCTTCAAAGAGGCCCTCCTGGAAGCACAAGAGGTCTCCATTCCGCTGAATAAGAAAGTGGGCAGGCGAGGTAGGAAACCGGCATGGCTCAGCAAGGACCTGCTGAGAGAACTGAGGGCGAAGAAAGGGGTGTACAAGCTCTGGAAACAAGGCTGTGTCACCTGGGAAGAGTACAGGAATGCCGTCCGGACTTGCAGACGTGGGATCAGGGAAGCCAAGGCGCAGGCAGAACTGAACTTGGCAAGGGACGTGAAAAACAATAAGAAAACCTTCTACAGGTACATTGCCCAGAAGAGACAGGCCAAAACGGGCGTACCTACTTTGGTTAATTTAAAAGGAGAACTGGCTTCAACAGATGAAGAGAAAGCCGAGGTGCTGAACGAGTTCTTCACCTCGGTCTTCACTGGTGGCCAGGATTCTAGTCTTTTTCACGTCCCTGAACCCTGCATCCCCAAACCTCTATGTGGGGACCAAGGAGGTAAATCCCTCCCCACTGTAAGGGCAGAGCAAGTCCGAGAGTGCCTCCTTAGACTGAATGAATACAAGTCTATGGGGCCGGATGGCGTGCATCCCAGGGTCCTGAAGGAGCTGGCCGAGGTGGTTGCCGAGCCGCTCTCCATCATATTTGAGAAGTCGTGGCTGTCAGGTGAGGTCCCGGACGACTGGAGGAAGGGTCACGTCACTCCCATATACAAGAAGGGGAGCAGGGAGGACCCAGGGAACTACAGGCCGGTGAGTCTCACCTCCGTGCCTGGGAAGATCATGGAACAGATCCTCCTGGACAACATGCTCGGTCACATAAAGAATGAGCATGTGATCCGAGACAGCCAGCACGGCTTCACCAAAGGAAGGTCATGCCTAACTAATCTTGTGGCCTTCTATGATGGAGTGACGGCATTGGTGGACGAAGGGAAGGCGACCGATGTCATTTACCTGGACCTGAGCAAGGCCTTTGACATGGTCCCCCACCACATCCTCATCTCCAAATTGGAGGGAAGTGGATTTGATGGGTGGACGACCCGATGGATAAGCAATTGGTTGAAAGGCCGCAGACAGAGGGTGGTGGTCAATGGCTCTATGTCCAGGTGGAGGCCGGTAACAAGTGGTGTCCCCCAAGGGTCTGTCTTGGGACCGGTGCTCTTTAACATCTTTATTAATGACATCGATGAGGGAATTGAGTGCACCCTCAGCAAGTTTGCTGACGACACCAAGCTGAGTGGTGCGGTTGATACGGTGGAAGGAAGGGATGCCATTCAGAGGGACCTCGACAGGCTGGAGGGCTGGGCTCGGGTGAACCTGATGAGGTTCAACACGGCAAAGTGCAAGGTTTTGCATTTGGGCCGGAAGAACCCCAGGCACCTGTACAGGCTGGGAGGAGTGGTCTTTGAGAGCAGCTCGGCAGAGAAGGACCTGGGGGTCCTGATGGACGAGAGACTGAATATGAGCCAGCAGTGCGCTCTGGCAGCTCGAAAGGCAAATGGGATCCTGGGCTCCATCAGGAGAGGGGTGGCCAGCAGGGACAGGGAGGTGATTGTCCCTCTCTACACGGCTCTTGTGAGGCCCCATCTGGAGTATTGTGTCCAGGTGTGGAGCCCTCAGTACAAGAAAGACATAGAGATTTTGGAAAGGGTCCAGAGGAGGGCGACTAAGATGATCAGGGGGCTGGAGCACCTCCCCTATGAGGACAGGCTGAGGGAGTTGGGCTTGTTCAGCCTGGAGAAGAGAAGGCTGCGGGGTGACCTCATTGCAGCCTATCAATACCTGAAGGGAACCTACACCCAGGAGGGGAGTAAACTCTTCAAAAGGGCTGACGACAGCAGGACTAGGGGAAATGGTTTTAAGTTGAAGGAGGGAAGATTTAGGTTAGATGTTAGGGGGAAGTTCTTTACTAGGAGAGTGGTTAGGCCCTGGAACGGGCTGCCCAGGGAGGTTGTGGATGCCCCGTCCTTGGACGTGTTTAAGGCCAGGTTGGACGGGGTCCTGGGCAACCTGATCTGAATATGTATGTTGGTGGCCCTGCTAGGCAGGGGGGTTGGAACTACATGATCCTTGGGGTCCCTTCCAACCCGGGTGATTCTGTGATTCTGTGATTCTGTGTGCAGCACAGCAGGTTTCCCTGCATGTCACCGCTGAGCTCTGGTCAGCGCCGCTGGATGTTTTTGCCAGTGATCACAATGCGGGAGATGAGAGCATCCTTGTGAAATCCACCGGGCATCCTAAGGCACGAGGTGCTGCTGGCATCCTGAGGTTTTCAAGGGGCAGCAGGGGGAACTGGAGGGCTCAGGGCAGTAGCTGGGGGCTCTTGAAGGGACCGCGAGGTGGCAGCAGGACCCCCAACAGCAGAGACGTCGGCTCCCCAGAGCCCCGTGTATGGCTGTGAGAAGGGTGGAGGGTGTAAGAAACGTAGAATGTGCACAGGGCTTATGATTGCCATGACTCAGGCTTGACATATTCATATATCCCTTTCCCTGTTTCCCTTTTTCCCTTTCCCTTTTTCCTCTCCCTTTTTCCTCTCCCTTTCCCTCCACAAGAGAAGACGGCTGTACTCTGAGGGCAGGCGGAGGTAGGACAAGGGTCAGGAGCAAGGGCAGAAGGGTTTCTTTGTTGCTCAGTGGAAGGAAGGGCTGTGCTTAGCGCAGGCGGATTTGCCCTGGTGTTTCTTACAAGGACTGAGGGTGGGATGAGAGGCGCCCTGCAGTGGGCGTGCTTGCCAGTAGGCAAAGGAGAAATGCAAATGATGCCAGTCAGTCTCTGCGCTGTACTGGGGAGCCAGCCTGGGAGCAGAGCGACGTGAGAGCCCCACTGCCTTCTGCCTGTGAGCTGAACGGAAGGATTCCTGGGCTGAGATGGATCTCCATCTCTGCAGCTCCTGACCTCTTGGATTTGGTGATCTGGTGCAGGGAAGCTTTTGGCCATGATTTATCATCGCCGTAGCTAACCTGCGTGGGAAAAGTGTCAACTTTAGATCTTGCATCCAAGCTTTGAACACAGCTTTGACTTGCCAGTGCTTCCCGTTGTCTCCACTTGTCTGGTGCCTCCCTGAAAAGTATGCCTGGTCTGGAAATCTGTTCTTATGTCCTAGCTTTTGTGCAGTAAAGGAGCTTTTGAAACGTTGCTTCTTGCAGCAGTTCAGTGTTTCAGGAGAGAGAAAAACACAGCTGGCAGAGGCTGGATTTCTGCTGTTAGTGAAGCTGAGCTGAGCTCTAAACTGGCTCTTACACTGGGAACGTGAGCAAAGCCTGCAGGCACAGGGGATTAGCTTTTCCCTGCGGGCTGAGCACGTCAGAGGCAGGTCATCGCTGGGAGAGCTCGTGCTTTACAGCATCAGGCCGTACAGAGAAAGTAATTCTAAAAGCAAGCTTGCCAGTTCTTTTTGAGCTGAGCGGTTGTTGAGCAAGGAAAGATTGGAGATGCTGTTCGCTCATGGAAGGCGGAGAGGCAAAAAGCAAGGAAAGGGTGTGCTGTGCATGGCCAGCTCATCGCACCTGCACCGCTCCCCCTGCTCCAAGGAGGAGCAGCTCAGCGAGCTTGGCCTGGGCCACTGAAGGGAACACAGCAACACCTGGACCAACCCCTCCATTCCCGCCCCCTCCGCACGCCTCGCCACTTTCCTGCTTTTCATGCCAGGGTGGGGCGGAGTGGCTTTCAGCTGAGTCCGGTCACGGCGCCGGCGGAACCGCCGTCCCCAGCACTGGGCCGTGTGGGCGACTGGCGGTGGCGCTGGGATGGATGGACTGCTCTGCACTGCAGAAGGAAAGCAGCAGCCCATCCGACTCCGTTTAGACTGCAATAAAGGACATATCTCACCGTAGCTACGAGCCAGTTGAGTCAAAAGGAGCTCAGCACCTCAGCTTCCTGGAGCGTGGCATCTCGTTTAAAATAATGGGGTTTGAAAGCTGAACAGTGTCTAGTCCAACAAGCTTATTCTCTTAGGCCGTGGTGAAGCTGAGGAAACCAACTCAGGAATGGGACACGGCATGTGTTGTGTCAAGCAGGTGATGCCTTTATTACAGCCGGGTGCGTGGGATCGCTCCACCAACACGCACAGCCAGAGAAGCAGGGACTGCAGATTTATAGGCGTAGCATGTACGTATCCATCACATTCCAAGGACATGGGCAGAAATTCCAAGAAATAATTCACATCTCTGGTGGTCATGAGATGAAGGCTAATAGTCATCCTCGCTGTCAATTTCCAACCTTTTAAGGGGGCCTGCCCAAACCGGCTCCCACTGATGTTACGTCATGCTGAGGCATCCGTTTTGCCATCTGATCTTCAGCAAGAGGACGTCAATTCTAAGCCGATTCCAGAAATCCCATCAGAGGGAGCAGATGTTCCGGCAGACAGAACAAACTGTGATCTTCAAGGACCCTTGCGGCACAAACCGTTCTATAGTTCAATGATCACTAAGAAACATCCCAACCCATGCCATCCTGTGCCTCTCTGATCTTCCAGGACCCTTCCAACACAAACCAATCTACGGTTCTTTGATCAGCAAGGAACTCCCAACGCTGGCCATCCCAACCAAGCCATCCTGTGGTTCTTAATGATCTTCCAGGACCCTTCCAACACAAACCGTCCTATGGTTCTATGATCTTCCAGGACTTTCCAACGCATCCATGCTGTGGTTCTTCATGATCTCCAAGGACCCTCCTGTGCTGGTGATGTCACAATGCCGTGCTGAGCTCACAGAGGCCCCGGGGCGGGGCGGGGGCAGTGGGTCAGCGCTCACCCTGCCGGCCCCATTCTGCGGGTGTGCAGGTCTGCGAGCAGCTGTGCGAGCGGTGCAGCCATGCGGGCCCAGTTTGCCAGCGGAAATTTAACAGCGCTGCAGCGCGTGAAGCTGCTGCAGGAGCTGATGCAGGTGAGCTCTGGGTGGGCGGGCACAGAAGGGCCGGCGGGACGAGCTGCCGGCTGGAGGGCGCCCTGCCCGTGGCGCGGCAGCAGAGGGCCGGGCACCTCCGGCGGGATGCAGAGCTGCCGGCAGCGCCTCGGTGCCAGCGCCGCTCCTCTCTCCTCCCACAGGCTCATGAGCGGGTTGTGGAGAACCACAGCGCTGAGGCCAAGGAACTGCTGATGAAGGTGAGCGGATGCAGCGGCACGGGCCGGTGTGGGTGTGCGGGCTCGGCAGTGCTGCCGTGGGGCGTGGGGTGGGAGAAGTCCCCCCGTGCGGGGCTGCAGCTGCAGCCCTGCGGGCGCCGGTCGCCCCGATGGAGGAGGTGGGAGGGGACGGCGGCACGGAGCTCCGTGGGAGCGCCGGTGCCCTGATGGCCTCTCCTCCTTGCCCGCAGGAGTGCCGGAAAGCACGGGATGAAAGAGGGGCTGCTAGGCGAGAGGAGCTGGAGCAGGTAGGGTGGAGCGGGGGCTCGTCCTCAGAACTCGGCGTCCTCACGGCTCTGGCTGTGAGGAGGACCTCGGTCCCGGTCCCTTGGGTCCGTGGGTCCCAGCACAGCCATCCCACATGGCCCAGCTGTTGTCTTGCAGGAGAAGCAGCTCATCGCCCAGCTGGAAAAGCAGCTGCAGGCTGAGAGCGAGGAGATTGAGGTAGTGTGGAGGGGCGAGGGGATCGGGGCTGCCCGCCCCCAGGCTGGGGACCTGGAGGAGGGCTGCAGCGGGCACAGCGCTCACGCTTTTGTCTGCCAGGTGCTGCGCCAGGAGAAACAGCGCCTGCAAGAGGAGCTGGAGGAGCTGGAGGTGGAGAGTGCCTGGTGAGTGGGACTGGGCCCTGCAGCCCACGCCTGCACCCCGGGGTCTCTGCAGCACCCGGGGCAGCAATGGGGCTGCAGCGCTGCTGGGCTTGGGGCTCGGGTCCCGTTCGGCACGTGGCGGGACGGAGCAGCCCCATCCCAGCCCTGGGGTGGGCGCACACTGCTGGGGAGCCCCCGCGGTGACAAAGGCCGGCACCCTCCGACCGAGCCTTGTGCCCTACAGGCAGCAGCATCAGATGGAGCTGGAGGCAGCCCCCGTGCCTGGGGCTGTGCTGCCGGAGCTGGTGGAGGCACAGCTGGTAAGGGGCAGAGCCCACCGCACCCCCACCCCACCCACAAGGGTCTCCCCGGGGACGGGGCTCCCTGCAGCACCGGGGCTGTGCTGCTGCGCTGCCGGCTCCCGCTGTCCCGCACGAGCCCCGGCTGTGCAGCAGGGCCTGACCACCGTCCCTGCCCCGTGTTCACCTACAGGAGAAGGAGGAGCGGGCGAGGAGACGAGGACTCGCCTTCTGGATGCAGTGAGTGTCCCCTCGTTGCCCCGTGCCCAGCCGCCAGCAGCCGGGCTCCCGGCGGGGGGCTGATGGCCCGGACCCCCACTGCAGCCGGTGGGGCTCCCAAACGGCCCCTTCGGCACTGTGTGGGGCTGTGCTGCCGTGGGGGGGGACGCCTCATTCCCGGCCCCCTTTCTCTTTTGCCCCGCAGGACGATCTGCGTCATCCTGGTCTGCCTCCAGCTGCTCCTCGTTGTTGTGCTGGGCTCTGCAGTGCTGTACGCCCAGCACTTCGACCAGGAGCTCTTCTATCGGCTCCTGCCTCGAGTGCTGCCCCGGGCAACGTACGCTTCCCTGGCGTACTTTGCGAGCAGCACCCTGCGTGTGGTCTGTGATGGGCTGCTGCCCATCTGACCGCCGGGCTCGGTAGCCCCTCCCAGCTCGGGGCTGCGCGGTGGGGCGCGGGGAGAGGGCTCTGTCCCCATGGAAGGGGCCTCTCCTGTGCTCCTGCCCCCCGGGGCGCACAGGCACAGCTGTGGGGCAGTGCTGACAGGCGGCTGAGTGCCACCCCTTTGGACTTCTCAGTGAGTTTCTACTGTCGTCGTGAGCCGTCGTCGGCTGAACACCACCTCCTGCAACGACCCAGCACACTGGAGGGGTCCGCACCTGACACCAGGACGTGGCTGGATCTACGAGCGCTTTGCTGCCTGTCCCTCTTTCCCCATTTTCTGCCTTTTTGTCATCTGGTATTCTTTGGCTCTTTGTCACAGCCATTGCCTACAGTTGTTACATCTAACGTTATTCATTGCAATCAGCCCATTGGCCAATGTTACCACCAATTGGTTGTTGCTGGCTGTTAAGAAAGCTCTCAATAAATGGTCATCTATTATTCCTCTGAGTTTGGGTGACTCCATTGCGGTAGCGGCCCTTTGCTGACCAGGGGAGGCACGACTCAGGAGACGGAAAGAGATTCCGCCCTTCAAAAGGCACCGAGTGGGACGAGACGTAGATGGGAAGAGAAACGGGATGAGCAGCGCCCCTCTGCACACAGACGTCTGCTGCTGTGTCTGCACAGATCTCTTCTGCCCAGTGGAGTTTGTCCATGAAGGCTGCAGCAAAGAAAAAGTGTCTCTGCTGGGGGGCTCTGGAGAGGCATAGAGATGGAAGACAGGAGAAATGAAAACCAAAAGCAGAAGCCCAAGGTCAAATGGTGCCAAACAGCATAACCCCAGGAACAAGAGGCTGAACCCCTTTAGCAAAAGCCTGAAGCCAAGGCCCAAAGATTTCACCCTTTTAACAAGAAGTTGCACCCCAGTGCCAAATGCTGCACCCCTTTCACCAAATCCCGCGTTAGCAGGACTGGTGGCTGTGGCTTTAGACCCCTGCCAACATTTATGGGCGGAACAGCTTCAGGGAAGGGGACGCCGGGCGGTCAGGGGACGGCGGCGCGGGGGCACCGCCGCCGGCCCCGTCCGTCCTCCGTCGGAACCGAGCCGTCCTCCGTCGTTGCGGCGGGGCGCCGCCGGGCTGCGAGAAGCGGCGGCTGACCGCGAGCGGCGGGACCCGGCCGGTGTCGCTTGATCGCCGAGGTCCGCGGCTCGGAGCTGTCTCTGGCAGAACCGCCGCGACTTTTAGCGAGGTACGGGGGGATTTAACCGCTTTCCTCATCGAGGATTCCCGCGGCAACCGCGCGGACACCGCTCTCAGTCGGGCTAGTCTCGCGAGAGCAGCTGACGCAGCGCGGGCGTTGCCTAGGCAGCGGCGGGAGATTTAAACGGGCGCAAACCGGAAGCGGCCCTTGATCGCTGTTACAAAAAGCCCTCGGGACACGTCGCTGCCCACCTGAGACACAGCGAAGGAGGTAGTACGGCTCTCTCCCAGGCTGTCTGAACGTGGTGCTTTTGTAAGGTACCCCTGTCTGCACTCCCCTGCAAGGAGTCCTGTTTTTGCTATTGGTGGTAAGTGCCCGGGCACTAAGCGAACCCGGCAATAGTGGGAGGGTACTGGGCAGCAGGGCAGGGCTGATCACTTGCACCCCTATAGGACTTTCTTGTTGAGTCAGTGAGCCTGCTGGTAGCCATGGGTGCACCCCGGCAGAAGGCTTCAAACACAAAAACTGTGAGGAGCCATGCAGAGGTCCCGAGCACGCGCGCCAGAAAGACAGTAACCAAGAAGACGGTCCAGAGCCAGGCTGAGGTCTGGTGCATGCATAGAGAGGAGAACAAGGGTATGAAGTGTGTGGCGACTCAGACAGAGATAACATCACGAGATGCTAGTGTGCAGGTCACTGGCTGTGAGGAGTGCCACAGCCTGGCCTTTGCAGTGCCACAGGAAGCAGGCAGCACTTGTACAAGGTGCGAGCAATTGAATGACTTGCTCAGCCTTGTGATTAGCCTGAAGGAGGAAGTGGAGATGCTGAGGACTATAAAAGAGTGTGAGAGGGAGATTGACTGGTGGTGTCAGTCCCTCTCAACCTCAGGTTCTCGGCACACAGACGAGGCTCCTCACGGAGCACGTCCGCCCCTGCCACCTTACAAACACCTGGTAAAGGGGAACCAGCCAGCTGACAGCGTTTCAGCGAGCCCCCTGTCCTCTCTTCCCCCTAACAGCAATTTGAGAAGGGAGGAGGAGTGGAAACGGGTACCTGCTCGGCGGAGGGGGCATCCCCCATCCCGACCATCCCCGGCTCCCCAGGTGCCTCTGCGTAACAGGTTTGAGGCCCTGGAAGTTGAGGGGGGGACGAGTGAGAGTGCGGAGACGGGTTCACCCGTGAGGTTGCCTCAGGCGAAGCGGTCGCCCCCAACCCTCAAGACTGCTTCTACCCGTAAGGACAGGAGGGTGATTGTCATAGGCGACTCCCTTCTGCAAGGAACAGAAGGCCCTATATGCCGGCCCGACCCTACCCGCAGAGAGGTGTGCTGCCTTCCTGGAGCACGGGTCAGGGACATTTCAAAGAAAATTCCTGGGTTGATTTGGCCTTCAGATTATTACCCGCTCTTAATAATTCAGGCTGGCGGCGAGGAAGTTGATAAGGAAAGCCTGAGGTCTATCAAGAAAGACTTCAGGGGAATGGGGCGAATACTTGAAGGAGCTGGGGTGCAGGTGGTCTTTTCTTCTATGCCCGTGGTGTCAGGGAAAGGTACAGGGAGGATCCAAAATACCCAACTCTTCAATAGATGGCTTAAGAGCTGGTGCAGGCGCAAGAATTTCGGCTTTTTTGACCATGGGGCAATTTACACTGCACCTGGCATGATGGCTGCTGATGCATGCAGCCTGTCCCTGAGGGGTAAGAGGATCTTAGCTGAAGAATTAGCGGGACTCATTGACAGGTCTTTAAACTAGGAATGAAGGGGGAAGGGGACACAATAAGGGCTACTGGAATTGAACGGGTCATTTGAGGGCTTATACCAAACTCCATGGGCAATGACGGCAGAGTGCATAGGGAAGGACTAGGGCAGGGGGATGCTGGGGATGCTGCTGTTCTAGGGGATCCTAGATCCCTTATAAAGGGAAAAGTGGCGAGACGGATAGCCCGGCTGAAGTGCCTTTATACCAACGCACGCAGCCTGAGTAACAAGCAGGAGGAACTGGAAACTGTGATGCACTCGGGAAGTTATGACCTTGTTGCTATCACAGAAACATGGTGGGATGACTCCCACAATTGGGATACTGCCGTCGACGGCTATAGACTCTTTAGGAGAGATAGGCGAGGTAGGAGGGGTGGGGGAGTTGCTCTCTATGTCAGAGATTGAATAAACTGTGAGGAGCTCCCTACGAGAAGCAGTCAGGAACAGGTTGAGAGCCTGTGGGTTAGGATTAGAGATGGGACAAATATAGGTCAGCTGGTGTTAGGGGTATACTACAGACCACCTGATCAAGGGGAGGCTGTCGACGAGGCTTTCTTGCTCCAGATGCGTGAGATGTCTGGCTCACGGGCTCTTGTCCTGGTGGGGGACTTCAACCATCCGGACATCTGCTGGGAAAACCACATGGCGAGCTGCAAGAGCTCCAGAAGGCTCTTGGAATCCATTGATGATAGCTTTCTGGTTCAGGTATTGGACAGACCGACCAGAGGTGAAGCGTTGCTGGACCTGCTGCTCACCAACGCCGAGGAGATCATCAAAGGCGTCAAGGTTGGAGGCTGCCTGGGCTCCAGCGACCACGCCCTGGTTGAGTTTGTGATCTCAAGCGATGTGGGCCTGGCAAAGAGCAGGACCAGGACACTGAACTTCAGAAGAGCAGACTTCAAGCTACTCGATGGATTGCTGGCCAAGATCCCCTGGCGCGCTGCCCTCAAAGACATGGATGTTGAGGAGAGCTGGCGGCTCTTCAAAGAGGCCCTCCTGGAAGCACAAGAGGTCTCCATTCCGCTGAATAAGAAAGTGGGCAGGCGAGGTAGGAAACCGGCATGGCTCAGCAAGGACCTGCTGAGAGAACTGAGGGCGAAGAAAGGGGTGTACAAGCTCTGGAAACAAGGCTGTGTCACCTGGGAAGAGTACAGGAATGCCGTCCGGACTTGCAGACGTGGGATCAGGGAAGCCAAGGCGCAGGCAGAACTGAACTTGGCAAGGGACGTGAAAAACAATAAGAAAACCTTCTACAGGTACATTGCCCAGAAGAGACAGGCCAAAACGGGCGTACCTACTTTGGTTAATTTAAAAGGAGAACTGGCTTCAACAGATGAAGAGAAAGCCGAGGTGCTGAACGAGTTCTTCACCTCGGTCTTCACTGGTGGCCAGGATTCTAGTCTTTTTCACGTCCCTGAACCCTGCATCCCCAAACCTCTATGTGGGGACCAAGGAGGTAAATCCCTCCCCACTGTAAGGGCAGAGCAAGTCCGAGAGTGCCTCCTTAGACTGAATGAATACAAGTCTATGGGGCCGGATGGCGTGCATCCCAGGGTCCTGAAGGAGCTGGCTGAGGTGGTTGCCGAGCCGCTCTCCATCATATTTGAGAAGTCGTGGCTGTCAGGTGAGGTCCCGGACGACTGGAGGAAGGGTCACGTCACTCCCATATACAAGAAGGGGAGCAGGGAGGACCCAGGGAACTACAGGCCGGTGAGTCTCACCTCCGTGCCTGGGAAGATCATGGAACAGATCCTCCTGGACAACATGCTCGGTCACATAAAGAATGAGCATGTGATCCGAGACAGCCAGCACGGCTTCACCAAAGGAAGGTCATGCCTAACTAATCTTGTGGCCTTCTATGATGGAGTGACGGCATTGGTGGACGAAGGGAAGGCGACCGATGTCATTTACCTGGACCTGAGCAAGGCCTTTGACATGGTCCCCCACCACATCCTCATCTCCAAATTGGAGGGAAGTGGATTTGATGGGTGGACGACCCGATGGATAAGCAATTGGTTGAAAGGCCGCAGACAGAGGGTGGTGGTCAATGGCTCTATGTCCAGGTGGAGGCCGGTAACAAGTGGTGTCCCCCAAGGGTCTGTCTTGGGACCGGTGCTCTTTAACATCTTTATTAATGACATCGATGAGGGAATTGAGTGCACCCTCAGCAAGTTTGCTGACGACACCAAGCTGAGTGGTGCGGTTGATACGGTGGAAGGAAGGGATGCCATTCAGAGGGACCTCGACAGGCTGGAGGGCTGGGCTCGGGTGAACCTGATGAGGTTCAACACGGCAAAGTGCAAGGTTTTGCATTTGGGCCGGAAGAACCCCAGGCACCTGTACAGGCTGGGAGGAGTGGTCTTTGAGAGCAGCTCGGCAGAGAAGGACCTGGGGGTCCTGATGGACGAGAGACTGAATATGAGCCAGCAGTGCGCTCTGGCAGCTCGAAAGGCAAATGGGATCCTGGGCTCCATCAGGAGAGGGGTGGCCAGCAGGGACAGGGAGGTGATTGTCCCTCTCTACACGGCTCTTGTGAGGCCCCATCTGGAGTATTGTGTCCAGGTGTGGAGCCCTCAGTACAAGAAAGACATAGAGATTTTGGAAAGGGTCCAGAGGAGGGCGACTAAGATGATCAGGGGGCTGGAGCACCTCCCCTATGAGGACAGGCTGAGGGAGTTGGGCTTGTTCAGCCTGGAGAAGAGAAGGCTGCGGGGTGACCTCATTGCAGCCTATCAATACCTGAAGGGAACCTACACCCAGGAGGGGAGTAAACTCTTCAAAAGGGCTGATGACAGCAGGACTAGGGGAAATGGTTTTAAGTTGAAGGAGGGAAGATTTAGGTTAGATGTTAGGGGGAAGTTCTTTACTAGGAGAGTGGTTAGGCCCTGGAACGGGCTGCCCAGGGAGGTTGTGGATGCCCCGTCCTTGGACGTGTTTAAGGCCAGGTTGGACGGGGTCCTGGGCAACCTGATCTGAATATGTATGTTGGTGGCCCTGCTAGGCAGGGGGGTTGGAACTACATGATCCTTGGGGTCCCTTCCAACCCGGGTGATTCTGTGATTCTGTGATTCTGTGTGCAGCACAGCAGGTTTCCCTGCATGTCACCGCTGAGCTCTGGTCAGCGCCGCTGGATGTTTTTGCCAGTGATCACAATGCGGGAGATGAGAGCATCCTTGTGAAATCCACCGGGCATCCTAAGGCACGAGGTGCTGCTGGCATCCTGAGGTTTTCAAGGGGCAGCAGGGGGAACTGGAGGGCTCAGGGCAGTAGCTGGGGGCTCTTGAAGGGACCGCGAGGTGGCAGCAGGACCCCCAACAGCGGAGACGTCGGCTCCCCAGAGCCCCGTGTATGGCTGTGAGAAGGGTGGAGGGTGTAAGAAACGTAGAATGTGCACAGGGCTTATGATTGCCATGACTCAGGCTTGACATATTCATATATCCCTTTCCCTGTTTCCCTTTTTCCCTTTCCCTTTTTCCCTTTCCCTTTTTCCTCTCCCTTTCCCTCCACAAGAGAAGACGGCTGTACTCTGAGGGCAGGCGGAGGTAGGACAAGGGTCAGGAGCAAGGGCAG
This sequence comes from Lagopus muta, assembly GCF_023343835.1. Taxonomy (NCBI): domain Eukaryota; kingdom Metazoa; phylum Chordata; class Aves; order Galliformes; family Phasianidae; genus Lagopus; species Lagopus muta. Next base: position 998,532 of record NC_064436.1, read on the forward strand.
AAGGGTTTCTTTGTTGCTCAGTGGAAGGAAGGGCTGTGCTTAGCGCAGGCGGATTTGCCCTGGTGTTTCTTACAAGGACTGAGGGTGGGATGAGAGGCGCCCTGCAGTGGGCGTGCTTGCCAGTAGGCAAAGGAGAAATGCAAATGATGCCAGTCAGTCTCTGCGCTGTACTGGGGAGCCAGCCTGGGAGCAGAGCGACGTGAGAGCCCCACTGCCTTCTGCCTGTGAGCTGAACGGAAGGATTCCTGGGCTGAGATGGATCTCCATCTCTGCAGCTCCTGACCTCTTGGATTTGGTGATCTGGTGCAGGGAAGCTTTTGGCCATGATTTATCATCGCCGTAGCTAACCTGCGTGGGAAAAGTGTCAACTTTAGATCTTGCATCCAAGCTTTGAACACAGCTTTGACTTGCCAGTGCTTCCCGTTGTCTCCACTTGTCTGGTGCCTCCCTGAAAAGTATGCCTGGTCTGGAAATCTGTTCTTATGTCCTAGCTTTTGTGCAGTAAAGGAGCTTTTGAAACGTTGCTTCTTGCAGCAGTTCAGTGTTTCAGGAGAGAGAAAAACACAGCTGGCAGAGGCTGGATTTCTGCTGTTAGTGAAGCTGAGCTGAGCTCTAAACTGGCTCTTACACTGGGAACGTGAGCAAAGCCTGCAGGCACAGGGGATTAGCTTTTCCCTGCGGGCTGAGCACGTCAGAGGCAGGTCATCGCTGGGAGAGCTCGTGCTTTACAGCATCAGGCCGTACAGAGAAAGTAATTCTAAAAGCAAGCTTGCCAGTTCTTTTTGAGCTGAGCGGTTGTTGAGCAAGGAAAGATTGGAGATGCTGTTCGCTCATGGAAGGCGGAGAGGCAAAAAGCAAGGAAAGGGTGTGCTGTGCATGGCCAGCTCATCGCACCTGCACCGCTCCCCCTGCTCCAAGGAGGAGCAGCTCAGCGAGCTTGGCCTGGGCCACTGAAGGGAACACAGCAACACCTGGACCAACCCCTCCATTCCCGCCCCCTCCGCACGCCTCGCCACTTTCCTGCTTTTCATGCCAGGGTGGGGCGGAGTGGCTTTCAGCTGAGTCCGGTCACGGCGCCGGCGGAACCGCCGTCCCCAGCACTGGGCCGTGTGGGCGACTGGCGGTGGCGCTGGGATGGATGGACTGCTCTGCACTGCAGAAGGAAAGCAGCAGCCCATCCGACTCCGTTTAGACTGCAATAAAGGACATATCTCACCGTAGCTACGAGCCAGTTGAGTCAAAAGGAGCTCAGCACCTCAGCTTCCTGGAGCGTGGCATCTCGTTTAAAATAATGGGGTTTGAAAGCTGAACAGTGTCTAGTCCAACAAGCTTATTCTCTTAGGCCGTGGTGAAGCTGAGGAAACCAACTCAGGAATGGGACACGGCATGTGTTGTGTCAAGCAGGTGATGCCTTTATTACAGCCGGGTGCGTGGGATCGCTCCACCAACACGCACAGCCAGAGAAGCAGGGACTGCAGATTTATAGGCGTAGCATGTACGTATCCATCACATTCCAAGGACATGGGCAGAAATTCCAAGAAATAATTCACATCTCTGGTGGTCATGAGATGAAGGCTAATAGTCATCCTCGCTGTCAATTTCCAACCTTTTAAGGGGGCCTGCCCAAACCGGCTCCCACTGATGTTACGTCATGCTGAGGCATCCGTTTTGCCATCTGATCTTCAACAAGAGGACGTCAATTCTAAGCCGATTCCAGAAATCCCATCAGAGGGAGCAGATGTTCCGGCAGACAGAACAAACTGTGATCTTCAAGGACCCTTGCGGCACAAACCATTCTATAGTTCAATGATCACTAAGAAACATCCCAACCCATGCCATCCTGTGCCTCTCTGATCTTCCAGGACCCTTCCAACACAAACCAATCTACGGTTCTTTGATCAGCAAGGAACTCCCAACGCTGGCCATCCCAACCAAGCCATCCTGTGGTTCTTAATGATCTTCCAGGACCCTTCCAACACAAACCGTCCTATGGTTCTATGATCTTCCAGGACTTTCCCAACGCATCCATGCTGTGGTTCTTCATGATCTCCAAGGACCCTCCTGTGCTGGTGATGTCACAATGCCGTGCTGAGCTCACAGAGGCCCCGGGGCGGGGCGGGGGCAGTGGGTCAGCGCTCACCCTGCCGGCCCCATTCTGCGGGTGTGCAGGTCTGCGAGCAGCTGTGCGAGCGGTGCAGCCATGCGGGCCCAGTTTGCCAGCGGAAATTTAACAGCGCTGCAGCGCGTGAAGCTGCTGCAGGAGCTGATGCAGGTGAGCTCTGGGTGGGCGGGCACAGAAGGGCCGGCGGGACGAGCTGCCGGCTGGAGGGCGCCCTGCCCGTGGCGCGGCAGCAGAGGGCCGGGCACCTCCGGCGGGATGCAGAGCTGCCGGCAGCGCCTCGGTGCCAGCGCCGCTCCTCTCTCCTCCCACAGGCTCATGAGCGGGTTGTGGAGAACCACAGCGCTGAGGCCAAGGAACTGCTGATGAAGGTGAGCGGATGCAGCGGCACGGGCCGGTGTGGGTGTGCGGGCTCGGCAGTGCTGCCGTGGGGCGTGGGGTGGGAGAAGTCCCCCCGTGCGGGGCTGCAGCTGCAGCCCTGCGGGCGCCGGTCGCCCCGATGGAGGAGGTGGGAGGGGACGGCGGCACGGAGCTCCGTGGGAGCGCCGGTGCCCTGATGGCCTCTCCTCCTTGCCCGCAGGAGTGCCGGAAAGCACGGGATGAAAGAGGGGCTGCTAGGCGAGAGGAGCTGGAGCAGGTAGGGTGGAGCGGGGGCTCGTCCTCAGAACTCGGCGTCCTCACGGCTCTGGCTGTGAGGAGGACCTCGGTCCCGGTCCCTTGGGTCCGTGGGTCCCAGCACAGCCATCCCACATGGCCCAGCTGTTGTCTTGCAGGAGAAGCAGCTCATCGCCCAGCTGGAAAAGCAGCTGCAGGCTGAGAGCGAGGAGATTGAGGTAGTGTGGAGGGGCGAGGGGATCGGGGCTGCCCGCCCCCAGGCTGGGGACCTGGAGGAGGGCTGCAGCGGGCACGGCGCTCACGCTTTTGTCTGCCAGGTGCTGCGCCAGGAGAAACAGCGCCTGCAAGAGGAGCTGGAGGAGCTGGAGGTGGAGAGTGCCTGGTGAGTGGGACTGGGCCCTGCAGCCCACGCCTGCACCCCGGGGTCTCTGCAGCACCCGGGGCAGCAATGGGGCTGCAGCGCTGCTGGGCTTGGGGCTCGGGTCCCGTTCGGCACGTGGCGGGACGGAGCAGCCCCATCCCAGCCCTGGGGTGGGCGCACACTGCTGGGGAGCCCCCGCGGTGACAGAGGCCAGCACCCTCCGACCGAGCCTTGTGCCCTACAGGCAGCAGCATCAGATGGAGCTGGAGGCAGCCCCCGTGCCTGGGGCTGTGCTGCCGGAGCTGGTGGAGGCACAGCTGGTAAGGGGCAGAGCCCACCGCACCCCCACCCCACCCACAAGGGTCTCCCCGGGGACGGGGCTCCCTGCAGCACCGGGGCTGTGCTGCTGCGCTGCCGGCTCCCGCTGTCCCGCACGAGCCCCGGCTGTGCAGCAGGGCCTGACCACCGTCCCTGCCCCGTGTTCACCTACAGGAGAAGGAGGAGCGGGCGAGGAGACGAGGACTCGCCTTCTGGATGCAGTGAGTGTCCCCTCGTTGCCCCGTGCCCAGCCGCCAGCAGCCGGGCTCCCGGCGGGGGGCTGATGGCCCGGACCCCCACTGCAGCCGGCGGGGCTCCCAAACGGCCCCTTCGGCACTGTGTGGGGCTGTGCTGCTGTGGGGGGGGACGCCTCATTCCCGGCCCCCTTTCTCTTTTGCCCCGCAGGACGATCTGCGTCATCCTGGTCTGCCTCCAGCTGCTCCTCGTTGTTGTGCTGGGCTCTGCAGTGCTGTACGCCCAGCACTTCGACCAGGAGCTCTTCTATCGGCTCCTGCCTCGAGTGCTGCCCCGGGCAACGTACGCTTCCCTGGCGTACTTTGCGAGCAGCACCCTGCGTGTGGTCTGTGATGGGCTGCTGCCCATCTGACCGCCGGGCTCGGTAGCCCCTCCCAGCTCGGGGCTGCGCGGTGGGGCGCGGGGAGAGGGCTCTGTCCCCATGGAAGGGGCCTCTCCTGTGCTCCTGCCCCCCGGGGCGCACAGGCACAGCTGTGGGGCAGTGCTGACAGGCGGCTGAGTGCCACCCCTTTGGACTTCTCAGTGAGTTTCTACTGTCGTCGTGAGCCGTCGTCGGCTGAACACCACCTCCTGCGACGACCCAGCACACTGGAGGGGTCCGCACCTGACACCAGGACGTGGCTGGATCTACGAGCGCTTTGCTGCCTGTCCCTCTTTCCCCATTTTCTGCCTTTTTTGTCATCTGGTATTCTTTGGCTCTTTGTCACAGCCATTGCCTACAGTTGTTACATCTAACGTTATTCATTGCAATCAGCCCATTGGCCAATGTTACCACCAATTGGTTGTTGCTGGCTGTTAAGAAAACTCTCAATAAATGGTCATCTATTATTCCTCTGAGTTTGGGTGACTCCATTGCGGTAGCGGCCCTTTGCTGACCAGGGGAGGCACGACTCAGGAGACGGAAAGAGATTCCGCCCTTCAAACGGCACCGAGTGGGACGAGACGTAGATGGGAAGAGAAACGGGATGAGCAGCGCCCCTCTGCACACAGACGTCTGCTGCTGTGTCTGCACAGATCTCTTCTGCCCAGTGGAGTTTGTCCATGAAGGCTGCAGCAAAGAAAAAGTGTCTCTGCTGGGGGGCTCTGGAGAGGCATAGAGATGGAAGACAGGAGAAATGAAAACCAAAAGCAGAAGCCCAAGGTCAAATGGTGCCAAACAGCATAACCCCAGGAACAAGAGGCTGAACCCCTTTAGCAAAAGCCTGAAGCCAAGGCCCAAAGATTTCACCCTTTTAACAAGAAGTTGCACCCCAGTGCCAAATGCTGCACCCCTTTCACCAAATCCCGCGTTAGCAGGACTGGTGGCTGTGGCTTTAGACCCCTGCCAACATTTATGGGCGGAACAGCTTCAGGGAAGGGGACGCCGGGCGGTCAGGGGACGGCGGCGCGGGGGCACCGCCGCCGGCCCCGTCCGTCCTCCGTCGGAACCGAGCCGTCCTCCGTCGTTGCGGCGGGGCGCCGCCGGGCTGCGAGAAGCGGCGGCTGACCGCGAGCGGCGGGACCCGGCCGGTGTCCGGGAGCGGCTCCTGGCTGAGCCGGGCAGCCCCGGAAGAGAGGGAGCGACCGCACGGATCGAGACGCGTTCGAGCCCGGCACGGAGTCCGCAAGAGCCTTCGGCTCTCGCCGGCTCCAATCATCGGCAGCGCTGTGCTGAGCTGCTGCCCCGCAGCCGCAGTCCCCAAGTGCCGGTTTCCGTCTGTGCGTCCCCGTGCGGAGCTCCCGGAGCCGCGTGAAGCCGACGTGGAGCCGCTTCGTGTTGGCCCCGAGGAGGGAAGCCGTGAGGGGGGGGTGATTGTTCGGGTGGGAGCTGGTTGGGAATGCGGTCATTTCTCTGTTTATTGCTCTGTATGTTCAATGATTAAATGTTTAGCGTTCGTTTTTCAGCACTTCTGTGTGCAGTCAATTCTGCAGCTCTAAAGACCCCCCCGTCCCCGTCCCCGTCCCCGTCCCCGTGCCCACCGCCGGGTAAGGACGGGGCGGCACAAACCGCTGTCATAGGACTGCAACCACCAGCCCCGTTCCTTCCCCCAAAATCCTTGCCCCTCCTCAACGCCGCGTGGGAAATGGTTGGGGTGGGATTCTGGGAGAGCTGGGGCAGCTCAGCCTGCGCAAGAGGAGGCTCGGGGGGATCCCGGGCACGGCCATCGGTCCCTGCAGGAGCTGCGGAGAGGACGGAGCCGGGCTGCACCCGGCGGTGCCCAGCAGCGGGACCGGAGGCTCACGCTGCAGCACAGCAGGTTTCCCTGCATGTCACCGCTGAGCTCTGGTCAGCGCCGCTGGATGTTTTTGCCAGTGATCACAATGCGGGAGATGAGAGCATCCTTGTGAAATCCACCGGGCATCCTAAGGCACGAGGTGCTGCTGGCATCCTGAGGTTTTCAAGGGGCAGCAGGGGGAACTGGAGGGCTCAGGGCAGTAGCTGGGGGCTCTTGAAGGGACCGCGAGGTGGCAGCAGGACCCCCAACAGCGGAGACGTCGGCTCCCCAGAGCCCCGTGTATGGCTGTGAGAAGGGTGGAGGGTGTAAGAAACGTAGAATGTGCACAGGGCTTATGATTGCCATGACTCAGGCTTGACATATTCATATATCCCTTTCCCTGTTTCCCTTTTTCCCTTTCCCTTTTTCCTCTCCCTTTTTCCTCTCCCTTTCCCTCCACAAGAGAAGACGGCTGTACTCTGAGGGCAGGCGGAGGTAGGACAAGGGTCAGGAGCAAGGGCAGAAGGGTTTCTTTGTTGCTCAGTGGAAGGAAGGGCTGTGCTTAGCGCAGGCGGATTTGCCCTGGTGTTTCTTACAAGGACTGAGGGTGGGATGAGAGGCGCCCTGCAGTGGGCGTGCTTGCCAGTAGGCAAAGGAGAAATGCAAATGATGCCAGTCAGTCTCTGCGCTGTACTGGGGAGCCAGCCTGGGAGCAGAGCGACGTGAGAGCCCCACTGCCTTCTGCCTGTGAGCTGAACGGAAGGATTCCTGGGCTGAGATGGATCTCCATCTCTGCAGCTCCTGACCTCTTGGATTTGGTGATCTGGTGCAGGGAAGCTTTTGGCCATGATTTATCATCGCCGTAGCTAACCTGCGTGGGAAAAGTGTCAACTTTAGATCTTGCATCCAAGCTTTGAACACAGCTTTGACTTGCCAGTGCTTCCCGTTGTCTCCACTTGTCTGGTGCCTCCCTGAAAAGTATGCCTGGTCTGGAAATCTGTTCTTATGTCCTAGCTTTTGTGCAGTAAAGGAGCTTTTGAAACGTTGCTTCTTGCAGCAGTTCAGTGTTTCAGGAGAGAGAAAAACACAGCTGGCAGAGGCTGGATTTCTGCTGTTAGTGAAGCTGAGCTGAGCTCTAAACTGGCTCTTACACTGGGAACGTGAGCAAAGCCTGCAGGCACAGGGGATTAGCTTTTCCCTGCGGGCTGAGCACGTCAGAGGCAGGTCATCGCTGGGAGAGCTCGTGCTTTACAGCATCAGGCCGTACAGAGAAAGTAATTCTAAAAGCAAGCTTGCCAGTTCTTTTTGAGCTGAGCGGTTGTTGAGCAAGGAAAGATTGGAGATGCTGTTCGCTCATGGAAGGCGGAGAGGCAAAAAGCAAGGAAAGGGTGTGCTGTGCATGGCCAGCTCATCGCACCTGCACCGCTCCCCCTGCTCCAAGGAGGAGCAGCTCAGCGAGCTTGGCCTGGGCCACTGAAGGGAACACAGCAACACCTGGACCAACCCCTCCATTCCCGCCCCCTCCGCACGCCTCGCCACTTTCCTGCTTTTCATGCCAGGGTGGGGCGGAGTGGCTTTCAGCTGAGTCCGGTCACGGCGCCGGCGGAACCGCCGTCCCCAGCACTGGGCCGTGTGGGCGACTGGCGGTGGCGCTGGGATGGATGGACTGCTCTGCACTGCAGAAGGAAAGCAGCAGCCCATCCGACTCCGTTTAGACTGCAATAAAGGACATATCTCACCGTAGCTACGAGCCAGTTGAGTCAAAAGGAGCTCAGCACCTCAGCTTCCTGGAGCGTGGCATCTCGTTTAAAATAATGGGGTTTGAAAGCTGAACAGTGTCTAGTCCAACAAGCTTATTCTCTTAGGCCGTGGTGAAGCTGAGGAAACCAACTCAGGAATGGGACACGGCATGTGTTGTGTCAAGCAGGTGATGCCTTTATTACAGCCGGGTGCGTGGGATCGCTCCACCAACACGCACAGCCAGAGAAGCAGGGACTGCAGATTTATAGGCGTAGCATGTACGTATCCATCACATTCCAAGGACATGGGCAGAAATTCCAAGAAATAATTCACATCTCTGGTGGTCATGAGATGAAGGCTAATAGTCATCCTCGCTGTCAATTTCCAACCTTTTAAGGGGGCCTGCCCAAACCGGCTCCCACTGATGTTACGTCATGCTGAGGCATCCGTTTTGCCATCTGATCTTCAACAAGAGGACGTCAATTCTAAGCCGATTCCAGAAATCCCATCAGAGGGAGCAGATGTTCCGGCAGACAGAACAAACTGTGATCTTCAAGGACCCTTGCGGCACAAACCGTTCTATAGTTCAATGATCACTAAGAAACATCCCAACCCATGCCATCCTGTGCCTCTCTGATCTTCCAGGACCCTTCCAACACAAACCAATCTACGGTTCTTTGATCAGCAAGGAACTCCCAACGCTGGCCATCCCAACCAAGCCATCCTGTGGTTCTTAATGATCTTCCAGGACCCTTCCAACACAAACCGTCCTATGGTTCTATGATCTTCCAGGACTTTCCCAACGCATCCATGCTGTGGTTCTTCATGATCTCCAAGGACCCTCCTGTGCTGGTGATGTCACAATGCCGTGCTGAGCTCACAGAGGCCCCGGGGCGGGGCGGGGGCAGTGGGTCAGCGCTCACCCTGCCGGCCCCATTCTGCGGGTGTGCAGGTCTGCGAGCAGCTGTGCGAGCGGTGCAGCCATGCGGGCCCAGTTTGCCAGCGGAAATTTAACAGCGCTGCAGCGCGTGAAGCTGCTGCAGGAGCTGATGCAGGTGAGCTCTGGGTGGGCGGGCACAGAAGGGCCGGCGGGACGAGCTGCCGGCTGGAGGGCGCCCTGCCCGTGGCGCGGCAGCAGAGGGCCGGGCACCTCCGGCGGGATGCAGAGCTGCCGGCAGCGCCTCGGTGCCAGCGCCGCTCCTCTCTCCTCCCACAGGCTCATGAGCGGGTTGTGGAGAACCACAGCGCTGAGGCCAAGGAACTGCTGATGAAGGTGAGCGGATGCAGCGGCACGGGCCGGTGTGGGTGTGCGGGCTCGGCAGTGCTGCCGTGGGGCGTGGGGTGGGAGAAGTCCCCCCGTGCGGGGCTGCAGCTGCAGCCCTGCGGGCGCCGGTCGCCCCGATGGAGGAGGTGGGAGGGGACGGCGGCACGGAGCTCCGTGGGAGCGCCGGTGCCCTGATGGCCTCTCCTCCTTGCCCGCAGGAGTGCCGGAAAGCACGGGATGAAAGAGGGGCTGCTAGGCGAGAGGAGCTGGAGCAGGTAGGGTGGAGCGGGGGCTCGTCCTCAGAACTCGGCGTCCTCACGGCTCTGGCTGTGAGGAGGACCTCGGTCCCGGTCCCTTGGGTCCGTGGGTCCCAGCACAGCCATCCCACATGGCCCAGCTGTTGTCTTGCAGGAGAAGCAGCTCATCGCCCAGCTGGAAAAGCAGCTGCAGGCTGAGAGCGAGGAGATTGAGGTAGTGTGGAGGGGCGAGGGGATCGGGGCTGCCCGCCCCCAGGCTGGGGACCTGGAGGAGGGCTGCAGCGGGCACGGCGCTCACGCTTTTGTCTGCCAGGTGCTGCGCCAGGAGAAACAGCGCCTGCAAGAGGAGCTGGAGGAGCTGGAGGTGGAGAGTGCCTGGTGAGTGGGACTGGGCCCTGCAGCCCACGCCTGCACCCCGGGGTCTCTGCAGCACCCGGGGCAGCAATGGGGCTGCAGCGCTGCTGGGCTTGGGGCTCGGGTCCCGTTCGGCACGTGGCGGGACGGAGCAGCCCCATCCCAGCCCTGGGGTGGGCGCACACTGCTGGGGAGCCCCCGCGGTGACAGAGGCCAGCACCCTCCGACCGAGCCTTGTGCCCTACAGGCAGCAGCATCAGATGGAGCTGGAGGCAGCCCCCGTGCCTGGGGCTGTGCTGCCGGAGCTGGTGGAGGCACAGCTGGTAAGGGGCAGAGCCCACCGCACCCCCACCCCACCCACAAGGGTCTCCCCGGGGACGGGGCTCCCTGCAGCACCGGGGCTGTGCTGCTGCGCTGCCGGCTCCCGCTGTCCCGCACGAGCCCCGGCTGTGCAGCAGGGCCTGACCACCGTCCCTGCCCCGTGTTCACCTACAGGAGAAGGAGGAGCGGGCGAGGAGACGAGGACTCGCCTTCTGGATGCAGTGAGTGTCCCCTCGTTGCCCCGTGCCCAGCCGCCAGCAGCCGGGCTCCCGGCGGGGGGCTGATGGCCCGGACCCCCACTGCAGCCGGCGGGGCTCCCAAACGGCCCCTTCGGCACTGTGTGGGGCTGTGCTGCTGTGGGGGGGGACGCCTCATTCCCGGCCCCCTTTCTCTTTTGCCCCGCAGGACGATCTGCGTCATCCTGGTCTGCCTCCAGCTGCTCCTCGTTGTTGTGCTGGGCTCTGCAGTGCTGTACGCCCAGCACTTCGACCAGGAGCTCTTCTATCGGCTCCTGCCTCGAGTGCTGCCCCGGGCAACGTACGCTTCCCTGGCGTACTTTGCGAGCAGCACCCTGCGTGTGGTCTGTGATGGGCTGCTGCCCATCTGACCGCCGGGCTCGGTAGCCCCTCCCAGCTCGGGGCTGCGCGGTGGGGCGCGGGGAGAGGGCTCTGTCCCCATGGAAGGGGCCTCTCCTGTGCTCCTGCCCCCCGGGGCGCACAGGCACAGCTGTGGGGCAGTGCTGACAGGCGGCTGAGTGCCACCCCTTTGGACTTCTCAGTGAGTTTCTACTGTCGTCGTGAGCCGTCGTCGGCTGAACACCACCTCCTGCGACGACCCAGCACACTGGAGGGGTCCGCACCTGACACCAGGACGTGGCTGGATCTACGAGCGCTTTGCTGCCTGTCCCTCTTTCCCCATTTTCTGCCTTTTTTGTCATCTGGTATTCTTTGGCTCTTTGTCACAGCCATTGCCTACAGTTGTTACATCTAACGTTATTCATTGCAATCAGCCCATTGGCCAATGTTACCACCAATTGGTTGTTGCTGGCTGTTAAGAAAACTCTCAATAAATGGTCATCTATTATTCCTCTGAGTTTGGGTGACTCCATTGCGGTAGCGGCCCTTTGCTGACCAGGGGAGGCACGACTCAGGAGACGGAAAGAGATTCCGCCCTTCAAACGGCACCGAGTGGGACGAGACGTAGATGGGAAGAGAAACGGGATGAGCAGCGCCCCTCTGCACACAGACGTCTGCTGCTGTGTCTGCACAGATCTCTTCTGCCCAGTGGAGTTTGTCCATGAAGGCTGCAGCAAAGAAAAAGTGTCTCTGCTGGGGGGCTCTGGAGAGGCATAGAGATGGAAGACAGGAGAAATGAAAACCAAAAGCAGAAGCCCAAGGTCAAATGGTGCCAAACAGCATAACCCCAGGAACAAGAGGCTGAACCCCTTTAGCAAAAGCCTGAAGCCAAGGCCCAAAGATTTCACCCTTTTAACAAGAAGTTGCACCCCAGTGCCAAATGCTGCACCCCTTTCACCAAATCCCGCGTTAGCAGGACTGGTGGCTGTGGCTTTAGACCCCTGCCAACATTTATGGGCGGAACAGCTTCAGGGAAGGGGACGCCGGGCGGTCAGGGGACGGCGGCGCGGGGGCACCGCCGCCGGCCCCGTCCGTCCTCCGTCGGAACCGAGCCGTCCTCCGTCGTTGCGGCGGGGCGCCGCCGGGCTGCGAGAAGCGGCGGCTGACCGCGAGCGGCGGGACCCGGCCGGTGTCCGGGAGCGGCTCCTGGCTGAGCCGGGCAGCCCCGGAAGAGAGGGAGCGACCGCACGGATCGAGACGCGTTCGAGCCCGGCACGGAGTCCGCAAGAGCCTTCGGCTCTCGCCGGCTCCAATCATCGGCAGCGCTGTGCTGAGCTGCTGCCCCGCAGCCGCAGTCCCCAAGTGCCGGTTTCCGTCTGTGCGTCCCCGTGCGGAGCTCCCGGAGCCGCGTGAAGCCGACGTGGAGCCGCTTCGTGTTGGCCCCGAGGAGGGAAGCCGTGAGGGGGGGGTGATTGTTCGGGTGGGAGCTGGTTGGGAATGCGGTCATTTCTCTGTTTATTGCTCTGTATGTTCAATGATTAAATGTTTAGCGTTCGTTTTTCAGCACTTCTGTGTGCAGTCAATTCTGCAGCTCTAAAGACCCCCCCGTCCCCGTCCCCGTCCCCGTCCCCGTGCCCACCGCCGGGTAAGGACGGGGCGGCACAAACCGCTGTCATAGGACTGCAACCACCAGCCCCGTTCCTTCCCCCAAAATCCTTGCCCCTCCTCAACGCCGCGTGGGAAATGGTTGGGGTGGGATTCTGGGAGAGCTGGGGCAGCTCAGCCTGCGCAAGAGGAGGCTCGGGGGGATCCCGGGCACGGCCATCGGTCCCTGCAGGAGCTGCGGAGAGGACGGAGCCGGGCTGCACCCGGCGGTGCCCAGCAGCGGGACCGGAGGCTCACGCTGCAGCACAGCAGGTTTCCCTGCATGTCACCGCTGAGCTCTGGTCAGCGCCGCTGGATGTTTTTGCCAGTGATCACAATGCGGGAGATGAGAGCATCCTTGTGAAATCCACCGGGCATCCTAAGGCACGAGGTGCTGCTGGCATCCTGAGGTTTTCAAGGGGCAGCAGGGGGAACTGGAGGGCTCAGGGCAGTAGCTGGGGGCTCTTGAAGGGACCGCGAGGTGGCAGCAGGACCCCCAACAGCGGAGACGTCGGCTCCCCAGAGCCCCGTGTATGGCTGTGAGAAGGGTGGAGGGTGTAAGAAACGTAGAATGTGCACAGGGCTTATGATTGCCATGACTCAGGCTTGACATATTCATATATCCCTTTCCCTGTTTCCCTTTTTCCCTTTCCCTTTTTCCTCTCCCTTTTTCCTCTCCCTTTCCCTCCACAAGAGAAGACGGCTGTACTCTGAGGGCAGGCGGAGGTAGGACAAGGGTCAGGAGCAAGGGCAGAAGGGTTTCTTTGTTGCTCAGTGGAAGGAAGGGCTGTGCTTAGCGCAGGCGGATTTGCCCTGGTGTTTCTTACAAGGACTGAGGGTGGGATGAGAGGCGCCCTGCAGTGGGCGTGCTTGCCAGTAGGCAAAGGAGAAATGCAAATGATGCCAGTCAGTCTCTGCGCTGTACTGGGGAGCCAGCCTGGGAGCAGAGCGACGTGAGAGCCCCACTGCCTTCTGCCTGTGAGCTGAACGGAAGGATTCCTGGGCTGAGATGGATCTCCATCTCTGCAGCTCCTGACCTCTTGGATTTGGTGATCTGGTGCAGGGAAGCTTTTGGCCATGATTTATCATCGCCGTAGCTAACCTGCGTGGGAAAAGTGTCAACTTTAGATCTTGCATCCAAGCTTTGAACACAGCTTTGACTTGCCAGTGCTTCCCGTTGTCTCCACTTGTCTGGTGCCTCCCTGAAAAGTATGCCTGGTCTGGAAATCTGTTCTTATGTCCTAGCTTTTGTGCAGTAAAGGAGCTTTTGAAACGTTGCTTCTTGCAGCAGTTCAGTGTTTCAGGAGAGAGAAAAACACAGCTGGCAGAGGCTGGATTTCTGCTGTTAGTGAAGCTGAGCTGAGCTCTAAACTGGCTCTTACACTGGGAACGTGAGCAAAGCCTGCAGGCACAGGGGATTAGCTTTTCCCTGCGGGCTGAGCACGTCAGAGGCAGGTCATCGCTGGGAGAGCTCGTGCTTTACAGCATCAGGCCGTACAGAGAAAGTAATTCTAAAAGCAAGCTTGCCAGTTCTTTTTGAGCTGAGCGGTTGTTGAGCAAGGAAAGATTGGAGATGCTGTTCGCTCATGGAAGGCGGAGAGGCAAAAAGCAAGGAAAGGGTGTGCTGTGCATGGCCAGCTCATCGCACCTGCACCGCTCCCCCTGCTCCAAGGAGGAGCAGCTCAGCGAGCTTGGCCTGGGCCACTGAAGGGAACACAGCAACACCTGGACCAACCCCTCCATTCCCGCCCCCTCTGCACGCCTCGCCACTTTCCTGCTTTTCATGCCAGGGTGGGGCGGAGTGGCTTTCAGCTGAGTCCGGTCACGGCGCCGGCGGAACCGCCGTCCCCAGCACTGGGCCGTGTGGGCGACTGGCGGTGGCGCTGGGATGGATGGACTGCTCTGCACTGCAGAAGGAAAGCAGCAGCCCATCCGACTCCGTTTAGACTGCAATAAAGGACATATCTCACCGTAGCTACGAGCCAGTTGAGTCAAAAGGAGCTCAGCACCTCAGCTTCCTGGAGCGTGGCATCTCGTTTAAAATAATGGGGTTTGAAAGCTGAACAGTGTCTAGTCCAACAAGCTTATTCTCTTAGGCCGTGGTGAAGCTGAGGAAACCAACTCAGGAATGGGACACGGCATGTGTTGTGTCAAGCAGGTGATGCCTTTATTACAGCCGGGTGCGTGGGATCGCTCCACCAACACGCACAGCCAGAGAAGCAGGGACTGCAGATTTATAGGCGTAGCATGTACGTATCCATCACATTCCAAGGACATGGGCAGAAATTCCAAGAAATAATTCACATCTCTGGTGGTCATGAGATGAAGGCTAATAGTCATCCTCGCTGTCAATTTCCAACCTTTTAAGGGGGCCTGCCCAAACCGGCTCCCACTGATGTTACGTCATGCTGAGGCATCCGTTTTGCCATCTGATCTTCAACAAGAGGACGTCAATTCTAAGCCGATTCCAGAAATCCCATCAGAGGGAGCAGATGTTCCGGCAGACAGAACAAACTGTGATCTTCAAGGACCCTTGCGGCACAAACCGTTCTATAGTTCAATGATCACTAAGAAACATCCCAACCCATGCCATCCTGTGCCTCTCTGATCTTCCAGGACCCTTCCAACACAAACCAATCTACGGTTCTTTGATCAGCAAGGAACTCCCAACGCTGGCCATCCCAACCAAGCCATCCTGTGGTTCTTAATGATCTTCCAGGACCCTTCCAACACAAACCGTCCTATGGTTCTATGATCTTCCAGGACTTTCCCAACGCATCCATGCTGTGGTTCTTCATGATCTCCAAGGACCCTCCTGTGCTGGTGATGTCACAATGCCGTGCTGAGCTCACAGAGGCCCCGGGGCGGGGCGGGGGCAGTGGGTCAGCGCTCACCCTGCCGGCCCCATTCTGCGGGTGTGCAGGTCTGCGAGCAGCTGTGCGAGCGGTGCAGCCATGCGGGCCCAGTTTGCCAGCGGAAATTTAACAGCGCTGCAGCGCGTGAAGCTGCTGCAGGAGCTGATGCAGGTGAGCTCTGGGTGGGCGGGCACAGAAGGGCCGGCGGGACGAGCTGCCGGCTGGAGGGCGCCCTGCCCGTGGCGCGGCAGCAGAGGGCCGGGCACCTCCGGCGGGATGCAGAGCTGCCGGCAGCGCCTCGGTGCCAGCGCCGCTCCTCTCTCCTCCCACAGGCTCATGAGCGGGTTGTGGAGAACCACAGCGCTGAGGCCAAGGAACTGCTGATGAAGGTGAGCGGATGCAGCGGCACGGGCCGGTGTGGGTGTGCGGGCTCGGCAGTGCTGCCGTGGGGCGTGGGGTGGGAGAAGTCCCCCCGTGCGGGGCTGCAGCTGCAGCCCTGCGGGCGCCGGTCGCCCCGATGGAGGAGGTGGGAGGGGACGGCGGCACGGAGCTCCGTGGGAGCGCCGGTGCCCTGATGGCCTCTCCTCCTTGCCCGCAGGAGTGCCGGAAAGCACGGGATGAAAGAGGGGCTGCTAGGCGAGAGGAGCTGGAGCAGGTAGGGTGGAGCGGGGGCTCGTCCTCAGAACTCGGCGTCCTCACGGCTCTGGCTGTGAGGAGGACCTCGGTCCCGGTCCCTTGGGTCCGTGGGTCCCAGCACAGCCATCCCACATGGCCCAGCTGTTGTCTTGCAGGAGAAGCAGCTCATCGCCCAGCTGGAAAAGCAGCTGCAGGCTGAGAGCGAGGAGATTGAGGTAGTGTGGAGGGGCGAGGGGATCGGGGCTGCCCGCCCCCAGGCTGGGGACCTGGAGGAGGGCTGCAGCGGGCACGGCGCTCACGCTTTTGTCTGCCAGGTGCTGCGCCAGGAGAAACAGCGCCTGCAAGAGGAGCTGGAGGAGCTGGAGGTGGAGAGTGCCTGGTGAGTGGGACTGGGCCCTGCAGCCCACGCCTGCACCCCGGGGTCTCTGCAGCACCCGGGGCAGCAATGGGGCTGCAGCGCTGCTGGGCTTGGGGCTCGGGTCCCGTTCGGCACGTGGCGGGACGGAGCAGCCCCATCCCAGCCCTGGGGTGGGCGCACACTGCTGGGGAGCCCCCGCGGTGACAGAGGCCAGCACCCTCCGACCGAGCCTTGTGCCCTACAGGCAGCAGCATCAGATGGAGCTGGAGGCAGCCCCCGTGCCTGGGGCTGTGCTGCCGGAGCTGGTGGAGGCACAGCTGGTAAGGGGCAGAGCCCACCGCACCCCCACCCCACCCACAAGGGTCTCCCCGGGGACGGGGCTCCCTGCAGCACCGGGGCTGTGCTGCTGCGCTGCCGGCTCCCGCTGTCCCGCACGAGCCCCGGCTGTGCAGCAGGGCCTGACCACCGTCCCTGCCCCGTGTTCACCTACAGGAGAAGGAGGAGCGGGCGAGGAGACGAGGACTCGCCTTCTGGATGCAGTGAGTGTCCCCTCGTTGCCCCGTGCCCAGCCGCCAGCAGCCGGGCTCCCGGCGGGGGGCTGATGGCCCGGACCCCCACTGCAGCCGGCGGGGCTCCCAAACGGCCCCTTCGGCACTGTGTGGGGCTGTGCTGCCGTGGGGGGGGACGCCTCATTCCCGGCCCCCTTTCTCTTTTGCCCCGCAGGACGATCTGCGTCATCCTGGTCTGCCTCCAGCTGCTCCTCGTTGTTGTGCTGGGCTCTGCAGTGCTGTACGCCCAGCACTTCGACCAGGAGCTCTTCTATCGGCTCCTGCCTCGAGTGCTGCCCCGGGCAACGTACGCTTCCCTGGCGTACTTTGCGAGCAGCACCCTGCGTGTGGTCTGTGATGGGCTGCTGCCCATCTGACCGCCGGGCTCGGTAGCCCCTCCCAGCTCGGGGCTGCGCGGTGGGGCGCGGGGAGAGGGCTCTGTCCCCATGGAAGGGGCCTCTCCTGTGCTCCTGCCCCCCGGGGCGCACAGGCACAGCTGTGGGGCAGTGCTGACAGGCGGCTGAGTGCCACCCCTTTGGACTTCTCAGTGAGTTTCTACTGTCGTCGTGAGCCGTCGTCGGCTGAACACCACCTCCTGCGACGACCCAGCACACTGGAGGGGTCCGCACCTGACACCAGGACGTGGCTGGATCTACGAGCGCTTTGCTGCCTGTCCCTCTTTCCCCATTTTCTGCCTTTTTTGTCATCTGGTATTCTTTGGCTCTTTGTCACAGCCATTGCCTACAGTTGTTACATCTAACGTTATTCATTGCAATCAGCCCATTGGCCAATGTTACCACCAATTGGTTGTTGCTGGCTGTTAAGAAAGCTCTCAATAAATGGTCATCTATTATTCCTCTGAGTTTGGGTGACTCCATTGCGGTAGCGGCCCTTTGCTGACCAGGGGAGGCACGACTCAGGAGACGGAAAGAGATTCCGCCCTTCAAACGGCACCGAGTGGGACGAGACGTAGATGGGAAGAGAAACGGGATGAGCAGCGCCCCTCTGCACACAGACGTCTGCTGCTGTGTCTGCACAGATCTCTTCTGCCCAGTGGAGTTTGTCCATGAAGGCTGCAGCAAAGAAAAAGTGTCTCTGCTGGGGGGCTCTGGAGAGGCATAGAGATGGAAGACAGGAGAAATGAAAACCAAAAGCAGAAGCCCAAGGTCAAATGGTGCCAAACAGCATAACCCCAGGAACAAGAGGCTGAACCCCTTTAGCAAAAGCCTGAAGCCAAGGCCCAAAGATTTCACCCTTTTAACAAGAAGTTGCACCCCAGTGCCAAATGCTGCACCCCTTTCACCAAATCCCGCGTTAGCAGGACTGGTGGCTGTGGCTTTAGACCCCTGCCAACATTTATGGGCGGAACAGCTTCAGGGAAGGGGACGCCGGGCGGTCAGGGGACGGCGGCGCGGGGGCACCGCCGCCGGCCCCGTCCGTCCTCCGTCGGAACCGAGCCGTCCTCCGTCGTTGCGGCGGGGCGCCGCCGGGCTGCGAGAAGCGGCGGCTGACCGCGAGCGGCGGGACCCGGCCGGTGTCGCTTGATCGCCGAGGTCCGCGGCTCGGAGCTGTCTCTGGCAGAACCGCCGCGACTTTTAGCGAGGTACGGGGGGATTTAACCGCTTTCCTCATCGAGGATTCCCGCGGCAACCGCGCGGACACCGCTCTCAGTCGGGCTAGTCTCGCGAGAGCAGCTGACGCAGCGCGGGCGTTGCCTAGGCAGCGGCGGGAGATTTAAACGGGCGCAAACCGGAAGCGGCCCTTGATCGCTGTTACAAAAAGCCCTCGGGACACGTCGCTGCCCACCTGAGACACAGCGAAGGAGGTAGTACAGCTCTCTCCCAGGCTGTCTGAACGTGGTGCTTTTGTAAGGTACCCCTGTCTGCACTCCCCTGCAAGGAGTCCTGTTTTTGCTATTGGTGGTAAGTGCCCGGGCACTAAGCGAACCCGGCATTAGTGGGAGGGTACTGGGCAGCAGGGCAGGGCTGATCACTTGCACCCCTATAGGACTTTCTTGTTGAGTCAGTGAGCCTGCTGGTAGCCATGGGTGCACCCCGGCAGAAGGCTTCAAACACAAAAACTGTGAGGAGCCATGCAGAGGTCCCGAGCACGCGCGCCAGAAAGACAGTAACCAAGAAGACGGTCCAGAGCCAGGCTGAGGTCTGGTGCATGCATAGAGAGGAGAACAAGGGTATGAAGTGTGTGGCGACTCAGACAGAGATAACATCACGAGATGCTAGTGTGCAGGTCACTGGCTGTGAGGAGTGCCACAGCCTGGCCTTTGCAGTGCCACAGGAAGCAGGCAGCACTTGTACAAGGTGCGAGCAATTGAATGACTTGCTCAGCCTTGTGATTAGCCTGAAGGAGGAAGTGGAGAGGCTGAGGACTATAAAAGAGTGTGAGAGGGAGATTGACTGGTGGTGTCAGTCCCTCTCAACCTCAGGTTCTCGGCACACAGACGAGGCTCCTCACGGAGCACGTCCGCCCCTGCCACCTTACAAACACCTGGTAAAGGGGAACCAGCCAGCTGACAGCGTTTCAGCGAGCCCCCTGTCCTCTCTTCCCCCTAACAGCAATTTGAGAAGGGAGGAGGAGTGGAAACGGGTACCTGCTCGGCGGAGGGGGCATCCCCCATCCCGACCATCCCCGGCTCCCCAGGTGCCTCTGCGTAACAGGTTTGAGGCCCTGGAAGTTGAGGGGGGGACGAGTGAGAGTGCGGAGACGGGTTCACCCGTGAGGTTGCCTCAGGCGAAGCGGTCGCCCCCAACCCTCAAGACTGCTTCTACCCGTAAGGACAGGAGGGTGATTGTCATAGGCGACTCCCTTCTGCAAGGAACAGAAGGCCCTATATGCCGGCCCGACCCTACCCGCAGAGAGGTGTGCTGCCTTCCTGGAGCACGGGTCAGGGACATTTCAAAGAAAATTCCTGGGTTGATTTGGCCTTCAGATTATTACCCGCTCTTAATAATTCAGGCTGGCGGCGAGGAAGTTGATAAGGAAAGCCTGAGGTCTATCAAGAAAGACTTCAGGGGAATGGGGCGAATACTTGAAGGAGCTGGGGTGCAGGTGGTCTTTTCTTCTATGCCCGTGGTGTCAGGGAAAGGTACAGGGAGGATCCAAAATACCCAACTCTTCAATAGATGGCTTAAGAGCTGGTGCAGGCGCAAGAATTTCGGCTTTTTTGACCATGGGGCAATTTACACTGCACCTGGCATGATGGCTGCTGATGCATGCAGCCTGTCCCTGAGGGGTAAGAGGATCTTAGCTGAAGAATTAGCGGGACTCATTGACAGGTCTTTAAACTAGGAATGAAGGGGGAAGGGGACACAATAAGGGCTACTGGAATTGAACGGGTCATTTGAGGGCTTATACCAAACTCCATGGGCAA
Source organism: Lagopus muta (assembly GCF_023343835.1). NCBI lineage: Eukaryota > Metazoa > Chordata > Aves > Galliformes > Phasianidae > Lagopus > Lagopus muta. The sequence goes on from NC_064436.1 coordinate 1,018,335, forward strand.
TGACGGCAGAGTGCATAGGGAAGGACTAGGGCAGGGGGATGCTGGGGATGCTGCTGTTCTAGGGGATCCTAGATCCCTTATAAAGGGAAAAGTGGCGAGACGGATAGCCCGGCTGAAGTGCCTTTATACCAACGCACGCAGCCTGAGTAACAAGCAGGAGGAACTGGAAACTGTGATGCACTCGGGAAGTTATGACCTTGTTGCTATCACAGAAACATGGTGGGATGACTCCCACAATTGGGATACTGCCGTCGACGGCTATAGACTCTTTAGGAGAGATAGGCGAGGTAGGAGGGGTGGGGGAGTTGCTCTCTATGTCAGAGATTGAATAAACTGTGAGGAGCTCCCTACGAGAAGCAGTCAGGAACAGGTTGAGAGCCTGTGGGTTAGGATTAGAGATGGGACAAATATAGGTCAGCTGGTGTTAGGGGTATACTACAGACCACCTGATCAAGGGGAGGCTGTCGACGAGGCTTTCTTGCTCCAGATGCGTGAGATGTCTGGCTCACGGGCTCTTGTCCTGGTGGGGGACTTCAACCATCCGGACATCTGCTGGGAAAACCACACGGCGAGCTGCAAGAGCTCCAGAAGGCTCTTGGAATCCATTGATGATAGCTTTCTGGTTCAGGTATTGGACAGACCGACCAGAGGTGAAGCGTTGCTGGACCTGCTGCTCACCAACGCCGAGGAGATCATCAAAGGCGTCAAGGTTGGAGGCTGCCTGGGCTCCAGCGACCACGCCCTGGTTGAGTTTGTGATCTCAAGCGATGTGGGCCTGGCAAAGAGCAGGACCAGGACACTGAACTTCAGAAGAGCAGACTTCAAGCTACTCAATGGATTGCTGGCCAAGATCCCCTGGCGCGCTGCCCTCAAAGACATGGATGTTGAGGAGAGCTGGCGGCTCTTCAAAGAGGCCCTCCTGGAAGCACAAGAGGTCTCCATTCCGCTGAATAAGAAAGTGGGCAGGCGAGGTAGGAAACCGGCATGGCTCAGCAAGGACCTGCTGAGAGAACTGAGGGCGAAGAAAGGGGTGTACAAGCTCTGGAAACAAGGCTGTGTCACCTGGGAAGAGTACAGGAATGCCGTCCGGACTTGCAGACGTGGGATCAGGGAAGCCAAGGCGCAGGCAGAACTGAACTTGGCAAGGGACGTGAAAAACAATAAGAAAACCTTCTACAGGTACATTGCCCAGAAGAGACAGGCCAAAACGGGCGTACCTACTTTGGTTAATTTAAAAGGAGAACTGGCTTCAACAGATGAAGAGAAAGCCGAGGTGCTGAACGAGTTCTTCACCTCGGTCTTCACTGGTGGCCAGGATTCTAGTCTTTTTCACGTCCCTGAACCCTGCATCCCCAAACCTCTATGTGGGGACCAAGGAGGTAAATCCCTCCCCACTGTAAGGGCAGAGCAAGTCCGAGAGTGCCTCCTTAGACTGAATGAATACAAGTCTATGGGGCCGGATGGCGTGCATCCCAGGGTCCTGAAGGAGCTGGCCGAGGTGGTTGCCGAGCCGCTCTCCATCATATTTGAGAAGTCGTGGCTGTCAGGTGAGGTCCCGGACGACTGGAGGAAGGGTCACGTCACTCCCATATACAAGAAGGGGAGCAGGGAGGACCCAGGGAACTACAGGCCGGTGAGTCTCACCTCCGTGCCTGGGAAGATCATGGAACAGATCCTCCTGGACAACATGCTCGGTCACATAAAGAATGAGCATGTGATCCGAGACAGCCAGCACGGCTTCACCAAAGGAAGGTCATGCCTAACTAATCTTGTGGCCTTCTATGATGGAGTGACGGCATTGGTGGACGAAGGGAAGGCGACCGATGTCATTTACCTGGACCTGAGCAAGGCCTTTGACATGGTCCCCCACCACATCCTCATCTCCAAATTGGAGGGAAGTGGATTTGATGGGTGGACGACCCGATGGATAAGCAATTGGTTGAAAGGCCGCAGACAGAGGGTGGTGGTCAATGGCTCTATGTCCAGGTGGAGGCCGGTAACAAGTGGTGTCCCCCAAGGGTCTGTCTTGGGACCGGTGCTCTTTAACATCTTTATTAATGACATCGATGAGGGAATTGAGTGCACCCTCAGCAAGTTTGCTGACGACACCAAGCTGAGTGGTGCGGTTGATACGGTGGAAGGAAGGGATGCCATTCAGAGGGACCTCGACAGGCTGGAGGGCTGGGCTCGGGTGAACCTGATGAGGTTCAACACGGCAAAGTGCAAGGTTTTGCATTTGGGCCGGAAGAACCCCAGGCACCTGTACAGGCTGGGAGGAGTGGTCTTTGAGAGCAGCTCGGCAGAGAAGGACCTGGGGGTCCTGATGGACGAGAGACTGAATATGAGCCAGCAGTGCGCTCTGGCAGCTCGAAAGGCAAATGGGATCCTGGGCTCCATCAGGAGAGGGGTGGCCAGCAGGGACAGGGAGGTGATTGTCCCTCTCTACACGGCTCTTGTGAGGCCCCATCTGGAGTATTGTGTCCAGGTGTGGAGCCCTCAGTACAAGAAAGACATAGAGATTTTGGAAAGGGTCCAGAGGAGGGCGACTAAGATGATCAGGGGGCTGGAGCACCTCCCCTATGAGGACAGGCTGAGGGAGTTGGGCTTGTTCAGCCTGGAGAAGAGAAGGCTGCGGGGTGACCTCATTGCAGCCTATCAATACCTGAAGGGAACCTACACCCAGGAGGGGAGTAAACTCTTCAAAAGGGCTGACGACAGCAGGACTAGGGGAAATGGTTTTAAGTTGAAGGAGGGAAGATTTAGGTTAGATGTTAGGGGGAAGTTCTTTACTAGGAGAGTGGTTAGGCCCTGGAACGGGCTGCCCAGGGAGGTTGTGGATGCCCCGTCCTTGGACGTGTTTAAGGCCAGGTTGGACGGGGTCCTGGGCAACCTGATCTGAATATGTATGTTGGTGGCCCTGCTAGGCAGGGGGGTTGGAACTACATGATCCTTGGGGTCCCTTCCAACCCGGGTGATTCTGTGATTCTGTGATTCTGTGTGCAGCACAGCAGGTTTCCCTGCATGTCACCGCTGAGCTCTGGTCAGCGCCGCTGGATGTTTTTGCCAGTGATCACAATGCGGGAGATGAGAGCATCCTTGTGAAATCCACCGGGCATCCTAAGGCACGAGGTGCTGCTGGCATCCTGAGGTTTTCAAGGGGCAGCAGGGGGAACTGGAGGGCTCAGGGCAGTAGCTGGGGGCTCTTGAAGGGACCGCGAGGTGGCAGCAGGACCCCCAACAGCGGAGACGTCGGCTCCCCAGAGCCCCGTGTATGGCTGTGAGAAGGGTGGAGGGTGTAAGAAACGTAGAATGTGCACAGGGCTTATGATTGCCATGACTCAGGCTTGACATATTCATATATCCCTTTCCCTGTTTCCCTTTTTCCCTTTCCCTTTTTCCTCTCCCTTTTTCCTCTCCCTTTCCCTCCACAAGAGAAGACGGCTGTACTCTGAGGGCAGGCGGAGGTAGGACAAGGGTCAGGAGCAAGGGCAGAAGGGTTTCTTTGTTGCTCAGTGGAAGGAAGGGCTGTGCTTAGCGCAGGCGGATTTGCCCTGGTGTTTCTTACAAGGACTGAGGGTGGGATGAGAGGCGCCCTGCAGTGGGCGTGCTTGCCAGTAGGCAAAGGAGAAATGCAAATGATGCCAGTCAGTCTCTGCGCTGTACTGGGGAGCCAGCCTGGGAGCAGAGCGACGTGAGAGCCCCACTGCCTTCTGCCTGTGAGCTGAACGGAAGGATTCCTGGGCTGAGATGGATCTCCATCTCTGCAGCTCCTGACCTCTTGGATTTGGTGATCTGGTGCAGGGAAGCTTTTGGCCATGATTTATCATCGCCGTAGCTAACCTGCGTGGGAAAAGTGTCAACTTTAGATCTTGCATCCAAGCTTTGAACACAGCTTTGACTTGCCAGTGCTTCCCGTTGTCTCCACTTGTCTGGTGCCTCCCTGAAAAGTATGCCTGGTCTGGAAATCTGTTCTTATGTCCTAGCTTTTGTGCAGTAAAGGAGCTTTTGAAACGTTGCTTCTTGCAGCAGTTCAGTGTTTCAGGAGAGAGAAAAACACAGCTGGCAGAGGCTGGATTTCTGCTGTTAGTGAAGCTGAGCTGAGCTCTAAACTGGCTCTTACACTGGGAACGTGAGCAAAGCCTGCAGGCACAGGGGATTAGCTTTTCCCTGCGGGCTGAGCACGTCAGAGGCAGGTCATCGCTGGGAGAGCTCGTGCTTTACAGCATCAGGCCGTACAGAGAAAGTAATTCTAAAAGCAAGCTTGCCAGTTCTTTTTGAGCTGAGCGGTTGTTGAGCAAGGAAAGATTGGAGATGCTGTTCGCTCATGGAAGGCGGAGAGGCAAAAAGCAAGGAAAGGGTGTGCTGTGCATGGCCAGCTCATCGCACCTGCACCGCTCCCCCTGCTCCAAGGAGGAGCAGCTCAGCGAGCTTGGCCTGGGCCACTGAAGGGAACACAGCAACACCTGGACCAACCCCTCCATTCCCGCCCCCTCCGCACGCCTCGCCACTTTCCTGCTTTTCATGCCAGGGTGGGGCGGAGTGGCTTTCAGCTGAGTCCGGTCACGGCGCCGGCGGAACCGCCGTCCCCAGCACTGGGCCGTGTGGGCGACTGGCGGTGGCGCTGGGATGGATGGACTGCTCTGCACTGCAGAAGGAAAGCAGCAGCCCATCCGACTCCGTTTAGACTGCAATAAAGGACATATCTCACCGTAGCTACGAGCCAGTTGAGTCAAAAGGAGCTCAGCACCTCAGCTTCCTGGAGCGTGGCATCTCGTTTAAAATAATGGGGTTTGAAAGCTGAACAGTGTCTAGTCCAACAAGCTTATTCTCTTAGGCCGTGGTGAAGCTGAGGAAACCAACTCAGGAATGGGACACGGCATGTGTTGTGTCAAGCAGGTGATGCCTTTATTACAGCCGGGTGCGTGGGATCGCTCCACCAACACGCACAGCCAGAGAAGCAGGGACTGCAGATTTATAGGCGTAGCATGTACGTATCCATCACATTCCAAGGACATGGGCAGAAATTCCAAGAAATAATTCACATCTCTGGTGGTCATGAGATGAAGGCTAATAGTCATCCTCGCTGTCAATTTCCAACCTTTTAAGGGGGCCTGCCCAAACCGGCTCCCACTGATGTTACGTCATGCTGAGGCATCCGTTTTGCCATCTGATCTTCAACAAGAGGACGTCAATTCTAAGCCGATTCCAGAAATCCCATCAGAGGGAGCAGATGTTCCGGCAGACAGAACAAACTGTGATCTTCAAGGACCCTTGCGGCACAAACCGTTCTATAGTTCAATGATCACTAAGAAACATCCCAACCCATGCCATCCTGTGCCTCTCTGATCTTCCAGGACCCTTCCAACACAAACCAATCTACGGTTCTTTGATCAGCAAGGAACTCCCAACGCTGGCCATCCCAACCAAGCCATCCTGTGGTTCTTAATGATCTTCCAGGACCCTTCCAACACAAACCGTCCTATGGTTCTATGATCTTCCAGGACTTTCCCAACGCATCCATGCTGTGGTTCTTCATGATCTCCAAGGACCCTCCTGTGCTGGTGATGTCACAATGCCGTGCTGAGCTCACAGAGGCCCCGGGGCGGGGCGGGGGCAGTGGGTCAGCGCTCACCCTGCCGGCCCCATTCTGCGGGTGTGCAGGTCTGCGAGCAGCTGTGCGAGCGGTGCAGCCATGCGGGCCCAGTTTGCCAGCGGAAATTTAACAGCGCTGCAGCGCGTGAAGCTGCTGCAGGAGCTGATGCAGGTGAGCTCTGGGTGGGCGGGCACAGAAGGGCCGGCGGGACGAGCTGCCGGCTGGAGGGCGCCCTGCCCGTGGCGCGGCAGCAGAGGGCCGGGCACCTCCGGCGGGATGCAGAGCTGCCGGCAGCGCCTCGGTGCCAGCGCCGCTCCTCTCTCCTCCCACAGGCTCATGAGCGGGTTGTGGAGAACCACAGCGCTGAGGCCAAGGAACTGCTGATGAAGGTGAGCGGATGCAGCGGCACGGGCCGGTGTGGGTGTGCGGGCTCGGCAGTGCTGCCGTGGGGCGTGGGGTGGGAGAAGTCCCCCCGTGCGGGGCTGCAGCTGCAGCCCTGCGGGCGCCGGTCGCCCCGATGGAGGAGGTGGGAGGGGACGGCGGCACGGAGCTCCGTGGGAGCGCCGGTGCCCTGATGGCCTCTCCTCCTTGCCCGCAGGAGTGCCGGAAAGCACGGGATGAAAGAGGGGCTGCTAGGCGAGAGGAGCTGGAGCAGGTAGGGTGGAGCGGGGGCTCGTCCTCAGAACTCGGCGTCCTCACGGCTCTGGCTGTGAGGAGGACCTCGGTCCCGGTCCCTTGGGTCCGTGGGTCCCAGCACAGCCATCCCACATGGCCCAGCTGTTGTCTTGCAGGAGAAGCAGCTCATCGCCCAGCTGGAAAAGCAGCTGCAGGCTGAGAGCGAGGAGATTGAGGTAGTGTGGAGGGGCGAGGGGATCGGGGCTGCCCGCCCCCAGGCTGGGGACCTGGAGGAGGGCTGCAGCGGGCACGGCGCTCACGCTTTTGTCTGCCAGGTGCTGCGCCAGGAGAAACAGCGCCTGCAAGAGGAGCTGGAGGAGCTGGAGGTGGAGAGTGCCTGGTGAGTGGGACTGGGCCCTGCAGCCCACGCCTGCACCCCGGGGTCTCTGCAGCACCCGGGGCAGCAATGGGGCTGCAGCGCTGCTGGGCTTGGGGCTCGGGTCCCGTTCGGCACGTGGCGGGACGGAGCAGCCCCATCCCAGCCCTGGGGTGGGCGCACACTGCTGGGGAGCCCCCGCGGTGACAAAGGCCGGCACCCTCCGACCGAGCCTTGTGCCCTACAGGCAGCAGCATCAGATGGAGCTGGAGGCAGCCCCCGTGCCTGGGGCTGTGCTGCCGGAGCTGGTGGAGGCACAGCTGGTAAGGGGCAGAGCCCACCGCACCCCCACCCCACCCACAAGGGTCTCCCCGGGGACGGGGCTCCCTGCAGCACCGGGGCTGTGCTGCTGCGCTGCCGGCTCCCGCTGTCCCGCACGAGCCCCGGCTGTGCAGCAGGGCCTGACCACCGTCCCTGCCCCGTGTTCACCTACAGGAGAAGGAGGAGCGGGCGAGGAGACGAGGACTCGCCTTCTGGATGCAGTGAGTGTCCCCTCGTTGCCCCGTGCCCAGCCGCCAGCAGCCGGGCTCCCGGCGGGGGGCTGATGGCCCGGACCCCCACTGCAGCCGGCGGGGCTCCCAAACGGCCCCTTCGGCACTGTGTGGGGCTGTGCTGCCGTGGGGGGGGACGCCTCATTCCCGGCCCCCTTTCTCTTTTGCCCCGCAGGACGATCTGCGTCATCCTGGTCTGCCTCCAGCTGCTCCTCGTTGTTGTGCTGGGCTCTGCAGTGCTGTACGCCCAGCACTTCGACCAGGAGCTCTTCTATCGGCTCCTGCCTCGAGTGCTGCCCCGGGCAACGTACGCTTCCCTGGCGTACTTTGCGAGCAGCACCCTGCGTGTGGTCTGTGATGGGCTGCTGCCCATCTGACCGCCGGGCTCGGTAGCCCCTCCCAGCTCGGGGCTGCGCGGTGGGGCGCGGGGAGAGGGCTCTGTCCCCATGGAAGGGGCCTCTCCTGTGCTCCTGCCCCCCGGGGCGCACAGGCACAGCTGTGGGGCAGTGCTGACAGGCGGCTGAGTGCCACCCCTTTGGACTTCTCAGTGAGTTTCTACTGTCGTCGTGAGCCGTCGTCGGCTGAACACCACCTCCTGCGACGACCCAGCGCACTGGAGGGGTCCGCACCTGACACCAGGACGTGGCTGGATCTACGAGCGCTTTGCTGCCTGTCCCTCTTTCCCCATTTTCTGCCTTTTTTGTCATCTGGTATTCTTTGGCTCTTTGTCACAGCCATTGCCTACAGTTGTTACATCTAACGTTATTCATTGCAGTCAGCCCATTGGCCAATGTTACCACCAATTGGTTGTTGCTGGCTGTTAAGAAAGCTCTCAATAAATGGTCATCTATTATTCCTCTGAGTTTGGATGACTCCATTGCGGTAGCGGCCCTTTGCTGACCAGGGGAGGCACGACTCAGGAGACGGAAAGAGATTCTGCCCTTCAAAAGGCACCGAGTGGGACGAGACGTAGATGGGAAGAGAAACGGGATGAGCAGCGCCCCTCTGCACACAGACGTCTGCTGCTGTGTCCGCACAGATCTCTTCTGCCCAGTGGAGTTTGTCCATGAAGGCTGCAGCAAAGAAAAAGTGTCTCTGCTGGGGGGCTCTGGAGAGGCATAGAGATGGAAGACAGGAGAAATGAAAACCAAAAGCAGAAGCCCAAGGTCAAATGGTGCCAAACAGCATAACCCCAGGAACAAGAGGCTGAACCCCTTTAGCAAAAGCCTGAAGCCAAGGCCCAAAGATTTCACCCTTTTAACAAGAAGTTGCACCCCAGTGCCAAATGCTGCACCCCTTTCACCAAATCCCGCGTTAGCAGGACTGGTGGCTGTGGCTTTAGACCCCTGCCAACATTTATGGGCGGAACAGCTTCAGGGAAGGGGAAGAACTGAAGGGAGGCAGTGATGTGGGGGGTTGAGGACTGCAGGGATCAGAATGGGGGAACTGGAGGGAGGAGGGTACTCCAATATTCAGATGGGAGGGGGACCATAGAGCAGGGTGTGACCCTGGGGGTCAGAAAGACGGACTAGGGGGGTTGTTGCTGAACCACTGGGGGGACACAGGGCACCTCCTACCACCAAGCAGAGGTCCTGAGCGATACAGAAGCTCCACTGGGCCAAAGCAGAGCAGCATGTGGCCCCGGCTCCCTTAAGCCCAGTCCCCTCCTTGGTGCCCCCCCCCAAACACCCACCTGTAGAAGCTGAGGCAGCACACACTCCCCATCTGAACTGCTGCATCCAGGTGTAGGGCCCTCAGTACAAAGAAGACAGGAGAGGGTCCAGAGAAGAAACACAAAGATGATCAGGGGGCTGCAGCACCTCCCCTACAAAGACAGGCTGAGGGAGCTGGGCTTGTTCAGCCTGGAAAAAAGAAGGCTGTGGGGTGACCTCACTGCAGCCTTTCAGTACCTAAAGGGAGCCTACAAACACGAGGGGAGTCAACTCTTTGAAAGGGGATATAACTGCAGGACAAGGGGAAATGGCTTGAAGTTGAGGCAGGGAAGATTTAGGTTGCATGTCAGGGGGAAATTCTTTCCTATGAGAGTGGGGAGGTGCTGGAACAGCTGCCCAGAGAGGCTGTGGATGCCCCATCCATCCCTGGAGGTGTTCAAGGCCAGGTTGGATGGGGCCCTGGGCAGCCTGGACTGGCAATAAACGTGGAGGTTGGTGGCCCTGCCTCTGTTGGGAAGGTGACAGAGATGGTATTTGAGATCCATTCCAACCTGGGCCATTCTGTGTGATTCTGTGATTCTGTCCTGGTTCTGTCAGCGCTCCATGCCATCCTGCAGGCTGCACAGCGCAGTGCTGTGGAGCTGTGCTTCCCGGCCATGAGCTCTCCAGCACTCTCATGTGATTTCCGCCTTTCCCAGGAATCTCCTGTTCCCAGGAACCTCCGCTGCTCCCTTACACACACATCTGTGTGCATAATACGTGTGCAGAACCACACACCCACATGCAAGGACTTCCCTGCACACATAGCTGTGCATTCACACACCTGCAAGCACATCCTTGCACAACCCTGTGTGCACGTTCCATCCACGTGCACGCAAATGTGAGCAAAACCACACAGCCATGTGCAAAGACTTGCAGTTGCTGCAACAACCCTGAGAAATGGATAAAGAACTCTGACAGCAATGCAGCACGGGGAGGAAGGAATGGATCATGGTGCAGAAGAAGGACGGAGAACATCAGCAGGTGGGATTCCCCTTTTGCACGGTCACCCACCGCTACGGGACTCTGCAACAAGAAGCTGCACCCTGCTGTGGTCAGCACAACTCTGTGTGTCAGCTGTGTGCTGCTGGAAGTCATCTGACCTGCTACGGTTTGGAGAGCGGCAGAGAAAATATTCTAACGTCTGCAGGGACAGCACAAGTTAGGGTCAGTGACAGAGTGTTGTTGCTCAGCAGACAGATGCTGAGCAGAGCACAGCAGGGCCAGGACATTCTGACCAGGGTCAGGTGAAGACTGCACACGAGATAAGGCACAGGTACAGGACAGAGCCTGAGACACAGCAAGTGCAACAGCTGTAAGAAATCCTGCCTGCCTGTCTGCATAGAAAAGCACACAATAACACGAAAGGAACAGGTTGGCCGTTGACCTCATCTGGAAAAACAGCACAGCGGATGCATGGTGTAGACTGTGAGCCTGCAGTGCCCAGCCAAGAGAGAAAAGGAGAGCAGGGCCTGACAGCAAGCAGAGCTACAGGAGAAGAAGCAGCTCACTGAGCAGCTGCATGTTTTGTCCCTCAGCACGAGGAGGGAGAGGGCAGTAATGCCATAGCAATAACGATGAACTTTGCTGCTGCACCGAGAACTGTGCCTGAGGGAACAGCAGTGACCAGAGCGTTTCTCGCACACCCCGTGGGCACTGGGGGGATCTGCTGGGATGGGGGGAAGCCCTACAACGTTGTGGGACAGCTAAAGGAGGACCCCAAAGGGGCACTCTGGGGCAGCTATGGGGCAGAGCCACATCTAGGAGCTGCCTTTACCCAACACACTGCTGGTGGTGGAACTGCTGCTGGCTGCAGGCAGCGATGGGGCTGTTCTTGGGTGCTCTAGGATGGCTTTGGGGCTGCTATGAGGCAGCTATGGGACACACCCACAGCTCAGTGGGGCTAACATACCCCCACACGGAGCTGGTGGTGAATCTGCTCCATAGCCCCCCATTGCCCTTTTGACCCCCATCTTGCCCAGCAAGACGTGGGCAAGGTGAGGGTCAGGGGACGTTATAGGCAGCTGATCTACAGCAGCCCCAGAGCCAACCTATAGCGTCCCCTGAACGACCCAAGAACAGACCCATCACTGTTCACAGCCTCATCTGGGGTTATGGTGCTCACAGGGTTATGGGTCATGTGGAGCCCTGGGGTCACACTGAATTCTATGGGGTTATGGGGTCACATGGGGCTATGGATCAGAGCTTCACTTTTGGGCCACAGGGAACCCCAACCCCCTCTCAGGAAGAAATCAGTAAATGCACTCCAACACCACCCCACCCCACATGCCCCCTTCTCACCCCAAACCCCTCCCCACGTGCCCCCACACCCCCTACACCCCTACACTACCCCATGTCCCTGCTCCCACAAGTCCCACCTTTCCCTCATGCTTTGCCTTCTCCTGTGCAGCATCCTGCTCCTGCAGCCTGTGGCCCGTATCCCCATATTCCCCCATGCTCCTGTGCCTCCATATCCCCAATGCCCCCCCCACTTTCACCCACATCTGTGTCCTACACCTGCTTCAGCTCCACAGCAGTCACCCCAGCCCCAGCACCGTATGGTTGTATGGGATCTGGAAGGAAAAGGAAGGAAAAGGGGGTGAGGAGGTGGCCTGGAATTGATGACAGGGGTCCTGTCAGGGACTGTGGGTGTCTGTGAGGTCGCTAAGGAGCCCTTGAGGTGGTAAGGGAGGTCTGAGAGAGGAAATAAGGGGGTTCAGTGAGAGTCCAGTGGGGAACGTGGGGTGCTGCTGTGGAGGTCTGTGTGGTTTTTGGCCAGCTATGGGGGAGGAGTACCAGGTCTGAGGAGGCCATTAAGGAGCTGTGGGGTGCCTATGGGGTCTTGCTGAGGAAATACTGAGGGAGCTATTGGGGCTCTGAGGTAATTATGGGTGAGCTGTCATGGGAAGGTAAAGGGTGACCTTGGGGAAAGCAAGGAGCAGTCTGGGCGATAGAAGGGACACGTACAGGAATGCAAGGGGAATCCAGGCTGCGGCAAGGGGACAGCAAGGGGATGAACAGGGGAATGTCCCAGGAACTGACTTCTTCTTTCAAATCCACATCTTCTGCTTCCTGACCTAGCTGCAAAGCTGCCAGAGGAGCTGCAGTACTGCTGCCCGTCTCCTGCCTGTGTCACAAAGAGCTGCACGTTAGCGGGGTGCAACTGCCATTAAAAAGCCAACTCCATAATTGCAGTCACAAAACCATCGCCTTCAGGATCTGCAATTGAGCACAAGAACTTCTTTAGGTGAGGTGACGGAGCACTGGAACAGGTTGCCCAGGGGGGCTGTGGAGTCTCCTCTAGAGATGTTCAAGACCCGCCTGGACACCTACCTGTGCGACCTGCTGTAGGGAACCTGCTTTGACAGGGGGTTGGACTCGATGATCTCTGGAGGTCTCTTCCAACCCCTACAAGTCTGTGATTCTGTGATATCCATTAAGAGAGACAGAAAGAAAAAGCTACAAGGTAAGAGTTCTTTTTTTTCTTCTAGTCAGCACACCACAGCTAAATCTTCCATACTATGACTTTTTTCTTGACAGTGATGATCCCTTAACCTCACACCTTTAGCACAGTGCTTTCTGTTGAGATTCCCACCAGTGTCAAAGTATTAGTGCCACTTTTCTGCCTGTCTCTTTTGTTGTCTGTATTTTCTGGAATGCGAGGATTTCTTTTAGTGGCCTGCAAACACTGTCCAGATAACCAAGCACTGCAGGAAAAGGCAGGGACAAGAGTCAGGGGCAAGACGGTAATCCCAGGAAATCCTGTGTTGAAATCACTCAGTCCCATGAAGGAGCACAATCCACACAAATCAAATTCAGAGCAACCCAGCTCCTTTGGGGCAGAAAGGAAGGATGCCTGTATATTTCAACTGTACTAAGTCTGTAAGTACTATAAGCAAACTGAGTAACTCTGTCTTGCAAACAACAAAGGAAGTGCAGGCTCCTGGTGACAAAGATCCACAAGGACCTGAAGACATGAACATGCTTAATACATGATGAATCTCGAATGTGGGGTGTGGAGAAATCTTATATAGTCAGAAGGATTACTAAATGCAAAGATGACTGGATTTGTACCTATCCTCTTTAGTGAGAAGGCCAACCCCCCATGCTTTCGTTTTAGTTTAGATTTTTCAAGGGATTTAGGAGATTGAAGGCTCGATACCCTCAGGTGTCTGTAGGAACCTGCAGGATGTGTATGTGCAGGAGCAAGCCCCAGGAATTGCAAGTAGCAGTTCATTGTATGCAAAGTATGGGCAGTGAGTGCCGTGGCCGGAGCACACCCAGCTGTGCTATGGTAGGTCTGACACTGCCGTCAGCCCCTCAGATTCTTTGCGGGGACATCTCTCAGAATATAATGCAGAAAGATAATTTATCTGGGGACAGCATGGTGAGGTCTGTGCCATGAACAAGGAAGATGCAGCACTGCAGACAGACTTTATGGAGCTGCTGCCCAGGAGATCCAGAGGCTCCAAGTTGCGCCCAAGCATGTGCCATTTTAAGAGATGTGAGATGTTCACTTTCATCCTCTCCTCCCTCTCCCAAGAGCACTACTATATCCACACACATGCCCATGTGTGTTCCTGCACCACAAGTCCTGGCAACAGGAAATTATTTCATGTTTCCACACAATAACTGCACTGTTGTAGTTCAGCTTGTGCCAAGTACCAGCTTCAAAACACAGCTCCTCCGCTCCCTTTGAATCACTGTGCACAGTTAGTGCACAAAAGCAAGTTCTCTACAAATTCACAACCTGTCTCTGCATGCAGCAATGACACTGCACCAGCACAATGTGGCAACAAGCGCTCTCTACCACACACAATTCAATGCAGGTTGCAAATGCATGTCTATTCTGTATGCACTTTTTTTTTTAGCACCCAAGAAAGGTCAGCAGAACCATGCAAAGAGATTTAAAGAGAGGGACACTTCACAGTGATTTCCCATTAATACTCAGTATGAATTGCTAAGATAGATGCTCAGAAGTGCTGAGATGTATCATGAAAAGAATTGCTTTGCTGAGACCAGGAAAATGCCAAACACAGGAATCAATTCTCAATGGAATTTGCCAATGCAATCCGTCTCCCACAAATAATGATTTCATTCAGACTATTAAAACATGGTAACCTATTATGCAGCATTTTATCAAGTCACTATCCCTGTACTAGCAGATGGGGAGTCTATAGTACGAAGCAGCAGATTCATTTGCCCAGAGCACTGTGATACCACAGTAGCAGGGCAGTGAGAGGTGTCAGTGCTGGGGGTGGATCTGCCCCCAGCTCTGCTCCCAGCAGCCTCACCACCAGCACTGACTGCAGTCCTGCACATGGATTTCCTCTGCTTGAATCCCTGCTGCGCTCATGCATGCTCCATGCAGTTGTCAGGCACACACACGCATGCTTGTGCCCCTGGCTCATATTGTGGAGCTCTGCACAGACTGGGGCAGACAGCATCCTTCTGAGGCCTGAGATAGAAGGGAAGAGGAAAAATCCCACACATGACACAGAATTATCACACCAAAGTTTTATGAGGCTCTGTTACTAAACACAGTGCGACACGGGCTGTGAAACGATGCTGGGGGAGAAAACAAGGCATTTACCTGGTCTGAACAAGGTAGACAAGTTCCTTGAATCTACAGCCATTACTCATCATTTCATCCTGTTCTTCCAGAAGCAAAAGCTGCACCAAGGGAGCAGGCAGAGGGTGGGGAGAAGAGGGAGAAAGAGCTGGTCAGTGAGCGGGGCTAAGCCAGACATGGAATAACGCACACAGCAAAACAGCCACATCAACTTGCTCCAAGACATGCTAAGTCTCAGGGAATTGAGGAGCAGAGTCATCAGATAGAAACTATTTCTGAATAAAGATGCAAATCAAACTGAGTGATTGTCTCTCTTCCAGCAGCCAGTCCAATGCTTACCATGAGACAAAGAGAGAACAGTATACACAGGGAGATCTATTGGCTTTATCTTATGGTGTAACTGCCCTTATGACAAAATTCCTTTGAAATTCACTTATGCTTATTAATTTACATACCCTGTTCCCATACAATTTTGCCAAAAAGAGCTGTCCGTGCTAGCCAAGACTTTATTGATAACATTTACAGGCAGGACTAGCTTAGAAATGCTGCTAGTTCCTGTGGTCCTCTCACTGTCTGAGAAAAAGCAGCCCACGTCCAGTAAGCTAGCAGCTAAGACAGTGATTACAGGAGTCCCCTGGAGAGGATATCTTATTGGCCATCCCTCTTGTAGAGATAAAAAACACCAGAGGGGAAGCTAGTCACAATACAACACATATGGAAGTCTTACACGAAAACTATTACAAATAGCTTCATAATGCTATGTGTGTGCAGAAGAGGGGTCAGCAGCAGTGAAACAAAAGCTCTCTGCTGCTGTTTCCACAGTGGCCTTAGAAGCTCCTGCTCTCCCTCCAAGAATAACCCTTCCATCAAGCTCTGGTAGATCTGAGCTTGGAGCAAAGCAACAGGCATTTTACCGTCTCTTTTGTTTGTCTGGAGCTCCACATGTGCTGAGGGAGCTGGTGGAGGTCATTGCCGAACCTCTCTCCATCATCTTTGAGAGGTCTTGGAGGATAGGGGAGGTCCATGAAGACTGGAGGATAGCCAATGTCACTCCGGTCTTCAAAAAGGGCAAGAAGGAAGACCTGGGTAATTATAGGCCAGTCAGCCTCACCTCTGTCCCTGGAAAGGTGATGGAACAGCTTGTGCTGGATGTCATCTCCAGACAACTGGGAGAAAAGGAGGTTATCAGGAGCAGTCAGCATGGATTCACCAGGGGGAGGTCGTGCTCAACCAACCTGGTGTCCTTCTGTGATGCTGTCACATGCTGGGTGGATGGGGCAAGAGCAGTGGATGTAGTCTACCTTGATTTCAGCAAGGCTTTTGATACTGTCTCCCACGACATCCTTATAACAAAGCTGAGGAAGTGTGGGATAGATGAGTGGACAGTGAGGTGGGTTGAAAACTGGCTGACTGGCAGAGCGCAGAGGGTTGTTATTGGCGGTACAGAGTCTGGTTGGAGGCCTGTAACCAGCGATGTTTGTCAGGGGCCAGTGCTGGGTCCGGTCTTGTTCAACATCTTCATCAACGACCTTGATGAGGGGATGGTGGCCACCCTCAGCAACTTTGCGTATGATACGAAGCTGGGAGGATTGGCTGACACGCCTGAAGGCTGTGCTGCCATTCAGCGAGAGCTGGACAGGCTGGAGAGCTGGGCAGTAAGAAACCAGATGAGGTTTAACAGAAGCGAGTGTAGTCTTACATCTAGAGAGGAATAATTGCATGCATCAGTACAGGCTGGGGGATGAACTGCTGGAGAGGAGCTCTGCAGAGAGGGACCTGGGCATCCTGGTGGACAACAGGCTGGCCATGTGCCAGCAGTGTGTCCTCATGGCCAAAAAGGCCAATGGCATCCTGGGGTGCATTAAAAAGAGCGCGGCCAGCAGGTCAAGGGAAGTGATCCTCCCCCTCTACTCTGCCCTGGTAAGACCTCATCTGGAGCACTGCGTCCAGTTCTGGGCTCCCCAGTACAAAAAAGACAGGGATCTCTTGGAAAGGGTCCAGCAGAGGGGCACAAAGATGGTGAGGGGCCTGGAGCATCTCCCCTGTGAAGAAAGGCTGAGTGAACTGGGTCTGTTCAGCCTTAAGAAGACTGAGTGGGGACCTGATCCAGGTCTATAAATATCTAAGGTGTGGGGGGCAGAATGGCAAGGCCAGACTCTTTTCAGTGGTGAGTGGAGACAGGACAAGGGGAAACGGCCGGAAACTGCAGCATAGGAAGTTCCACATGAATGTGCATAAGAACTTCTTTACAGCGAGGTGACGGAGCACTGGAACAGGCTGCCCAGGGAGGTGGTGGAGTCTCCTTCTCTGGAGATGTTCAAGACCTGCCTGGATGCCGACCTGTGCGAACTGGTGTAGGGAACTGCTTTAGCAGGGGGTTGGACTCGATCTCTGGAGGTCCCTTCCAACCCCTACAGTTCTGTGATACTATGATTCTGTGATCATGGTGGATCACCACTGTCCCATTTTAACCTTTGAGTCACAAGGTGGTGCAAGAGATTAGTTTTTTGCAGCATTGTCTCAAAGCTTGCTAAGGAACACAGATGGACATGTCCTGGGCAAAGGCGGAGAAGTCCTTTGTCTGAGGGACACAGGACACATCCAGGCAAGCCCCAGGCAAAGCTGGCAAAGTCTTTTGGGTGAACATTTGCAGGCCAGGGGCAATGAGAGAGAGAAAGAGAGAGAGATCAGCCACAGCTTAATGAGTGGGAAGCAGTCTTCTATGTAGGCTTATCTCAAGGAAGATGCCATCTCAGAGGTACTGCACACAGCTCTTACCCGAATGCCCAGGAATGCCATGCGGGTAGCAGAAGGAAAATGAAAAAGGGACGAACAACCTTGAGGAAAGGTGTCTGACATCAGAAGGCTCACAAGCTAATGGACTTTCCTGAGCCTGCTACCTGAGACCTGCTCCTTCCTCCTGGACTTGCTCTGTTGCTGTACCGGCTTGCTGCCTAAGGCCAGCCATGCTGCTGCTGCTCTCCCCTGCACTTTTGCCTTGGACCATCAGAACAGCATGCAACAGGATGCTGCTGGATCTTGGTGGTGACTATTCCTGCTTTAAGCAGTTCTTGCTTCTTTTCTACCTTTCCTATCACCCACTTTCCCTTCCCCATCACCCTCATTCATAATAATCACTGGCCTCCCTTTCCCTGTCTCCCTATTTAAGATTTGTAATAAACTGGTCAAACCAGTATTTGGACTGGTGTTTCTTAATCTCTCTCATGTCAGGTATACATATACCAAAGAACCTCCTCTTCCTCCTATAAATTAGAGCTAGACACAGAGCCAAGGCCACGGTCAGTGAAGGGCACAAGGAATAGAATAAGGATGGCTGACTCAATCTGGCCAAAGGATATTCCATACCACATGACATGAAGTGGAAAGAGTTTCGAAGGAGGTGGGAGTCCATCTCATGCTTTTCCACTACCTGGGGGCTAGCTAGGCATCGTTTGGGGATGGTGAGCAATTCCTGGTGCATCACTTGTCATACAGACACAAACACGCTACATAAATATAGTCATAACTACTATTATTTTCACTATCGTAGTAAATGGCTTTATCTCAACTCATGAGTCCTGTATTTTTGCTCCCGATTCTCTCCTCCATCCCACTGGGAAGGGTGGTGTGAGCGAAGGACTGCATGGTGCTGAGCCACCCCACAGCAGGAGCACAGGGCAAGGGGGCAAGCAAGAACTGCACTGTGTCCAGGAAAAAATGAAAACGGCCTTGAGGTACACAAGTCAACTGTTTCATTTTCCAAAAAACAACATGAAACATTTCCCTCAGTAGAAGCATTTGCAAGGATATTTTAAATGACTGAAAGCATAGGAACCCATTAACATTACACTGCTGACTAAATGTTATTACACAAAATGCAGCAACTCCTGCAACCGATACCTCCAGGTACAACAAGCAGAAGGTGTTGGGTTGGTTTTGATGTAGAAGAGTTTGAGCAGAAATCTGAGGCCTTCCTGGAAAGCGCCTTGCAGAGCACATCATTCCTGCACCAGGCAGAGCACTGCAAATCTCTCATCTTTCTGAACTTGAGGTTTGAAACCACATGGTGTTTGTTGGGAGTTTGTGCCCCTAAACTCCAGAGCACATTGAACTGTTCCCTGGCAATTCACAGCTTGCAAAGTGTGAAACACAACAAAGAAAGGAGGAGATTTAGGCTGGACTTTGAGAAATACTACTCTTCTGAAAGAGTGGTCAAGCACTGGAATGGGCCGTGATGCTGTGAAAGGAGGAAGCAAAAGCCACAGCTATGCACAGAAGTGTGCTGGAAGGATTCAGTAGGAGAAAGAAACCAGCACAAGTCAACTAAACAGATTCCAAAGAATCAATTTATATCTCACAGTTACAGAATTTTTCACACAAGAAGCACTGCTACACATACAGCACTGTATTTTGAAAGCAGCATGTCCAAATCAGCCTCCTTACCCTGCTCTAACTGCTCAGCCAAACACAGAAATAAAAGACACAAACTGTTTCTTTGCTCATGGCAGCAATGAAGCTCATGTTTTAGTGACACACAGAACTGCATCTCCAGCTATTGTGTCTCGCTAACCACAAGCTCAGTTGTGAGCTGTCACTCAGCCTGACACCACAAGCAGAAAATAAACATACATAAAGAGGTGCCCTTATCTACACATGCAAATCTGGGTGTGAGGAATAAAAGGCTCATTGGGCCACATGCAAAGCAGGCAGCAGATAGGCAAGAAAACAGGAAGGAATGCAAGTCCAGCTCCTCCACACAAAAGACAGGGAGAGCTGAGTCAGCACAATGGGAGGAGTTATGGCACAGCTTAAGAGCTTACAGTCACTTCAGCTTTCCAAAGGAGGGTGCCTGGGTAACTCTCACCATTATTCTGCAGGGGTCTTACAGATGCTTCATACCGATTTTCAATGCCTGAATTTGGGATAGTACTAAGCTGCCTGTGGCGGGAATGCTCGAGGTAGGCACGTGGACAAAGTTGCTCACAGAAAGTCCAGGTGGCAAATACTGATTTTGTCCAGTTAATGGTTCTATGACTATGAATGAAAAATAAAAAAAAAATACAGAAAATAAAAAGCATGCAATCCTTTAAAAAGTTACCTGTCTACTGCTTTCTGTTGCTCCTGTCAGCACGACACCTAAGAGGAGCATTACATGTCCCTGCACCTGACTAAAGATGCATCCAAATCTATGTTCCATGCAGCTCCATCTGTGTAAAAAAGAAACATGTACATAGATGTTCAGAAAATTCTATGTGCAGATAAAACTGCAAGGTGATTACATATTCCTTTTAGCAATAATATTAATTTATAATTCTAAGATAATTTTTCATGAAGTACTATGAAAGATCAGTGAAAAGGAAGTATATTATGAAGCATTCTGATTTGAAAAAACAAAAAATCTTACTAAATGTCTCCCCATCCAAAAGGAAGCATTCCAGGTACTGTTAACTGCAGTTCAGAGCACCATAAAATGTGGCACTTTCCTTCCTACACAGGCTCCTCATTTCTCTAATTAATGCAAGATTTGTGGAAATTAAAATAAATCAATGAGAACAGTTCTGCTGAGGTAGAAACCCACTGCTGGGACACCCCCAATCCTGTTCCCACCTATTTCTTCATCCCTCATCAGTTCCCCTCTCAGGCTGATTTGCTCAGCACAAAACCTTCCAAAAGGCCGCAAGTTAATCTCTGCAAGCAGGGCCACAGCTTGCATTATCCCCATCTTTAAAATCTGAAAGACAGGACACAAAAATGCAATACATACACAGCCCCTCCGAATTACATCTGCTAATTCTGCAAAGAAATCACTGCCTGTTTAATGGTAGTCGATTCATTCTTTATTGTCACATTAACATTTAGTGCTATCTGTAAGGCTTTCTTTCATCTGCTTTTATTTTAGCACTGCTGTTATTCTGGGCCAGCAAACAAAATGGATCTTACACCAAGTACGGAGGAACTTCTGAAAGGCTGTGTGCTACTTCCCCTGCTCCAATGATCTGCTCTTTCCACAGGTGGATCCCCAGTCAAGGCCTAACAGTTCCAGGTATCTCAGTTTCCCAGAAGCTAACTGAGAAAAACTTCCAGACACTGGCTCTGTGCTGCAAGAGCTCCAGGACAGCAAAATCAGATCAAACTCCCCACATTCAGTTCCCTTGCTCTCCTCTCTCCCTGGTGCCACTGCTTCCTCAGACCAAGGTGCTTAAGAACAGCATTTAAGATCTGCCTTCACAGCCCTGTTAGCCATTTCCACACTGCCCATTTCATGCTGAATTTGCACAATAGGACAATCAGTGGTGTTCCTTTCTCTCCCACTCGCTGTCTTACTGGAAATTCCCACAAGACAAGCCATAGGGTTTCACAAGAGGCAAGAGAAACAGAGGGATATAAAACACACAGGGATTGCATTCGGGTGCAGCAGAGAAGTCTGCTGCCAGGGCTCTGAAGGAAAAAAGTGACAGCAACCTGACACCATGTGCCTGAAACACAGCACAGCTTAAGGCAAGCCAATTCCTCACCTTTCCTTCTTTTCCACTGGTATCAAACTGCTCAAAGCTAAAGCTCTGTGAAATTCCCCTGAAGTCCCCAGTGCTGTGCAAGTTGCAAATCCACGCACGATAGGTGCCCCAGCTCCCCAGTACAACAGAGCTCTGTTCACTGCACGTGTTCTCTGAAGAAAATGAGTATTCCAACAGTGAAAAGTTTGCAATCACAATCCTCCCTGTTCAGCTAACAGCTACAAACCTTCACTTGTCTGAGGTGTCTGCAACTGTGATCAACACCAACAGGATTTTACCATTCAGTGCCTGAGCATTGTAACCACTAACAAGATCATTCCTTCCTCTTACCCCTAAATTTGAGGGTCCCTGTTAGGTGCATGTGGTAATGCCAACATCAAAAGTACCACAACCACACCACTCAGCACTGCACCTTCCCAGTACTCCTGCTAGCACAGGACATGGCAGTCACTCCTGCACACAAAGAACAACCAACCATGCATGCAGTTTTTATTTTAGCCACTCTGCCCTTGCCTGGCATTTCTTTCACCATTGAAGGAAGGAGCACCATCAGCTCCCTCTTTGCACAGCTGTGCGTTTGAACTCTCTGATTATAACAGAAATTTTAACATCTGATAGTTCCTCAGCATCACTTCATGTTGCTATATCAATGACTACCCAGAAGCCTGGCCAAATCCCAGCTGGCCAGGGAAACCTAACCCAGCCAGGGAAGTGACCAGGTCACTGCGAATGCCCTCAGCTCCCAGGAGCAGGCAAGAGATCACCTGAGCACATCAGCTGCTGGCTGGGAGTGCAGGCAGCAACAGGGGTGGGCTGGCACAGAAGTGACAGCAAATCGTCACAGGCATCCAGTGATGCTAATGCAGTGGCTTGTTCCATTAACACTGCACTTCAGGAATTTCCCATAAGTTCATATTTTGAGTGTAATACTGCAGAGTACAGATCTCTCTCGTCACACTTTTTACATTTATATCTGCAACAAGTAAAGCCCATGATGCAGGAGGATGACAGAATTTTCTCACTCCAGCCTCTATACCTGTTCTACTGCCTGGGTGCAACTTTCCCAATTTTCCTTCCCAATTGTCCACAGTTGCAATACACTTTAATTCATTTTACATGCCCTCTTATTCATTTCTTATGTGGAAATACAACCACTTCTCTAAGGAAACTTAACAGAAGGTGCTATTTGTTGCTACGTTTTCAAGCATGACAAGCTGCAGAATTGAGAAAATTGCCTCTTGTACACCTATATACACAGCATTGTGGCACACCAAGAAAACACACAGTAGTAAATAAAGGAAGTTGGCACTTTTAAATGCTACAGCTTAAGCCACCTTGCCAACAGCCTCACTTTGTGCAAAACTAGGCAACCAGCAATCAACAGCCTTCCAGCCGCTGCTCCCTCCTGCTGCCCCTTCGCCCATCTAAACAGCAAGTCCCAGCCCCTCTCTGATAGACAGAGAGCGATCCCTGACACAGAACTGGTGCCCCCAGCAGGCTGTCTGACATTGGCACAGAGGTTACAGGAAGTGACAATGAAAAGAATCTCTTCTGAGGTGAGAAGAATATTGGCCAAGGCAAACAGCGTGCTGAAATGCCCTGCAAAGCACCAGAGAAATGTAGGAATAGCATTCCTACTACTGAATGCTTGTGTGTTACTTTACTAAGTAATCGTATCTATTATTCATAGGTCATATTATTCATAATGAGCTGAAAAACATCTCACCAGTGTAAGAAAAACCTGATTACAAGTTTTGTCCCCCATCTTAAAGCAACCACACTACTTGTTTACACCACTCCTATCAGACAACTACAGTCCTCCTAGCAGAAACACCAGTAAGTAACCAGAATGTTCTTCCCTCAACTGACAAAGCAGATTTTATCCAGCTGCAAGTTTGACTCTTCCCTAAACTCTATTAAATAAAATCATTGCTCACCTCCTTTCAGACAACATTCCATTCTCAAAGAAGGGTTAACACGTTTTCCTGCTAGCAGAAATGGTATATGCTAAGAAAGCCACGTTTTTCCTCTTCCTGCTCACTTACAACCAGCAAAACATTCCCACTGCTCTCACAGGTAGAATCTCTACACTGGTGTATAATCTATGGATACACAGCGCTATAATTAAGTAATACATGAGAAAGTTTGGCTATGTAGGTTATTACACCTAAAAGAACAGATACGGGACTAACTTGTCCTAGGCTCACTGGAAAACTCCAAAAGGCGTGATCTCCAGAAAGAGATCCTTCCCTACTGCTAGTCAGCACTTACATGGGGTCTAGGAGAGGTGGAGCCACCCCTTCCAGCAGCAGAGGAGAACTGTCTTCACCTGTGCTCCCAGGGCTGATTCATTGCTTGCCTCAGGTGATCAGAGGTTCAGGTCAGGATTCAGCAGTTCCCATACAGCTGGGCACCAGAAAGGCAAAACTCTTAAGTGTGGCAGTCAACACCTGCTAAACCCTAGTGACCATAATAACAGATATTTGGAAATAAGCGCTCTGATAGACCAGGTACACGTGCCTACTCCAGTGTGATATTCGTTGCATCACAGGCTGTGCTCAGAAAGGGAAAAGTAGCTGTTTCCAAATTACTGTTCAAAGGAAAAAAGGCAATTCAGTGCAATGATGGGTTTCCATAGCCATTTGGTGTTTCAGAAATGTCAGGGTTCTGATAGGATGTTGGTATTTTGGTACATGTTTAAAAAATGCTGTTTACCTTCCACTTACTTACAAAGTAGCATATTTTTTGACGTTTACAGCCAAATTGAAGCATTTCAAGTATTGTGAAGGGCTCCAGTTTTTGCCGCTACTGTGGGCAAATCATCAGTTTCTCCTGTCCTTCTGTACCTCCAACCCTCACTTTGCTCCAAAAATACCAAACTGTGAGGATTTTTGACAAATGGCTGCTCATTACACTCAAGCTTTTTTGTAGCCATTGTTTTTTTTCTCCCCTCCTACGTCATGTCACAGTTAACCATAGTACTCAATTTTCTGTATTATTCTGCTAAAACTAATCACTGAATGAAATAACTACAGAAGTTGTCAAGGACAAATGACAAAACTGAGTACAACAACTAAAAGAACTTTTCTAATAGCCACTGACTGACTAATCTGAAGCAGCAGGGATCCAGTTTCTGCTAAGTTGTGCATGGGGAAAAAAAGTAGAATCAGCAGCTTTCTCAGCTTAACTTTTAATTTACTTTATCTTCTTTCTTTAACTCTCCTACTGCAATTGCTTCTGAGCCTCAAAGCAGCAACAAAGAAATGAATATTGAACTCGCACTTAAGGTTACACTTCAGCATGACATAACTCAAACAGAAGAAAGCTTCCAAAGAGAGGCATGTGAGGAAGCAAACAGTGATAGCCTAGCATTACCTCAGGTGAAACAGCCCCTCTCTCCAACTCATGTTCTAAATGAGGTATTGACTTTTGCACAGGTAAAATGCAAAGCTCCTACCTTATGGAAAAGGTAAATCAGAAAATGTAATAAAAATCTGGAGCTGTGTATCAATAATTTAGGGCCCTTATATCCACTGGAACTTCACTTGAGAATTGTAAGGAATTTTAGATCTTTGACTTATAAAATAAGCTATTTTCCAGCCAATAACAAGATGAATTTGTATGATTCAACTGCAGCTTCAATTCAAATGCCATATATAGTTAGCACACACTGGCGTACAGGGTTCAAATACAAATTTCAGATAAAAAAAATATCTAAGGGTCTGATCCTGTTAGTTTTTCATGCCTGCAACTACCACAAGAGGTCAGTAAGCAAATAATAGAACGGCCTGGGTTGAAAAGGACCTCAAAGATCATCTTGCTTCAAAGCCTGCCATGGGCAGGACCAGAACTCACAGGATTAAGGTCTCTGTTCTAGAGAAAAATCAGACAAGCAAATCACATGTGATAACAAAGAAACTTTCACTTTTGAGAAGAAAAAAAGAAAGAGACATATCTTGATCCATTTCCTGTGAAATGCCCATTCATTCCTTATCTATAAAGCAAAAAGTAAAATCCATTTCAAGAAATCAGTATGTGTTGAAACATAATGTAATCACACATATACATAAATAAATCTTTCACAACTATTACTGAACTCTTCAGTTTCAGTTTGCCAAAGGAAATAGCTCTGATTGGTTTTATCAGCCCTCCAGGAAAAATATTCTGTATGAAAGTTCAAGACAGACGCTTGTTTCTCTCATTCTTAAGCCCACTGCTGCCTGTAGTCTTGCTGAAAAGAACACTCATGCTGTGAGAGCTCTCTACAACAGTTAGCCTTGTTACATATTACATATTAACAATGGCTCTACAGCTTGTTAGAAATGTTTTTCTCCACTATTTCTCTTCAAGACATGGTCATAGGGAATGTCAATAACAACAGGGAAACAAGATATTATTTAAATACTTCATACGTAGAACTTACATTCAACTCTAAAAGCACTGCAAGGCAAAAACTCCTCTCAAGTACACATCTTACACCCCACACCCTCTCCAAGTTCAATTTCTCAAGCATCCATGTGCTCCCCAGAGCCCAAGACTGACACTGACAAAAACAGTCAGCAAAACAAAGGGAAGCACTCCTGCAGAGATACACATCGTATACACCTCCCATATTACAACAGAAAGGTTCAGACTTTCCTAGTAGGATGGGAACCATAACTTCAGAAACTTTACTGTAGACAGCAAACTTTTTATTATTCAGAAATGCAGCCCTCATAATAAATCATTTATATTCATCACTGTGATTAAGTCTAAGCATTAATGTCATTTGACATGAGCAAATCATAAGAAAGTCATTGCCCATAATATAAAGCAAAAACAGTCTGTTTGAGAGCAGCATCAATGTAAGCGTACCAAATCCTAAGGATTCTCTACCTTGCGCAGTGCAACATAAAAACATTGGTCCACTAAAACAACTAAGGGTCAGACATATTAGTTAGAAAAAAATATATAAATCTGAAGGCTTGTATTAGTTTACCAATTAGTTTTGAGATTGCTCTTAGCTTCTCTCATCAGCCACAACTCACAGCCTTGGAAGTCATTCTCATCATTTTCATGGAGCTTATGGGAAGGCCTGGTGTCGTCTAGGAAGGAAACAGACAGGAAGTTCACAGTTATCTTCTGTGTCGTGAGCTGCTGCACATTATAAAGTTCTCTGCAGTGCTCACTGCCACAGTATGCAAGCAGGCACACAGCTCCAAAACAGTTCACACATCCTTTGCTCTGTACTTCAGAGCAAAATTAGTTAAGCAGTGAAGGGAACAAAACTGCCACTCTTCAATATCAGCATATTAACTTTTGTTGTGATGTGATCAGCTATTGGGCATTTTCTGTTCCTAGAAATAATGCTAAAACCTGTATTTATGATTACCTTAGCCTCAACAACCACTGGGAAATTCACAGCACTAGGATCAAAAGGAAAAAAAGCACCACTGAAAGTACAATTAGCAGGTCACAGAATTATAGAGTCATAGAATGGCTTGGGTTCAAAGGGACACCAACGATCACCAAGTTCCAACCCCCAAGTTACAGGCAGGGCAACCAACCTCCAAATCTGGTACTAGGTAGGTTGCCCAGAGCCCTATTCAACTAGGTCTTGAACACCTCCAGGGACAGTGCATCCACAACCTCTCTGGGCAGCCTGATTCAGCACCTCACCACTCTCCGTGTAAAGAACTTCCCCCAGATGTCTAATCTAAACCTTCCCTCCTTGAGCTTAAAACCCCTTGTCCTATCACTGCCTACCCAAATAAAAAGTTGATTTCCCTCCTGTTTATAATCCCCTTTTAAATCAAGTGGACATATATATATAGGGGTGGGTGCAAGCCCTGACGTGCATTCCTAAATCGGGGTAGCCCAATCTCAAACAGCAGCATGCTGGGTCACCCATTTGAACCAGTGCAGTCACTTGTCTCCTCCATTAAAAGAAGAATCACAGAAAATATTAGGTCCAGTTGTTGATCACAGCAGCTCTCCAGAAGCTGCCAGTTACTCCATCAGGAGGAAGTTCTCGACAAGAAGGAAATTACCCCACCTGGCAGACACTAAAAGGTGGGCAGTGTGCTGACAAGGTCAGTACAGAAAACCCACACCCATGGTACATAGCTTTGAAAATCTGATTTGAAGAAGGGAATAGACAGGGCAGCCAACGCATGGAGCTAGAGCCTCCTGCTGACTCCCAGCTACCTCCCATTAACCACCCTTCACCATCCCAGCACCTCCCAGTATCCCCACCCACATTCCCAGCGGCTCCCAGTAAATCCCAGTCACTCCCGTTTCCCTATTGCAGTGGTCCCACTACATGCCGGTGACCCCCGATATCCTCTAGCCCACCTTGCATACACTCCCAGTGCCTACCTATTGCCTCCAGGCAATATTTCTCCCAACCCCTTCCCGCTTCGCCACACACACGCAGATCGCTTATGCCCTTTGGGGCGGCACAACCAATCAGCGCAGAGCCGAGCAGAGAACCCACCCCGCCTCCCCCGCCTGCGGAATAAGTGCACTCAGTGGGAGGTCCCGCCTCCTCGCTGACCAATGGGCGATCCTAGAAGAGTGGCAGTGCGGAATACCAATAAGAGAGAAGTGACTGTGATGGCTTGTCCAGCGGGAGAATGAGGAATGCCTGTAACGTGTCTAACCCCCCCATTCTCGGAGGTAAGTTCTCGTGGCCTTATGCAGGCCCGTTATTGTCTTTAGCCAAGTTACACGCAGGCTGCAGAGACGCAGCAGCAGGCGGCGACGTAGGCGGCGCGGAGGAAGGCAGCATTGCGGCGAGCGACGTGGGCCGGGCGGAGGGCGGGAGTGGCGCGACGAGTGACGGCAGCGGAGCCAAAGGGCAACAGCAAAGGCGGGGTTGCGATCTCTCTTCCCTGCGGTTAGGGGTGGGGTCGGAGCTGCTTTCTGCAGCGAGGGGCGGTGGCAGTGGGGAATAGTCGGAAGGAATTCTTCCTTGTTGAATTTGTTTAAGCCCTTCCATTATTCGGTGCCGGGTAAAAGTTTAGCAGCCGTTCTGTCTATAGGAATAGAAGCCTCGCGGAGTTTTACGCCAGTTTTGTCCCAAAGCTCTCCATCAAAGGAGAATCCAAATTCAGGGACGTTTTTGCTTATCCATTTGAGAAAAGTAGCTAATGCTGAGGTAGATACAGGCTGATTCTGAAACGTTAAAGCTAACCATAATGCTGCAAGATTTCCTTGCTGCTGCATCGTTAGCGAACTGCCCATCGTTCCCAACCGCTCGCCTTCTGTCCTGCAGAACGCTGCGGGCGCCAATCTCTCCATCGTTCAGCCAGGTGGCGGTGCCGGGCCGGGCTCACTCGGCCTCGGCTTGGTTTGCCCCATGCAGTGGGCACCTTTTGCAGCACCTGATGCACGAACTCAGATATAAACGATCCAAATCATTTATTACAAGTTCTAACATCACTTATATACCTTCACAAGTTTTCTTTTTCTAGCTTTCACATCCACCCCTACAACTTTCCCTTGCTCCTATAACTTTATCTTGCTCCACAGCTGCTACTCCGAACAGTTTTTCTTGTATTCCCACAGTTTTCTGCCATCGATCAGCATTCCTGGTCAACTTCAGAGGACTAGAGGCTTGCCAGCATGGCTCCCATCTGCAAGGAGGGTCATAAGAAGGACTCGATGAACTACAGGCCTGTCAGCCAAGAACTCAGTGCTGGCAAAGTTTATGGAACAGATCATCTTGAGTGAGATCGTGAGGCATTTATGAAACAACCAGGTGTACAATCAATGAGCGTACAGAGGTGTAAAATCAATTGGCATACAGATTTTTAGGCTAAGTAGGATTATTGTAATAGAAAGATAATAAGTGGAAAATGCTTACTGATGTTGTAGGCTCACAGTGTTCTCCATGAGGAGTGATCTCCAGGAAGAGATCCTTCCTCAGTGGCAGTCAGCTCTTAAATGGGGTTTAGGAGAGATGGAGCAAGGCTCCAGCCCTTCCAGTAGCACAGGTGAATTACTGGGAGTGATGGTGAATGGAGTTAAATCCAGTGACTGGTCATGAGTGGTGATCCCCAGGGGTCAGTACTGGGTCCTATCCTGTTCAGTATCTTTATTGATGAAGAGATGGATGAAGAGATTGAATGCACCCTTAGTAAGTATGCAGATGACACCAAGTTGGGAGGAATTATCCAACTTCCTGAGGTTAGGAAGGCCATACAGAGGGATCTGGACCGGCTGAATCATTGGGTGGAGGCCGATGGGGTGAAGTTCAATAAGACCAAGTGCCAGGTCCTGCACTTTGGCCGCAACAATCCTGCACAGTGCTACAGGCTTTAGGCAGTGGCTGGATGACTGTGCAGAGGAAAAAGAGCATCAACCAGTACCCTCAGGTCAGCTGAACATGAGCCAGCAGTGTGCCTGGATAGCTGAAGAAGGCCACTGGCTTCCTGGCTTGTATCAGAAATAGCAGAGCCAGCAGGAATAGGGAGATGATTGGCCTCTTGTACTCAGCTCTCATGAGGCTGCATCTTGAGTACTGTGTTCTTTATTACAAGGTCTTTATTACAAGGAAGACATCAAGGTCTGAAGTGTGTTCAGAGAAGAGCAATAAGGCTGGTGAAGGGACTGGAGCACAAGCCTTATGAGGGGTGGCTGAGGAAACTAGGATTGTTCAGTTTGCAGAAGAGAAATCTCAGGGGACCTTATTGTTCTCTACAGCTCCTTGAGAGGAGGTTGTGGCATGGTGGGGTTGGTTCTCCTGGGTAACTAGCAATAGAACTAGAGGAAATGGCCTCGAGTTGTGCTAGCAGGTGCCCAGGCACATGGTTGAGTCACTGTCCCTGGAGGTGTTCAAGAAATGTGTGGATGTGATAGTAAGGAGCAGGATTTAATGGATAGCGTTGGTTGTAGGTGGATGATTGGACTAGATGATGTTAGAGATCTTTTCCAACCCTAATGTTTCTATGATAATTAAATGATTAATTAATTCTGTGATGCAGTGTGAGACTTTATCTGCCACTCATGACAGGAAGAAGTATTTTGTAGGGTACAGTGAACAGAAGAACAAGCTTGTTCTTCATCTTCCTCTGATCTTCCTCTGATTTTCCTGTTTTTTCCAGTCCCATCTTTAAGTTCTTCCCTTATGTACAGACTCAGCAATTTTGTGGATGCAGAATTATGCAGTGATGTCAGAAAATGACATGTGCATGTGAGCCCTGAAATGCAATATGAACTTATTAAGTGAGGCTCTCGGCTAAATTTCTAACTGCCCTCAGTCTGTAGAACTGCAGCTGTTTCCTGCAGTGATAATGTCATCTTGTTCTTGTACGTGTACAGGCCCACCACTCTAAAATGGGAGGCATTACTTTCAAAGCAGACCTTGAACACTGGAACTCAAAGAGGCAAGGCCCAGGGTCTCAAAATCTGAAGTTAGCACTGTGTAGAAAAGGTTTTTGGGCTAGCTGACCTCCGCACATTGCTTACGACCAAAATCATTTTATGAAGTAATTCCTCTGCAGTCATTCTCACCTGTTCCTTACACCAAATTCATTCTGGCTGTGTGTGACAGGACTCAGTTTTTTACTGCAGGATGACTCAGAAATGTCCTTGGTTTCAAATCTGAAATTTGTTTTTCCCCAGTCTTTTCATCCCTGTGGCTCCATCTCATAAGTTACTCACATGCATGAAGTAGCTGGATTCTTGTCTGCTTTCCTGCATTTGGGGTGCTCTGGAATACAAGCTCTGGAGTACAAGAAATTAACAATTATTAAAAGAAGCGATTTCAACTTATAGGCCAGTTCTTCACTAATATGAATCTGTCATTTATTTCACTGTACAGTAGTCTGAGATCAAAACAGCAAATGTTTCTTTAAGGTAGTGAAGTAACAGCTGTATTTCTGCTTCCTTACTGGGAGTTAGTGGCTTAGGTAATTGGGTTTGTTGCTATTGGAGCATCATCAGCGTGCATTCATTCTCTGTGCAGCCAGCATATAAAATTTGCAAGAGCTGCACACAGCATATACTCAATGTACATCACTTAGCAGCCTACAAATAGACATCTGGCGACTGGACTAAAAAAAGCACTTGGTAATACAGGCAGATGAGTTAAGAACAAGTTTTCCTTTCTTATATAAATGATTGTATCTGTAAGAGACTGAATGCTGAACAGGCCAGCTTTCCAGCCAGAAGAGGGGAGGATGAAGTACTGTTGCAACATTTTCTTGTATTTTTAATACTTTCCTTCAAGGTCTAGGTGGCATTTTGCAGCAGTTAATTGTTATGGACACAACCCAGTTCTAATCACCTGAAGGACTGGACACTTTGCTCCTTTGACTGAGGCCTTATACTGGTGGTGAATATGTTTAAAAAAATCCTGTACTGAAAGTAAGTTTGGACTTTTGAGCAGAGTTTAATGGTTGCAGAATCCTCCCTGCCTGAATTGGAAACTAGGAAATCTTCAGTTTGCTTGAGGAGCAGTATGCAGTTGTGGATGTTGGAGCCTCAGCTAATAATTCAACAGAGATTTCCTGGGATTAAGCTGTCAGTAAGGGTATTGTCGTCATTTAGACCACTGACACCTGAGTAGGGGCGTGTTGGCTGACTATCAGCAACTGCAAGGAGTGCAGAGGATGAGCTTCCTCCTTGCCAATGAATGTCAAATCCCTAAACATTTTCACACAGTTCATGTGTATTTGCCAGACAGCAAATGCTGTGAGCAGCAAAGCATAGATTTGAGCTCAGTTTCTTTCCTTCCTCAAATAATGCATGTGTAACAAGATAGGATTGTCTGTTTCCATTGCATGTCTTTCCATTTGCATTTCAATCTCACATTATTATCAATCAATTTTACTATTCTAATTTGAAATGAGAACTAGTTCTTCTTAAGAGAAGAACTCTTCCCACTATTATCTTAGCTGGATTTTGCCTAGATTCTTACAAAATCTTCTCTTGTCTTCATTCTTCCATCCACTCTCTTGTGTTTGTCTTGTATGTGCACCCATGTCAGGTTAAACAGACATCTTTTTGAGCACAACCTTTAGCTGGCTTGTTGCAGAGGAAAGAATGCTGTGTGACTAACTCATTGTTTTATAATGTTTGTATAATGTCTCATTAAGCAGCATTTGGTCCCACAGGTCTAAATAAATGGTTAATTTTTGTAATGAAAGTTTACAGGAGGATTTTTTGGCAAATGTTTTTATCTGTGTGTGTGCTTTTACTTTCTGGGTATTTTGCACCTTGTATGCAGTCCAAGACCTCCAAGTGTTTTATAACGATAAGAGTTAATTGGCAAATGTTTGCTGCTTGGGGAAAAGAATACTGCTCCCGTAGAAAAATACAGTCATGGAAAGCTGCCTTTGTAATACTGCCACACATGGGTGAAGCATTTTACAAAGATTTGATCTCCCTACATTCACAGCTCCAACTCTAAAAGAGACAAAGGATAACTATTCCGCAGGGTTACAAGAGCAGGATTAAAAGGGCATAGGTTATGGATCAAGGCTGTAATGTTTTGTAAACGAGAATGTGGGACCCACCTCTAGGCCATGGATTCTTTTCTTGAAGTTTATCTTTTTTTCCTGACCTACAGATGGGCCTTTCTACACACACTTCTATTTATTTGTTTGTTCTGTGCATCAAAGCCCTTACCTTGGGTCAGAATGGTGTGAAGCTACCTGCTGTAGAGAAAAAAGAGCTTGAAAGGGCTGACAGGTGACTTGTGTGAATCTCAGCCTCTAGTTCAATTGCTCTTCAGTAAGTTTCACTTATGTGAACAGAATTGAAATGGAGAGCAGGCTAAAATTTGGCCTTTAAAAATATGTAAGAAAGATTTGTCCCATTACATGCCATATCTAGCAGTGCAGGAAAGCCATCATGGGGTATTTCCGTGTACTGGCCTAGGCTGGTTGTGAAAGCAGTTTGTGCTGAGGTAACTTTGCCCTGTCTTGCTTTGTGCAAGTGCTTCAAACTGGTGAATAAAAACAAACCCGAAAGTCATCTTTAGGGATCTAGAAGTTTAAAAAAAGAAGTCCACTGAAAATGGAGGAAAATGTTTCTACTGGACAGCTGATTATGCAAAGAACCAGGCTGTGTTTCTCCATTCTGTTTGTGTGTAACAACAACAAAAAGATGCTAGTTTTTTTTTTCAAAAAAGTCATTTTGCAGTGAAGCAAACAAACAGATCTAGTCAGGAATTTTTCCTCAAACTTCAGTGGTGACAGAAAACATGGGAGGATAGATGATGATTTGTTATGCAGATGTTTGCAGAGCTGTTGGTATTTATGACTAAAGACTGTTCAACCCTGAAGCTGCAGTGCTTTGGTGAGGAAGAAGCTGACAGGTTAATGCGAGAACCTCAATTTCTCTTCCTGTCAGTGTAAGCTGATTTCAGACCTGATAGTAAACTGCAAGTAGCTAGCTGCAGTTGTAGTACAGTATTCAGTACAGTAAAATGGGTCTTCCTTTTTTATCCCGGGTCTTATTTGCTAAAAATAACGTGGTCAAATCTGAGTGGACTGATAGAGGAACAAAAAACTGTTGTGTGATAAATATGACTTAAGTCATCAAATACTTTTTAAATATTCATTCAGAAGTGTTGGTGTTGAGCAATTACCATGTTTGTGTTGACTGATCTGTTGTTTTGAGCTTTTGTTTGAGCTTGCGATAATTAGACCAGGACAGCAGCTTTGGCCCAAGAGAGGGGAAAAAAAAAAAAAAAAAAAAAAAAAAAAAAAAAAAAAAAAAAAAGGCTTAAATGCACCTGTGTTGGAGAAAGCACAGTCAGTTAGAACCCAGTGTTAAGAACACAATGAGCTCCTGAGCTGTTTTCTGAAACCTGTTTTTCATATGGGTTACTGCTGTCTGAAGAGCTGTGCTACCAGTGCTTGGTTGTGTGACTCCTTTTCCCCCTCTGCCCAGCCAAACTGAGAACAGAAGCTCTCAGCTAACTGTGACTCTGACCTCTGTGCCTGCCCTGGCCTGTAAAGCTAGAAGTTAAAAACCTCCCTTCATGCTCTTGAGAGAATGTCTTGCCCTATGTGTGCTTGCACACTGATTTTTTTGGATAAACGTGTGTAGAGGAAAATGTATGTATGCCTGTCTGTCTCGCTCCAATTTATGGGAGGGAGATGAGGTTCTTTAATATCTGTATACCCGGTGTGAGATTAAGAAACAACGGTTCATATGTTGTTGCATCCAGTTTATTACTAAGAACTAATCAGGGAGACGGGGAAGGGAAGGAGGGCGATAGAAAAGGTGGAAAAGAAGCAGGAGTTGCGTAAAGCGGGGATAGTCACCAGCAGGATCCAGCAGCGGTCCCGTTGCACGGTGTTTGAAGGTCCCGGGCAGAACGCAGCAGAAGACGGGGAGCAGCAGCGTGGCCGGCCTTGGGCAGCAGGCAGGTAGACGAGGAAGTCGAGAAGCCAAGTCTTGAAGCAGCAACAGTGGTCAGGCAGCAGGCTCAGGAGAGTTCAGCAGCATGCAGGAGTCACCTCAAGAGGAATCTGATCGTCAGGAATCCCTCTTCTTCTTCAGGAGGAATCTCTTGTCAGAAAAACCTTGAGTTCGTCATGAGGAATCTGTTGTCAGAAACCTCCCGTTCTTCATGAGGAATCTGTTGTCAGAAACCTCCCGTTCTTCATGAGGAATCTGTTGCCAGAAAACCTCCCGTTCTTCATGAGGAATCTGTTGCCAGAAAACCTATCCTCATGGTTTTCAGTTCCTCTTTTATCCTCCTTGTTCTCCTGCCTACGTGACAAGGATGGGCCTCGAGCAAGAGTCATTGAGTACCTCCTGAGATGGCCATCATCCGGAGATAAGCCCACACAAAGGAGCACTTCACAGCTATTCAGCTGTAGTTCATCTCGCTCTCGTTGCCCCTGGCCTTGTCCATCAGCGTTCCCCCAGACAAAGGATCTCACAACCTTTGCCCAGGACTTGCCTGAACTTGTTCATCTGTGTCCTTCAAACAAAGGATTTCACAATCCTTGCTCGGGACTTGAACAAGTCCATCTGTGTCCCCAGCAAGCTTTGAGACACAGAAGTTAACAGTATAGTCTCTTACACCACCCCGTGACTCAAAGGTTGCTTTAAAATGGGACACAGATGATCCATGATGGTGAGAGAAAAAGATAGCAAGCATAGGGGTAAAGAAGGGGGAAGAAGGGGGTAGGGAATCAAAAGTTTCATACAATCATTACAAGAGATTCATCAGGGTGGGCCCTGATGTGCTTGACTTCCCCATCAATAGAGGAGGTTACAATCTACATAGGTGATACAACACATCTTATAAAACACAGAACCATACAATTAACAAACATAAGAGTTGCAACAGCACACAATATCAATTTGCCAGAGACACCACTCGGTGATACCTCGGGAGTGGTGACACGAATGTTACATGGTGAATAAAAAGTTGAAAATGAAAAGAGGCAACCATACATTCGGCAATAACCAATAACAAATAAATATAACAAATAGAGATACAACATTACTACCCACAACACAAAACATAGTGCTTTTGCAACCAAAATACAAAATGTAATCAAGAGGTATATTCAGTA
Organism: Lagopus muta; assembly: GCF_023343835.1. NCBI lineage: Eukaryota > Metazoa > Chordata > Aves > Galliformes > Phasianidae > Lagopus > Lagopus muta. The sequence continues at coordinate 1,053,794 of NC_064436.1, forward strand.
TTCTAACATGATCAAATTTTCAATATTTCTGTCACAAAACATTAGAGTTCTTTCTGTGTTCAGCCAAGGTCCATACGAGTATTCTGAAAAAATAAAACGAGACACCGACTTGCCCTTTTTTAGGGGGGGTCTTTGTTAATATGGTTAACAAAAAAAAAAAAAAAAATGAGGGAACAATCCAGCAAGTGTTAATTTTATATTCCTTTTTCGCGGTGTCCTTGGCCTTCCAAGGATATTTGTTAAGGTATCCCGTTAAGGTTAGGGAAACAAGCCTCAGGTTAGTTGAGCCAAACACAGGCTGGCCCAGGCGATAAGTGTTTCCCCTTTGTTGTGAGCTTTCTAATACATCCACCCTTCACCGCCCCCACCCCGCTCACTTGGGAGGGGCGGAAACATCAGTTTACTAATGGCTTGGAGAGCCCTTCAGGTTCCCTGAGAGAGGCCCTAGGACCTGGGGTTTTGCTCTCCTCGAGATTCTGGAACTTTTGTTCTGGCCACCAGTTAACTAATTTCTCTAACCTATCAGTTGTCAATCCATCCATCAAATTTCGTGGAATGCCCTTTTTCCAGCCCAGAGTCCAAAGTCCATTACGTTTATGATCAATACTCCGTCTACCTGTTTTTATTGGGGGCAAACCCTTTTCAGCTCCATTAAGTTTTGGGCTAGGTGGCCTGGGGGCAAGACTGGCTGTTGCAAGCCTTACACCTCTTGGCTCAGATTTACTGGGAAAAGAAACCACCGGCCCATATTTTCTTCCATAATTAATTAACTCTTGGGCTACCTCCCCCCACGTCCATACTTTGCATCCTGACTGCAGATGGTTGGGGGTTACAGTTTCTTCTAACACTGCCCGGGTTCTTTCTCCTTGTGACATAGCTTGTATCCTTGCTTGTAATTGTATGCCTATGGGTTTCAGTGATTCTGGAAGCCCTCTAATTAAAGGGGTCATTCTCTCAGGATCAACGGGCATCATCATGGGCGATTCATGATGTGGCTGCAGCTTTCTATCATACATCAGTTGGAGACAAGCAGCCTTTTGAACGCTTTCTACTAATTGGTCAGTAGTTCCAGTAATGGCAAGAGGGTCTCCCCTTTCTAAAGGGTTGAGACCACCTGCCCAATAGGCAGCCCTTTGCGTTAATGACCAGGGAGCACGATTGTTACCAGTAGTTAAAAATACTCCTGGTCCCCAATAACCTTCTGCTTCCTTTTCTGTTAACCGAATCTGATCGCCACCAGTGAGACTCACCCTCCATACATATTCTGTTTCTGATTCCTTTGGAGAGCGGCTAAAGTCCTTTTTGAGTTTTGCTAGTTCGGTGGCCGAGAACGGAATTTCCTTAACATTCATTTGAGGATCTAGATCCTCACTGTTATCGAACGTATATTCTGTTTTTATCAAGGGACGCAGTGGGGCTATTGGGATTTCTAATTTGTCTAGTCTTTCCTTTATTTCTTGTAATTCCTCCTGAGGAAAAGTTTTTTCTTGAGGCAACCTATGGGTGACAGTATCGCCAGTATCTTTACGTGTTAACAGTTCCTTGAAAGCCATCTGCAACAAGGCCGAATTATGTTTCTCTCTTTCCAGTTGTTCCTCGAGATTAACTATTTGATTCTGCAGAGTTTTTACGAATTCTTGTGTAACTCTAACCGACTCCTGTAATGCTTCTATGGTTTGGAGTTCTACCGAATGCTTTTCATTTCGGAACTCCACGGCAGCTTTTAAAGCAGCCCCGAGAATGGCACAAATAAACGACTTTCCTTTCCCAGCTCGTGAACGAGCCTCATTCTGTAAGACACTAATACGGTCCGAAACACTTTGCAAGTTATACCAGTTCTGTCGTGCCCAATCCATGCCTGATAAAGAGGGTCGAGCACCATGTTTTTCTAAAAGATCAAATAATACATCTTCACTTTTCATGGTGGCAATGCTGTCGCTCATTTTTTCAATACAATGAAAGGCCTACACTAAGGGAGGAGGAGGTACACGTGTTCAAAAGCTCAGTTACTCCTCACCGCTCCTCCCAGGGAGATACACCACACCTAAACAAATGCAAATGCTCCAATCACTCCTCCCTTTTGTTGACAGGAGCACACAAAGACAAGAAGCTAGAACAAACTGTAAACACCACACCTAAGTTACAGTTCACTACTTGCAACTCCAGGAGGTGCACACAACTCAAACCACTCCTCCCTTTCTTTGGGGGGAGCACAAAAAATGTGAAGCTAAAGCAACACTTTCTAGGTTTCAATAGGGTAAATAAAACTTCTTGGAGAGGCACACACGTTTTAGTCACAAAATATCACTACCTCACTTCCCCAAGAGGCGCAAGCACGCAGACACACCAAATTTCACACTTCAGTTACCAAATAACCAGAGAAGTCTTCCCGAGGAGGCACACACGTATTAATCAAAATGCAAATAGTCAAAATACGTCCCCGAGAGGTACACACATAAAAGGTAAAGTTTCAGAATATGGAGCGGTCTTCCTGGAGAAGGACGCACGTCTAAATTTTCAAAACTATCGCTCCTTGCAACTCCAGGAGGTGCACACAGAAAAAAAAGTTTCAAACTATATCTGGAAGGACAACACTCTCACAGCGGGTATCCTGCAACGACTACGCCAATAAAAAAATGTCTCGCTCCAATTTATGGGAGGGAGATGAGGTTCTTTAATATCTGTATACCCGGTGTGAGATTAAGAAACAACGGTTCATATGTTGTTGCATCCAGTTTATTACTAAGAACTAATCAGGGAGACGGGGAAGGGAAGGAGGGCGATAGAAAAGGTGGAAAAGAAGCAGGAGTTGCGTAAAGCGGGGATAGTCACCAGCAGGATCCAGCAGCGGTCCCGTTGCACGGTGTTTGAAGGTCCCGGGCAGAACGCAGCAGAAGACGGGGAGCAGCAGCGTGGCCGGCCTTGGGCAGCAGGCAGGTAGACGAGGAAGTCGAGAAGCCAAGTCTTGAAGCAGCAACAGTGGTCAGGCAGCAGGCTCAGGAGAGTTCAGCAGCATGCAGGAGTCACCTCAAGAGGAATCTGATCGTCAGGAATCCCTCTTCTTCTTCAGGAGGAATCTCTTGTCAGAAAAACCTTGAGTTCGTCATGAGGAATCTGTTGTCAGAAACCTCCCGTTCTTCATGAGGAATCTGTTGTCAGAAACCTCCCGTTCTTCATGAGGAATCTGTTGCCAGAAAACCTCCCGTTCTTCATGAGGAATCTGTTGCCAGAAAACCTATCCTCATGGTTTTCAGTTCCTCTTTTATCCTCCTTGTTCTCCTGCCTACGTGACAAGGATGGGCCTCGAGCAAGAGTCATTGAGTACCTCCTGAGATGGCCATCATCCGGAGATAAGCCCACACAAAGGAGCACTTCACAGCTATTCAGCTGTAGTTCATCTCGCTCTCGTTGCCCCTGGCCTTGTCCATCAGCGTTCCCCCAGACAAAGGATCTCACAACCTTTGCCCAGGACTTGCCTGAACTTGTTCATCTGTGTCCTTCAAACAAAGGATTTCACAATCCTTGCTCGGGACTTGAACAAGTCCATCTGTGTCCCCAGCAAGCTTTGAGACACAGAAGTTAACAGTATAGTCTCTTACACTGTCAAATAATATACAAATATATATGTTTCAGTAACACTTACTAGCTCTATCTGTAGACATTGATTTTCCAGGTTTTTTCATCCTTTATTGTCCTGACAGCTGATTTTACACCCGCTGCTTCCTTGCCTGATTATAAACTAGTCTTTACATGATTGCTATCACAGTGATTTATGCCATAACCAGCAACTCCTTACTGAGCTGAGGTTAGGATTTTGAAGCAAATAAAAATCGTAGTGTACCAAGCTGTACTAATCAGAATGCACTGTGTTCTAAAGACCAGAGCAGTATTAATACTGATGAAATGCCATCATCCTCAGTTTCTTAGAAATCTCAAAAGCAGACTGCGTCCACAGTCACATTTCCTTAGTCTCAAATACTGTGAGTCAGCAATTCTTGGGCTTGAATATGAGTTAGTACTCTGAGAGAGGTCAGCAACATCCCCTGTCCTGAACGAATATTAATTTTAAAAAAATATATGTGCCTCCCAGCTGTTCGCAGAAACAGTTTAGCAGTTTGATAGTGGTAAGAGCACAGAAGGGTGATGTAAGACTGAAGAGAAAACTGAAAGAGAGAGGAAGTGATTAGACAATCATATCATATATAGAGTAGGAAGGATGCCGGAGGTCTCCCTCAGGCAACCTTGTAGGCAGCATGGATGTATTCCTTACGAAATGGGACAGATACATAGGAAAATAATAGCAAGGAAGTGTAAAACATTGCTGTGTGTAAATTAGGAGCACAGAAGAGAGAAGGCCTGGGGGGGGGGGGGAAGGGGGGGGGAGGAAGAGAAAAAAAAATATATGAAGTGTATATAAAGAAAATGGTCTTTGTCGAGCTGACAGAAGAAAGACCTTAGAAGAGAAAGTTGCAAAACTGTAAAGAATTGATGCTTATGAAATGCCAAAACACAAACCCTGGCAACAAGGGAAAGGAAGAACTTCGGATCTTACAGGTTTTCAAATAGACTATAGAATACTATAAAATTTGGAGTTAATTTTTACTCTCATCCTTTTGAATGTCTGTTGATCAGGGATTATACTAAAATTCTTGCATTTTCATGGGCAGAAAAGTCACTGAGAATTTTAATATACTATATAATTTTAGTGGCCTTTTCTGCCAGAGATCTCAGTTTTTCATGACCACCACTGGATGGCATGGGGAACCACCCAGAGAGCCTAACACTTGAGGACTTTACTTTTTAGCAGGTCTAGCTCCATCAATTTAGGTATGCCTGCAGTATATCAGAGAGGAAATATACTCCAGGTGGCTTAAGCTAGGTTCGTGTTGAACCATGACTGACGTAACATAAGGCTATGTGCCAAATTTTGTACTCCTCTCATAGCATTTGTCCGTGTTCTTGAAAGCTGTATCCCCCTGTCCTGTTACCTTTTTTTTTTTAAATGTTAATTTTGAAGCACTTAGGAAGAAAAGGAAAAAGGATCAGAAAACAAAACCAAAGATATAAGTAGAAAAGACTCAAGATAAAAACAAAAAATGAAAAACAATGCAGATGAAATAAAATCCATCAGTCAAACTGGTAAATTTTCTAGGCCTGCAATATTCTTGAAAAGTTGGGAAAAGAGGAGTGCGACAGAAGCAACTTTTATTTGTTCCAGTTCTTCAGAAAATTTTTTTACTAGCCAGTGCTGCAAGCTCACCTAAGAGAAAGAGTTATTTGTTCCTATTTCTGAGAAATTGCATTTGAGAATTTGGAGTACTGCCCTCATAATAATCCCCCAATATAATAATTCTCGTGCCCCTGTGCAGTAGCTCTTCAACATATAGTCATGCCAACGTATGCATTTTTATTTAGAAGGTTTCCACGTACAAATTATTCTTGCTGCCTCTGTTGAATAAAGAAGCCACATGGGGCAGTTTGACTCATTGGTTCATACGTACACTAGCTTTAAAAGAAAAACATCTTTGATAAGTTGTTTGAATCTACTGACATCTTTCTGTGGAACTGTGATCTTGGGCAGATACGACCATCTATTCATAATTATGCTTTGGATCTGGAATTTTAGCTTGAAATATTCACCAAAAGCTCTGCTGTAGCTCTGCACTCATCTTCTTGTGAATGGCGTAGGCACTGTAAGTGAGGAGATACTCATATGCCTCATATTTGTCTGTACATCACCTGGCGGGATTGGGAGAACAGGCCTTGAGTTCATGTGCTGGAGTAAAAGCAGCACACTCCATTTTATATTGATTATATTATTAAATTAGAATTTGTAGCCCTGATCATGCTGTCATTTGTCTCTAGTTATGATAAATCTTGTTCATCTTCACTGCTGTGGAGGCCTGCAGATCCTTACATCAGTTACAGGTAAATGTTTGCTCATTTGTGCAGATGCTTTTTGCTCTCTAGGTTCAAGTCCTGTCCTTACCTCCTTTTTTTTTTTTTTTTTTTGAGAGAGAGAGTGCATCAGACATCACCACTGTGCTTGGCTACTGTTGCTTGTTCTGGTCTGCATTCGGAGTTTCCATTGACCTTCTGTGAGGTTTGTTCTGTAGGCTACATTTGTCATTACAGAAGTGCTTTGCAGTATGGGTGGAGTAGGTCATAAGCATCTTCCTGTGTGTATTGAACTAATGTGAATCTCTCCTAATGTTATGCTCCTTAACACATGTATATCAGCTAAAAACATTAATCCCTGAGCACCAGATAGTATTCTTTGATAAGCTTCTGGCAGTTTCAGTAACCTGTTTTTATGGCAATAGAGTGTAGGGGACTGGGGGTGTAAAGGACATTTAAGGTAGGCCAAACTGGAGATACAAGTGATAACACCTTCATAACATAATACAACAAAATGTTTCTCCATACTGAGGAATATTTGTGAGCAGTTGAGAAGATCAGCTGCCAAGTAATATTCATCCCACTTCAACGCTTGTGCTTAAAATACCAGAGAAGCTAAATTCCTGTAAGAGTACAAAATAGTCTACCTATAGGGGACATATCTGGCATAAAGATAGTACATCTCTTTAGTCAGTCTTATGCAGAAACGCTGAGGAGATTCAGTCCCACCAATCATCAAAAAATGCCAGTCTTATTTTCTGCTGCAGTGAAATCTGTCTATTTGCATGCAAATGTTCAGCACTTCAAACACTGGAGCATCAAAAGTCAAGCTCATTATTGCCTAAAGAAATCTATAAGGGGATTGAAGGAAGGAATACGAAACTAAAAGCATCAAAGGTACTTCAGTACAGTTACAGCAAGGTGCTTCATGTCAATGTGGTGTTGAATCTGTGTAACATTAGTTTAGCGATGGGATGTGACACGTTGATAAAAACAAGACTCTAGCAAAGCAGTTGCTGACAAATTTAAGGCCAAGTGTAGGACTTGAAAGGGACACATCATATGTAGAAGGATGAATAAGATAAATTCTTTTGTAGAATACTTTGGAGCTCCTCAGACATCTGAAAACATAAGGGTGAGGTAATGTGTAAGAAATTACGCAGACCCTCGGTAGCAAGATAAATCACACTGATTAGGAACAACCTGATCCCTAGGGACATGTAGACATCTCTTTGCAGCTAGAAGTCCAAATGCCTATGCTGATTTCTAAATAGAAGACATTGTTCTGTGATATTACTGCTCTTGTAATTCCTTCAGATATGTCACAGAGTCTGTAGTGAGGTAGCATTTAAATAGAAAAATAAATATGCATTTCTTGGGAGCTAGAGTGCTTTTATCATAATAGCCATTCAGCACTTTGTAAGCACTGTATAAAAATCTGTGTATCATGGAAAGAGTTGTTCTGTTTCTTCTCTGAATGTTTCATTACTTGATTAATTTAGTCGTATACAAGCATAGCATGATATTCCTTAGCTGCTTCCTTCCAAGTGGAGGGAAAACATTTGATAAAGGACATGATTTTCAGCAGATCAGTCAGAGCAAAGCCAATTGCAATTTCTTTTTATATAGTCATCTTACCTGCCAAATTTGTACATTCTGCCTCCAGCCATTTCACCGCAAGTGTTTTTTACACTGTTTGTATCACTGTAGGCGAAGAAATGCTAACACTTGTGTTTATTTTTCATACTGCAGTTATTAACCTGCTTTTGCGTAGATTTTACCTTTGCCCTTTTAAAAACCAGCTGGAAATTATCATCTTGTAATGTGAGTTTCAAAACTTCACACAACTCATATCAGAGGATAAGAAGAGGTTAGGGATTTTCAGTAGGAAGATTCTTCATGTTGTATCATAGCTAATGAAGCTACCTGTGAGGGTTACTATCTGCAGAGAGGACATCTTGGCTCCATTTTTTTTTCACATTCAGGCAGTGCAGTGCAGTGTTCTTTCAGTAGCTTCCAGCAGCTCACTTGTCCTCATTTAGTGGAAATTACTTGTGCCAGTGTGACTGGCTTCAAAACTAGGTCTGGGAAATGGTACATTTAAAATATGTAAATAAAATATATTCAAATTTCAGTAGGACCAATCCATTCTGTGGCACTGCTTTAGAGTGCAGTCATGCCAATAGTTGAATTATGCAGGATATGAATTTCTGCCAAAGGGCTGCATCTCTGAAGGATGGAACTAAGGGGCATACAGTACTAGATGTCCTTTTGGAGATGACGCGAAATCACAGTCCGAAAATACGAGATCTCTTTAGAATTAAAAAAAGTAATATTGTCATTTTTGCAGACTCCTCTGTATTTTCTACTACTACAGTGAAGGAACTAGTCTCTGTCTTAGGTATTTCTAAACTCCAGTGTTTCCTACAAGTGTTTTACGTGCATATTTTTTAATATACTACATGTCATGAATGATTTGAACAAGTTATACCTAAACTTTTTTTTTTTTTAATATTTTGCACAGTGAAAGAAAGGATGTAAAAAAAGGAAGGATCTTATTCTTTTAGCATCTGATCAAAGACCTTTTACAAGTTGTAGGAAGTCACAATTGGTTTCAGTGAATGTTGAATCAAGCTCCAAACCAATGAACTCATGTTCATCGATGCAGACCTTGAAATATTCTAACCAAGTGGATAGAAAGCTTTTCCAGAGGATTCCAGCTATCATGTGACTCAGTCTGGTTCCTAACTCTGCATAGGTCCCTCAGCAGTATAACTGCTTTCACCTTCTTCTGAGCTTTGCAATAGCCTGAAGCAACAAAAAATCCCTCCCCTCTTTGTGCTTTGCTGTGTATATTTTTGATAACAGACATACTTCAACTGCCACTGAAGTCTATCTAAATAGGAATGTTCTGTGGTACTTTTGTTGCTGTTGTTGTTGTTTTGTGTCGGAGATATGTTTTGTTGATTTAAGACATTTCTGCAATTTCAGAGACTTTCACTGGTGCGCTTGGTGTTCAGAAGCAGCTGGATTTTTTTATCTAAACTTCCCAAATGGGATTTATTCCACAAACTCTTTCCAGAATATATTTGATTTAAAATACATATATATGTGTGTCTTGATATTTACTTGTGCTGTCATCTTGTTTTCCTGGTATTTTTAGTACAGAATAAAATCTTGAAAACATATGCGTAAAGCAAGTGGTTTTAACACATTTCAAAAAGAAGACCAGGGGGTAAGAGACAAAGGCATATCAAAACATAGACCTGCGGGGCATCTAGAATCAAATGTAGATCATTAGTTTCATGCTGCAGCATGCAGAGAAATCTCAGAATTCAATCCAGATGTAAGTGAACACATGGAAATAATTTCTGTGAAAATGCAAAATCATGAAATGTTGTATTGCCCATGTAGTAAACAACACTATTTCAATATTTTCACCATTTCAGTGACTCCTGCACTGTCAGTTTCTCAGCCAGGCTAAACTGCTTAGAAAAAGGAGGCCCTCCTGAGCTTTATTCTGTGTGATGATATTGTGATCAGATGTTGGCACTCTGAGAAGTGGTCTGACCCCCATGTCTTAATGATAATCCGCACCCATAGGAGAGGAATGTTTTAATTATTGCCAGCTAACTGAAAATCCTCCACAAGATGAAAGTGGAAGAATAATTTGTTTACATAAACCAAACCATAGATAACAAAGTTAATAGGTACAGAGAGAAGCCAAAAGAAATACAAACAACCCCTTTGCACCTACCTGTATTTTAGCTCAACTTCTGCTAGCAAAGAGTCAGAATACTTTGTCTGGGATCCAAGTATCAGACAAAAAACCCTGCTCTGGATTTAAACTCTGTTTAGAGGTTACCTCTATCTGACAGATGCCCAGGCTCTTAGAATTCTGTTTAGATTCAGATAGTCTCTCTTCATGTTATCTTTTAATGCAACAGTTTCTTAGAGGCCAGCTCTAATATTTCTCATACAGGACTAGTGCCATATTGTGCATTCCATACTGTATAGTGTCATACAGTACAATAAAATAGGGGGCAGTTAGCTGGAGGGCTGCTACTGCCCAAGGAATGGCTAGGCATCAGTCAGCAGGCAGTGAGTAATCACATTTTGCTTTGCCTGTTTTGTGTATATATAATCTATGATTATTTTCCCTTTTCTGTCCTTGAAAAATGTCTACATCTCAGCCCACAAGTTTACTTTCTTTTTTCCAGTTCTCTCCTCTATTCCACTTTGGAGGAGAAGGTGAACAGCTGTATGGTACTTATCTGCCTACGTATCCTTGTAAACAAACACTTTCAATACTGAGAACAGACCAGAAGCTTAGTGCATCAACATGTCAATAATCAGTGTCTTTGGTGAGGCAGTGGATTCGCGATCAAGGATCTTCAAGCCTTGAGAGACACCACTGTAAGTTGCTTTCTGAACCCACTGGTAAAAAGGAATGGAGAGGACCGACTTTTTAGGTGCTGCGTGTATGCAGAGAAACATCGTTACTAATGGCAGATAAAGAGTTGTTGCTCTGTTTAAACATACCCAGGATAAAATTAGATTCTGCGTAGTTAAGGGAGTGGGAGCATTGCTTCCAATGCTGCTGAGGAGCAGGGGCTGTAGAAAGTCTGGTGTTTTTTTTGTTTGGTTGGTTGGTTTTGTGGTGTTTTTTTTGTTGTTGTTGTTGTTGTTTGATACCATGTGAATTTATTGAATTATTCAGCAGTCTAATGTAATCTCCATCCAGCTGGTCTAAAACCCATGCACTGGTTGTGCAACGTGAAGGAGGTAGCCACCGCTGTACCACAGTATGTAAAGGTCTCTTACTGAAAGTATGTAGATTAGAGGTCAAAATGAAACCTGACTATGGAGACCCTGGATTGCTCCTTCGTAATAAAATTGCTTCTTTCATGTAACATTACAGCTCAGAACAAAACACAAATGTATTAGAATTAGTAGATCTGATCTTAATCATCATATATAATTTCACTTTTTCAGAGGAACTGCAACTTAGTGGAACTCTTCTAGTGAGAGAAGTAAATGAAAGATAACACCTATATTAACTTTAGTTGTATATCTTGACTCTGGTTGTATATCTATACTGTTTTCCAATTTTTTTTACATCCGTACGTACATAAAAAATTGAGAGCTCTTTAAAACTACATGTTCCATGCTGGTTTTTTGGTTTTTGTTTTAATTTTCTCCTTTGCTCTTCTTCAGACCGTAGATCCGGTTCTTAGATGCTGTCAATGAAAGCCCAGCTCCACTGAGGCCTGCAGCAGATATCCTATCAATTTCAATGAAGCCACAATTTTGCCCTGAATTTACAAAGTTGTCATGGTTTTATGATTTTGGTTATCGGTGTTCCACATCACAACATCATGTAGTGCACCGGGAGTTAAAGTGTTAATGCTCAATAGCATTCAATTCTGATTATATTGTATTATGGTGTGCTATCTTGCATTCCAATACCATATTTAGTAAATTAGTTTGTTTCTCCTCAGATCATTGCCGCTGTTTTTAATTATTTCGGGGTCCTGTTTCCCTTTTGCAGAGGCATGGATTCACAAAATCCCTCTGCCCTGCTGGCCATGGAACTGGACCAAACCAGCCTGTAAACCGTTGACAGAAGTGGTGGAGCACTACAAGACCATGTGTGCCATAATGCACACCCTAAATGCCAGTGGTCTTTTTTCAGGGTGCTAAGACTTTTAACAAGGACAATTAATTGCACATGACACCTTCTCTCTACAAATAATTTGGTATAGATTACTGTGCATTTCAGAAAGTAGTGCTGTCCTATCACTTCTAAGTTGGTCTAGGTACAAACCTTCTCTCTGAAACTTGGAGAGTCTGTAGTCAACACTACTGATATGTTTGAGATCTGAACACTGTTGTAGTCACACAGACTGGAAATTGTGAGAAACACGCTCAAGATCAAAAATTTCTGATCAGGCAAAAATCTCTGCGAAGAGCAGTTTATTCATTATTGCAATAATGGGTGCAACCTCCTACTGATGGGAGGAATTGCAAATCTGATCAGTGGAATCTATTCTGTTACATACGCCGGGTCCGACACAGGTAAAGCCTCTCCTGGCACTCATTGGTTGAGCGTCTCAGGCTCACAATCTTTTGCAGTTGCTACGTCACTCTTCCATACAATGTCTGTCACCAACCCATTGTTTTTGGGTACGTTCCGTACTTTGTACGGTGATAGAAGGACAATATTTTCAACAATCCAATTACCTAGTGCCTGTGCCAATTTTACCTAGGTCAGAACACCCCAGTCTCAACTTCACTCTGTTAAGCAACTTTCTTTGTGAAAGGCAAAGTATCCTGTGCTATGTACAGAAATACTGGAAGTTTCCACTGCAGAAACACAATCTACTTCTCACAGAATTCTGGAGAAAAGCATGGATCTGTAACAGTGGCACTGATTGCAAGCAATTTAGTAAGATAAATGAAATAGATGTAGATGCATCATAGCTGACTCATTTAAGACTAGGGTTCTTCTCTTGAGTGTAATGCAATTATCCAAAATCACAGACCTTCTTGTGGGTACATTCAAACCAGACTGCTTTTCATAAGAGACTCAGCTCATTGACTGTGCTGGATGTCTTTTGTCACCATATCAAAATGTATTTTTGTTTCATTCACTGGATTAAAGGAGGTTACTTAATGTAGTGACTTAATAGAGGAGGGAGATACTCTAAAGGTGTAGTTCTCCTAACAGTCAAAAGATGGTAGTACAATTTCTATTCCAAGCAGCCCAGCAACACAGGGTAGTTGCCATGCATCCATTGTTTGTGTTTATGCAAGGGATGAAGAGAATCCATAAGAGTGTGTCTTTTAGCCCTCCACAAAAGAAGGGTAAAAGTCCATACTTGGGATCACAACAACCAGCTGTTTATCTGGCAGTGGTTATGATCTCCCAGCCCCGAGGACACGAAGAGGTGCTCCTGCAGGGGGCTGCTATGAGACCCCCGGCCCTTTGCACTGCGGCCGGAGCCGTGGCCCAGCACCGGACTCCTTCATTTTGTAGCTGATTTTGGTTTTACGTTTTTGTTTTATTTTTGGGGGGGAGGGTTTTGCTACTGGTTTTGTTTTGGGTACTGTTAATCGGTAATTCTGAATATGGTCCTGATAGCCAGGTTTAATTAGCTTTAGTGCAGGTATGGAGTCAGCTGGTACCAGAATGGACATGTGTAGTGAAGGCTTTAATTAAGGTCTAAGGATCCGGGAGAGCATGAACTGAAAATGTCCTCATCATCCTCCGTCTTGCTTTCAATGAGGTCTAAAAGAAGCAAATGATAAAATTAAAGCAACAAGATTAATTAGGTCTAAGTATTTACTAGATAATATTAATTTGAAATTATTTTATGGTGTGGTGCAAGTTGTTCATAGCAAGAAAACAATGCCTATGTGGAAAACTATACTAGAGTTCCCTTAATTAAAAAGGAGTAAACACGCTGTGCACTAAAGTGCCCAAACAGACGTTGATGACAGGCAGTTAGCTGAGAACTGTGGGCTTTTCCCTACTAATTTTGTTTTGTGGAAATACAAATCAAGTAAGGTGCTGACACTAAAGAAAAGAAACTATTTACTTGCTTTACTCGCAAGTCAACAACGAAATTTAAATCCCATTTTGTCTGTAATAAGTTATGTTAAATTAATTGCTTGCTTGGCTATACTGCTGATTGTAGCAGTACTTGGAAAGCTTATTTGACACAAGAGATACATAATGTTTGAATCACTTATGATATTGTATCCCTAAAAAAGAAATGCTTAGATGCACGTGGTACTACATCTGAACTGAGAAAGCTGGAACTTGGCAGTACTCAGTGAATGCAGGAACTGGGGAGAATTTTTGAATCAGATGAGGTTCCTCTGTACACCCTGAGATGCTACTGTGAATTTGCTTAGAAATAAGACTAACAACTTGAAGTGTTGTGATACAGATGTAATGCTTTTAGGTATGGAATATTTACTTGAAGAATTCCAGTTCTGCACTACAGTACTGTGAATATTGCATTCAGTCCCAACACATGAAGCTCAGAATTAACTACCCTGGGGGGTCGGTGAGAAACGTTAATGCTCAGCATAGAAATAGCCAATAGAAAACAGTGAGCACAGGATTTCATCCTTGCTTTTAAGAGCAAAAGCATTGCTGAAAGTCACCTATTGATGTTTTTCAACTCAGGATTCCCATTTGAATGTCATCTGTTGTGACAGGACTATTCAGAGGCCAAAACAAGTAGTGATATTTTTCAGTTCTCAGGCTTCATAATGAAGGATATATTGCTGGAAATGCTCATCCAGGTGTGAGAGCATTACGCTGCAAAACCAAGGAGTTGTTTTCTATTCTGTGGTTTCAATGTCAGCCTAAGAACAGGAGAGAGTTTATAACTCCTAGAGTTAAAAGATTAGTTTCAGGCACTGGGATTATCTGAGATCTGTCTAAATCAATCTCTAAGTTATGTAGGGAAAATGATAGCAGGAAAAGGCTCACACCTTTGATTCCTTCTCACCAAGCTCTAACTTTCAGAAATCAAAGAACAATTTGTGCATGGAAGATGGCTTCTGTAAAGTCTAAAGGAGAGAAATGATGCCCATGCAGACTCAATTAAGCAAAAGAGCTTAAATTAATGATCTCTTATTCTTCTAGCTCCTGGTCTGAAAAGTCTGAAAATGCTGGGTAGACCCTTGCAAACGGCATGGTGTACAGTGTACAGTGCTCACTAGATATAATCTCATTAAAGCATTTCCAGATGTGTTTGAAATCATGAATGGATGTAAAATGCAGAACTTGCAACAGTGAAAGAGTCTTAGATGAGGCTAAAATTGTGAGACAGCTAAGAAGCTCTGCTCTGCCTCTTAGATGTGGTGATCTCTGGGTATGAGACAACTTCAACAGTTGTTTTTTTTTTTTGTCTTCTGAACTTCTGCTCATAGATACAATCCAGAGAAAGAAGGAAACTTGGACAGTTTTCTGGCTGAACTAGGAATCCTCTCCTGTGGAATCTTGCAGAATTGTTTCCCACTTTTCAATTATAATGTTAATGGTTATGTATCTGCTTTTCCTGACTCTCTAGACAAAGTAGTGAAGCATGGATGGACACTAGAACTCTACAATTTCAGGTGGTAAATGGCAAATCTTACTCTTCTGTTTGTTGTTACCTTAATGTAGCTTCCTCTACTTGAGCTGTATGAACTCAGTGCAGCTTCTTTCTACTGTATCCACTCTGTGCCTACAAATCAGATCAAGATCACTAGCTAACATACTGCTCTTGATGTTGTGTGGCTTTAAAAAAATAAATCAGTGTAAAACATTCAATTCCATATTTAATTTGCAAATTTAATTTGCAAAAAATGAGTACAGAAAGAATCAAGTAAAACAGAGTGTGAAGTGGCAATAGTTGGGATTGGAACCTTTTGTCTGGTCTAGTGATCTAAGCATTTTGGATTGAAAAGGGAAATATTATCCTGCAGTCTTTGGTTAGAAATTCCGGATCCATCACCCTGTGGAGCAAAGAAAACCATCAGGTTGCAAGCAAATAGTAGAACTATAAGGCTGTTTTAGGCACAAGGCAAGAAAACCTTGCACCAAGAACAAAAAAATCAGAGAACCCTAATTATCAGCATTCTGATATAATACTACTTGATCCAGTAAGGGAAGTCCATTGTCAAATATTTCTTGGAAAAAAAAAAAAAGTAAAATCTAAAAATTGGGAGAATTATGGACTTTGTATTGGAAAAATAGCAAAACATCCTGAGTTCAGGGCTCAGATGTTGAGTTCGTACTTAAACCTTATGCAGGTGTCTTGAATTTTCTACTCATTCAGCTCCCTTGGGAATAGGCTGACTTGTTTTTAGGTAATCAAGGTTTGTTTTTTTTGAGAGGAAGTGCCTTGTTGGGGGATGGAATTTTGCATGTTATGCTGTCACAACATGTAATTTCACACAGTAGTCTTTGTTCCACTCTCCGGGCAGTTGAACATTATCTCTGCATCTCACCCTAGGGAGTGAGTAATTCACATGCACTCGTATCACAAAAACCTTGGGGATTGCTGGTTTTTAATCTGCCCTTAATGAAGCCTGCCAGATCAGTTTACACTACTTGTCACTATTTGCTGGCCTGGCTGCCAGAGCCTTGGCCATGATTTCTGCTTCTAAAACAAGGAAAAAATAGGCCTGCAGCTGTTGATTGAAATTGAAATCCATGAGGAACTCAGACAGAAATCCACCTTTGATGTGTATCCTGTGTGTTCTAAGCTGGATGAAATCAGATTCATTTTAACCCCTATGATGACCATTTCCGTGGCTGAACTCAGGCAAGATCCATGCAGGGACTGAGATCAGATGCAGGACCTACCAGCTCTCAGGAGTAAGATAGTGTTCATGAACCCATGATCTGGAAAAGTCCCACAATAGAGTGAAACTTCTTGCACAGTTCTGCAGCTTTTTAATGACCATGCACAGAGCAAGAGTGTCTCTGTTACTGCACTCAACTCCCCAGCATTGCAGGTTTATGAAGCAGTATGCTGATCGCTGCCAGCTCAAGATGCATCTGTTCCCATGCTGTAGATGTGGCCTCAAGTACTTGGCAGTCACTGTAGCACTTCAGGAAGAAACATAAGAAATATAAGACTTTGAAACCCTCTAGGTGTCTGGAGATATTCACAGCAGCAAAAGAGCACCTCTTTTACCTGTACACATCTGAACCAGCATAGAAGACACTCTGCCTGTCTTCTCTAAAAGCAGTTATTCCCAGGTCATAAAGCACCTTTTGAAACCCCCCAAAATTGCTTTTACCACCAGGGATGTACTCTTGGCTCTACTCTTGATGAACAGAAAATATCTGAAGCAGACACACGACTTTCTGTTAGTGCTTTAACCAACAGTCCAGCTGCACAGTCTTTGTTCCCTCCTTCACTTGCTTCATTATTTGCTAATAACAGGACAGCAGCTTCAGAAAGATTCCTATCTTAGAATAACCTGGAAAGATCTCATTTTAAAAAGAGAATGTTGGTTACATTTTCATCTTAATGCTAGGAGAGTTGAATATTTAAGTACTGAAGTTCCCTCCTGTCTTTTTGCCCATCAACCTTTGTGAGGAGTACACGAAGGCATAGGCAGTGAATTCAAGATAATGGATACCTTTGAATGCCATTGGAGCAAGCAGGAGATACTTGTAACCCGGATGAGTTCATGGAGAGATGATAAGATTTCTTGGCATTCCCCATTAGCTACATTACACAGCTCTCTGCTAATGCGGTGGCTTTTGTGTGTGGTTCCTATGAATTGCTTAAGCACAGAACTCCTGAGAAGGGGATCTGCAGCTGGTAGGTGTGGTTAGAAACCAACACCCTGACAATCCTGCCTGTTTCTTTGTGAATCCGTCTCACCCTTTTTTTTCTGCTAAAATTTTTTCCCCATCCAAATCATGTCAGTGCAAGAAAACAGAAAGAAGGCACTTTTCTCTATAAGAGGATTATGGGAGGAAAGAAACTGCAGTATGAAAAGTAGTACAAATCTGGTAAATGGTCAATATTCTGGAATTAAATGTAGCTACATTTGTACAAGCAAATGTAGCTAATTATCTATGTAAAAGCCTAGCATGAAGTGTATTGAGGTGGCATGTGCAAAAAAGGAATGTAATATTGTACAATGTTTCTATTCACACTTCTCTCTACCTTTGAACAAGGCCATCTGTAATATTGTGTTACTAACATATTTTTTCGTAGGGCTAATGTAACGACATGGGAAAAGGTATAGGAAATGTATAATAAATACTGCTGGTATACCATTTTGGACAAGCCCTGGAAGTCTGCCTTTCTGAGCTGTAGGATTGCTAGAATGTTCATTGGCATATGCCAAACAATGTCCTGGTCATAATACCTCAATTACATGTTTTCTGAGCCTATTCTCTGAGAGACTGTTATTGAGCATGCTGAGATATCAAGAGAAGCTTGTACTCCTGGAGTGAGCTAACTCTGTGCTGGAAGGAAATTCAACAGCAAGTTCACAAGTTATAGCTGCATCCCTGCGGGGCTGAGTCCTGCTGTACATGCAGATCTGTCTTTTGTTAGTCTAACTGCCTTCACAGCAGTATCCCAGCCAAGTCACTTAGTGAGATCAGAAATCTGTGTAACTTGAAATCCCCAGGTAGCTAAAGACAGAATTTAGGATAAGAAATGTAAGTGCTGCAAAGTTCCTTCTTAGGCTAACTTACTGGAACTGCACTGGTAGTAGTGAGATGCTGACTTATGCCCCTAATGCCTTTACACCCTATGTATGCTTGAAGAAGCAGCAAGCAATCATGAATTGAATATTTGCATAGTTAAGTGGGGATGGATTTCCTCCATACTAAGCTGACAAGATGTTACTTAACTTGGCCTAAAAATCATATAACCATGTCAGCTGTTATTGTGCTTAAATTGATAATCCGTGCTGGGAGAATTGGTGCAGCTATGAGAATTAGTTGAGCTTTCTCATTTTGTGTTAAATGTTTGCCTTAAAAGAAAAAAAAGTTCATTTCTTTACCATCTTTTGTTATAATATTGATTTCTCAGTTTGTCCCTCTTATCTTTGTACAGTGTACTCTCTGAAGTTCAATGTTTTACATAGCAAAATACCAGAATAACATGAATTTAGGTGTCAGCTTAGCTCTTTCTAATCTGATCATGGAGTCTTTTCATTTTATTGCTTTTCTTTTGAGTATGCTATCTTTCCTAGGACACTAAACAGTGTTTCGGTACACATTGTCTAATTACTATGTAATTTGTGTGTAGAATTAATTCAGAAGCTGATGAAAATATATAACTTTTTTTTTAAGAAATCAAAATATCGTTTGTAATACACTGTGGTTGGTGTGTCCTCTGGATAGAAGGTGAGAAGTGGGGTTCAAAGATCTGATAGGCCTGACTCCTGTCTAGATATGCAGTAAATCATAAAAATTTCAACCATGCAAGGTGCAGAGAATGTTCTGGTGATGGTGAACTTTCACAAACCCGGTTTAAGTTAACCATTACTCCAAATTCCTTTGTTTTTCTCAGGAAAGAAGAGAAAATGTTTAGTACTCTCACATCTTCATTGAACACTTGAGTTTCACAGATAGAAAGGATGAACACATAATCTGTGTGCATTGCCTCTGGCAAAGACAGTTAACTGTCAGCATGATTCTTAAAGGGGGTGTTCTGCATATATCGATTGCGGCTTTCAAAGCAATTCATTGAGGAGTTTTCTTTTTTAACTTACAAGTAAACTTTTCCAAGTTAGAGAAATCCCATCACAGAGGGCTTGGCTTAAAGAATGTGCCACTTACTTGTGTCACTGGCACCTTTTTTGTGAAACCCTGGACTTGGTTCTTGAATAGCTGCTTGGAGAAGCAAAATCCCAATCAACACCTTGCCTTCAGGCAGCATGAATTGTTCTCATACACAAGGCAGGAATGTAAAAGCTGTGTGGTTTTAAACAATGCTTCCTGCCTATGTTGCCCATCTACAGTGAATGCCCCTTTGCACAGTGCAGCGCAGGGGGATCTTAAAGATTTTGGGAAATATTCTGTAGGCAGGCTGTTTACTCGTTTGTCTTTTGGGGACATACAGAGGAGATCAGTGCCCACGTATATTAATGCATGTTATGCTAATAGGAGTTGTGAGATCAACAGGTCTGCAGAGATAGTGAGCCACTGAGACTCAACACACAAGGTAGAATTTTATTCATGTTTCCTGTCTTAGTTTCAGCTGAGATGGAATTGTTTTCTTCAGACTGGTGTAATGCTATGTTTTGGCTCTAGGAGAAAAACAATGTTGATAATACACTGATATTTATAGTTGCTGTGAAGCAGTGTTGTACAGAGCCAAGGCCATTCTCAGCAAAGGGCCCAAGGAGGTGGGAGGGAACAGAACTAGAAGAGCTGACTGAAACTGTCCAAAGGGATATTCTGTGCCATATGACATCGTGCAGAAGGAGTTTTGAAGGTGGTGGCAGCTCACTGAGCTCTCTGAGCTCAAGGGGCTAACTGGGTATCGATCAGGGGGTGGTGACCAATTGCTTGTGCATCACTTGTCATACACATTCATAATTATATGTATATGTACATAAAAATATATATGAATTCATAATTCTTTTCCTTTTCTCTATCTTAGAAAAAAGGTTTATCTCAACCCACGAGTTCTACTTTATTTATTTATTTTTTTTCCCTGAATCTCTCCTTCATCCCACTGGGAGGTGAAGGAAATGAGCAAGTGACTACGTGGTGCCTAGCACCTGCCAGGTTAAACTTGCCCAGCAATATTCTTCAAACTCAAGTCATATTCTTTGTGTAAGTAGGTGTTCTGAGTTCTTAACCATTTGACTTGTGATGCCTCCTACCAATAAAAAAAGCTGTTTACAGGCATAGCTGGCAGGAAGGCACATCCCCTACCTATCTCACAGGGGCCACTAACCATCTGTTACATGACCACCACGTCGTGTTATTCCCAGCCACGCAGGTTTTCAACTGCTGACTCTTCTCAGCCTGCACAGCCCCAGGACTATCTCCCACATAGGATCTGATAGATCTGCTCTCCCTGCTGTGGTTGTGGATAGGTTTGTCTCCTCTCAGCTGAAAGGAAAGCCATGTGAACAGCAATTTGCCTTCTCTGTTTCTGCTCTGATGCACGCTATGCCTCACTGACTCTTACAGCTCCTTTCAGGCACTTCCTCAAGTTTTAATGTGGCACCATTTCATAACGTGTAATAAGCAATGGTGAGGCTGATGCTTCATTTTTGAACAGAGTAGACATAGCGAGATCCTTGTTGCTGGAAGAATAAGCTGAAAAAATCCTTTGCACTTCAATATGCAATATTGATTGCTGTCCTGAGACCTGATGTCAGCTGAATGTCTTCCTTCCTCCTCACTTCCCACAAATACAAAATAAATGGATCTTGTTTACTGGAATTCAGAAGGTTTTTTTGTTTTTGTTTGTTTTTGTTTTTGTGAGAGGTTCTCTGACAGTGCCCCATGCCCTCTCATCTAATCTGCAATATAATTTGTGCTGTATTTTACATTTAGATAAAATTTTTAGGTAATTATGTTTCTTGCCCCTAAGACAAATCCGCTCCAATTTTATAGTGAGAACTTCGGCATCACCTTATTATGACAAAGAATCTAGGCCATATACATTACATAAGGTTGCCATAGTAACACTTTCTCCAAGGGGAAAACCGAGCAGCAGTTGTTTCCACAGAAACCACTCCCCGCTGAGACAGGTGCCTCCGGGGGCACTGAAGGGAATATAAATGAGAGAGAGGCACGCACAGATGTTGTAAGATCTCCACAGTGTCTCTGCGTCGTTGCAAATCCAGCTATCCATTTCTGGGTTGATTTTCAGTTCGTTGGTTTGGACCGTGTGACTGGCACCTTCTCTTGGCACGTAAACTCTGCCTGCCCCTTCCTTCCTTGGAACTGGTTGTGCGGATGGAGGTATGGAAATGCTCCATGTTGGCAGTGAAGTGACTGCATCTGATAAGAAAGTCCAGAGCTATAGGAGCCACAGTGCGTGGAAGGATTTAAATGGTAAATGGGAATTTCCCCTTTTTATTAACTCTGCTTTTCTGAAAGAAGTCAGCAAGGACAGGTATGGACATAATTCCTTCCGAAGAGGAGTCTTGGCTAATTTGTCAGATAATGGTTTTGTTCTTTTGGGGTACAAGCACGTGCAGCTTGGCGAAATGTATGATTAAAGGTCAGGGTGTTTTGAAAAGGAATTAAGTCCTAGGATTTGTTAATTGACAAAAAAGGAGCCATTTCTTTAATGTACTTCAGTGTCACTGAAGGCAAGTATGGATTCATATTTCTGAAATCCTTTTGCATGTTTATTTGCAAGATTAGTTTTTCTGGGTTTTTTTTGTTTTTTTTGTTTGTTTGTTTGTTTGTTTGTTTTTCTGCAAGAGCAATAAAATGATGATATACATTTAAGGCTTAATGTGGCCATAGCTGCAGATTAATGCACTGGCTACTTCATCTTCATCCTGTCATCTCTCTGCTGCTTTATGGGGAAAGCAGGCTGATATGGTCATTAAATCTGGCAGCTGTGTTGTATGCGCATGGGAAGCAAGCAGAGCACAGCATGTAGAAAATGAGTAGCTTTCAGATATCAGCCTTCCTTTCATTGCTACGAGACTTGAAAGGCAGACTGAAAAACTCTCCTTTTTGTAATCACCAGTTGCTGGAACGGTGTGCAAGTATTAAAAATACTGAGGCAAATGTAAGTATTCTTTTCCTGTGCAGTGCTTTGATTGCTAATTGGGATTTCTACCTTTGTGTTCAGCTTGGAAAAGCAGAGGGATGAAAGCTGAAAACATCCTGAGAGTGAACGCTTCTCTGCAGTATTGTTTTGGCTTTCTGTGGAGAATCTGCTGAGAAAAAGGGATGTATGAAAGCTTTCCGGAAGAAACAGTTTGCAGTTGTGTTTGTTGATCTGGGGGAGTCTGCTTGCCACTTTGTGAGTGGAGAAGCCTCGTAAATGCAGGAGGTGCTTCTAGATAGAATGTTTTCAGCTTATATTAGGTAATACTAGATACGCAGTGAGAAAGAAAAACTTCAACATTAACGAGCTTCTTGTGAACATGCAGGAGAGAAATCTACGATGGTATTTTTCACATTGAATCATTAAAAATTCATACATGCAGAACCAGACTTCTTATTAGGAATCTCAGCAGTACCTCATTATTGGAAACGCAAACAAATAATCATCGTAAGGGGCACAAATCTGACCTGCTAAGAACAATGAGCATACCGCGGTGAGCAGTGCATGTTTTTAACCCATTTTACTCTGTTTACACGTGAAGAGAACGTTTATCTGAGGTGGTTGGGAAGGAACGGAGTTGCAGGTTTCTTAGTGCTGTGGCAATACCATAATGAAAAGAATCAGCATTTGGGTTTTTTTTTTTTTTTTTGATCTCTTGCTAAGGAAGAAACAGTATCATGTTTCTTAACTTCCTTTCTGATTCAAAATTTCTGTGGTACCGTTGTCCCATGGAGTTTACGAGTAATGAATTCTTAAGCTGTGAATTAAATCTGCTTATTGAAAACAAGCATACAAGTATGCATATCAGGTAATTGCATGAGAAATACAGGATGCAGCTTTGTTCATGTTGCCATGTCGTGTTTCTTGCTTTGTTTACATGATTTGTTATTTCTTAGGCATACTGTAGGCTTTTTGTGAGCCTTGTGAAAAATGCGTTGTAACAGATAACAGGTGACATTAAGCAACTAGAGAGAGAATTGTTCTTTGTAAGGAAAGGACTAAATGTATTCACAGTACTAGTACTGTGTCCCTAATGCTGTTGTAACACAGGTTACATGTTTTGCTTACCTGTTGTCTTGAAGCTATACTTCAGCTTCATTTTGCAGACATATACCTAGAAATGCTTATCTTCATTGTCACAACTGAAAAGAGGTTTTGGAACTTCTCTTCCTCTCGTCTCCCTTTTTCCTCATACACAGGAGAAAAAAAAAAATCAGAAATTCATATTTTCTATGAAACTAAGCTGTGTAAATGGTAATTTCTGATGACAGCTGTGGAGCTGGTTTTCCTGAGCCTGAGTGGCAGCTGGCCAACTGCTGAGGCACGCGGTGACCTTTCAGGACAATGTCTATCACAGAAATATCAAAATGTTAAAATGGCAGACGTCAAATGCCATGTGCATAGGAAAAGGCTTGTCAGCTGGAAGGCTTCAGCTGAAGGCAGTTAATCTACTTCTTGCCTGGATTAAACATTGAAAGCTGCCTCCTAAATCTGTACACAGGAAAGAATTCATATGTGTCCTGAATAATTTCAAAAGTTCTTCTGTAAAGATCTGGGGATGGATACACATTTTCAGAGCTGTTTCATTGAAGATCTGCTCTGGAGTGTCCAGACAGATGTCCAAAAAAGCAGCATCTTTGCCTTTTCTTCTGCACTTTGCATCAAATACTAGCTTTCCTCCCAAATCTCTCATCCACAATGTAAATTGATTTTGATCAAAACTAATCATTGCTCGTTGATGGGCAGCAGGATGCTGAAATTCTGATAGCATGTGCAGTGACTTTTAGGCATGTGCATACTGAATATTAAACAGTCTCCTGCAGTGCTTGGTCCTACAGCCCTGAGCTGAAACCTCATTTGTAATTGCATGCACTGATGCTTTGTAGCTTACTTTGAAGGCACTGAAGTCTGACCGTTCCCATGCTCGGTTGTGTCTCAGCTTCTCGCTCTGTAAACAGTACAGAATTAGATCAGTGATGCTTATTGCCAGCACTATTGGTTCTCTCCCTGCCAAATATTTCTGAGAGGTGTGAAACTGCTTCATCCTTTACCTCAGTGTGTATCAAAACAGTATGTGTGGCTGATCAGGAAACTAACCTGTTTACCTTTTGGTTCACCTCAGAGAGTAAGAAAGGGCATACCTGTGGCCAGCCTTGTCTGGGCAGTTTGCAACTGGCTACAGTTCAAAAAATTCTTAGTATTCTCCAACCAAGGCACAGGGTGCACTGCTAGCACAGGTCAGAACAGTCAAACTGACTGCAAAACAGTCAACAGCCAGACCTTATGGCACAAATTCATTGATTTTCCAGTGTTCCTTTATTTCTCCTTTATTTTCAAAACAGTTTTATTGTCTCTCCGTGTTTTCTCTCTTGCTACAAGTGAACAGTTTTCCATCTGTATTTTAATGCTCTTCACATCTACTTTTAGAGGAAGCCCCCTCACTCACTACCTGTTTAAAACTCAGAGCATTGCATTCTCTGAGCACCTTCTTGTTTTGGAAAGGCTGTCTCCATATTGTTTTTTTTCTTTACAGTCAGTATTCTGTGATCACTTCTTCTTCTATTTCCCTACAGAAATTATGTAGCACATGAGGTAGGTAACGATACATTCTCTTAAACGTATTACAGAAATTAAACTTTCATCCTCTTCTTTTCCTCTTCTCTCCCTTCTTACTTCCCTCCTGTCTTTTAATTGCTGTCTGCTTTCACACAAGCATATCTGTGATGTGGGACTTAGCAAGATGTAGAAATTTTTTGGCCTTCCAAACAGAGCATTATGCAGACCTAGCTGAGGAATAAAACAGTAATTATGTCTGAATTAACGTGACCAACTACAATAAAGCTACCTAGCAAGAGTTTGGGATTTTAATATTCAAACAACAAGTCATATGTAGTTGTAATCTTTTTTTTTATTATACGTGATGTGGAAGAACAAATAAAATAAAGATGCTGCTACTTCTCTGTGGACTTTGTGTGAAGAAGAAAACCAAGAAAAATAACTGTGTATATTCTGCGTCCAGTTCTGGGCTCCCCAGTACAAAAAAAGACAGGGATCTCTTGGAAAGAGTCCAGCGGAGGGCCACGAAGATGATGAAGGGCCTGGAGCATCTCCCCTATGAGGAAAGGCTGAGTGAACTGGGTCTGTTCAGCCTTGAGAAAAGGAGACTGAGAGGGGACCTGATCCAGGTCTATAAATATCTAAGGTGTGGGGGGCAGAATGGCGAGGCCGGACTCTTTTCAGTGGTGAGTGGAGACAGGACAAGGGGAAATGGCCAGAAACTGGAGCATAGGAAGTTCCGCACAAACATGTGCAAGAACTTCTTTACAGTGAGGTGACGGAGCACTGGAACAGGCTGCCCAGGGAGGTGGTGGAGTCTCCTTCTCTGGAGATGTTCAAGACCTGCCTGGATGCCGACCTGTGCGACCTGGTGTAGGGAACCTGCTTTGGCAGGGGGGTTGGACTCGATGATCTCTGGAGGTCCCTTCCAACCCCTACAAGTCTGTGATTCTGTGATTCATGAACCGTTATAATTTGTTTTAAGCCTAATTATACAGAGCCTGGTTGTTTAAAAACAACAACAACAACCAACCATGCAGTGTCAGATCAGCTCACTAAACATTACACCTGATATGAAATTCTGACTGCAGCAATGGCATTATCACTTTATTCTGCATATGACGTTATTATTACTCTTTACTGTTGCAGTACCAATGAACACTCTTACTGGAACAGCACTGTACAAAAAGGTGTCTATAGGTACTGTACAGAAATATAAGATAATCCTTGGACTCAAATAATTTAGAAGCTGCTTTAAAAATAAAGCAAGAACTTAGCCATGAGGGAAAGAAGCAAGTATTTTAAACATGACCCAGATGTAAGAACCCTTATCATACAACTAGTTTTCTCATTTATTTTTTTTATCTGAAGTCAGAATACAGAACATTATAACCAAAGTGATTCTTAGGATACCAGATATTGAGAGAATGCCTAGATGAAATTTAAAATTGTAATTAAAATAAGCAAATGACATAGACTTACTGTTACTTTATTCTAACACTATCTTACAGGTTCACATGGGATAGCTCCCTTGGGCTGTAACTGCTTAGCTATGAAGTTAACAAAATGTATTAATTGAAATTAACTCCACTGGCCAAAGCATGCTACGATTACAAGTTGTTGTGGAGTACTGATGAAGATTCCCCATAAAATATTGTCTTAATGATTTTATTATTAACTTTGTCACTGTCAATTACCGGATTAAGAAGGTTCATGATACTCTTGATCACTGGGGCAATAATATGCATTATTAGGTTCAATGAAGAATGTTTACCCAAGTTACTTACATGTTCTAAATTTCAGTGTTAATTATTGGAATGAAACAGCAGCAGTGACACTTGGCTGACAGACAGTAATGGATTTGTCAGGAGTCATGTGCTGTGACTCAGCCAGGTGAGCAGTGGGCATTACAACATCTGTGTTTTCTGTGTGGCACACTTTCCTCATTTCTCTGCTCCTTACCCATCTTGCAAGTAGATTTCAGAAGAAGTCACATGTCTATTAACATCACCTTTTCTGCTACATTTTGTTTGTTAGTATATAGTGAGCTAGGCAGTGTTTTTTATACCTGTAAAGTAGGACTGAATCTGCCACCTGCCATCAGTCAGAAGTACCCTGTGATTAACGGTGCTGTATTATAATAATATTATATTTCATTCTGAACATATTTCATTTATTCAGTTCACACGATTTTTAGATCATCCTTCATAAGCAGTATTGTAGCATGTGAATACAAGCTATAACCTAACTGAGCAATGTAACTTGCATAACTAAGCAAAATTGAGTAATCAATCTTTCTGAATATTTATATTTTGCAAACCACTATGACTTCTTAGTTCCAGTTCTAGTCTGAGGGCATGAACCTAGCTGTATATGCGGGAGTGATGCTAAAGAATCCCAGAGGATCAAGGTGCAGTTGGAAAGATACAATACCTTGAACTTCCAGGTTTTTTCTTTGAGGTTGAAACTATGCTTTGCAATAATTGTATAACTTGTAAACTTGTATAACTATGACAACGTATGCAAAACTAGCAGTGGGCATTGGTATGAATAAAAATTTAAATGTATTCTCACAGCAGCACAGTTGCCAGTTCTATAAAGCAATCATAAGAATCTAAATGAACAGAAGCTGCTGAACATGAAGTCTTATTGTACTCATTAAATGCATTATTTGTCCTTCCATACCGGGAGCAATAAATAAGTGTTCTGAAAGATAATTTGCAACCATGCAATTAATCATAAATCTAGCTTGATCTGGTTGTATAAAGCAGTGTTTTATCAATCTGGTTAGCCAGCACTTTGAATGGATTTTGTGGAACTCGCTAGTTCAGGAGTATTAGGGCAGGTGCCTCATTTTATTTTATTTTTTTAAGAGAAGTTACCATGATCCCCAAATGGATAAGCTGGAAGGTCAAAGGCAAAATGATTTATCCCGAGGAGCTGTATGTATTACTGTTAAAAAGGTTCTGAAATCCTATCCTACAATTCATTCCTGAAAGAAATGACCAGATTTTGAAGATGGTAAATCAGAAGCAACCAAACCACTGCAGCTTGTTTGTCTCTTAGAAGGAAGATTAATCTTAATGTAAAGACTTCTGGACTTTTGAGCTGTTTTTACTTACCTGAGGGAGTCATTCCAAAACAATAAGCATTCTTTCTGTTCTGTTTCTGTTTGGCTTGTTTGTTTGTTTGCTTGTTTTCTGTTCTGTTTTTGTTTGTTTGTTTGTTCTTCATCCTGATTCACTGTGAGTTCACTCAGGGGGCTTCTTTAGGAACCAAGTGATCTTCCTCTGCTGAATGCATCATTAGGAACTAGCTTCTTTTCTTCTTTGGATGGAAATAAGTTCACTGAAGTATGTCTTCAGTTCAGCCTCAGCAGACACAGAAATTACTCCTCTGGGTTAGCAAGGCTGGGGTTTTTCTTTTTGAAAGAGGAGGTTGATGTGACTCCCTTGATATTCTGAGTGCTGCCAGGCTAACACATCTGAATCCATAGGCTGTTCTGCTTTGTTACATCATGTGTAACTCTCAAAGAGATTTTAGATTTGTCATTAGTTCATGCTGAGGCATTAGGTAATTGCTATGTGAATGTGAAACAATGAGGCTGAAGAACTATTGAAGAATTAAATAAACTAAAACTCCAATTATTTTAGTATGCTTGAGGTTGCTGGGACAGTAAAAATATTAGTCTTGAGACAAGATGAAGCCAACCTACAAGTGAATGTAACTCATTGCGTATTCTCATGGTAAAGTTTTACCCTAAAGAGGCTTCTAGCAACTGTCAAGTTTTATCCACAGAATGGCACAACAATGTTTTTCTTTCCAGAATGAAGACTGTGCAGTTTGAAATGGGAAACAAATAATGTGTTCCATTTATTTTTGTTTTTAAGAGCATGCTCAGAGTTAGCAGAATGAAGTTTACAACTTTGAGGACTTTGTATCGTGCTTATAGTGAACACTGCAGCATGGACATCAGAGACCTTCGAGAAATCAATAGTTATCGATGAGGAAAGGCATTATGCTCATGGTAATTACTAGGAGGCTTGTAATGGCTTGTTTTGATTCTGACCTTGATTCTACATGTGGGAAGATGATGGCAGCTAATTCCGGTTTCTAGAAATGTTATTGTTTAGTGTCAGTACAGAACAGAGAGGGCCACATTGCAAAGAGCTTGTTATGCTTGTATCTCAAGAATTAGAAGTTTACATTGTTGGGGCAATTAAAGGCAATGTTTTTAACAAAACAATTCTGTCCTTTAAAAGTTTTCTGAAGAGTTTTGCACTGCTTTATCTGTGAATATACAAGGGTAGTCAAATGCAGAGAGGATCTCACCTGATTCCAAATGCTGTGGAAAACAGAGAGAAGAAAGCTTTCTGATGCTCCTTGGTCCTTAGCCAGCAAGCCCTAGGAGAAGTTAGCATGGGTGTTAAGTAGCCCTCATTTATGGAACTGGGAAAAGGTTACTCAGATGTTTCAGCATCAGAGGTCCCACATTAACCTGATCCTATCTTCTGAAATACCTTTTCCTTTAAGTGTACTTCCTCTCTATTTGTCACTGAGGCAGGTTTGAGGATGGTTAGAGCAAGAAGTAGCACATCACTGTGTTGTCATTTGTGCTCCTGGTGAGCTATCCAAATAAAGGCATTTATTTAAAGGATTTAATTGAATGTGGAAATTAAAAGTAGGTGCATGGCTGCCCGCCACACTATGGTTCCCCAGGTCGGTGAACTGTGGTCTCTTTACTGAACTGTCTGTGAGTGGCTGTGTGTACAAAGAAGTTCTTAGTAGTTTGTTTGTTTCCTGAATCAGAGCAGTTGCTCAAATAGCCCAACTTTCACGAGGGAAGATTTGATGAAGAGTGCAGCTGGGATGTGGTTTGTTCAAAAAACTCCATCCATCATTTCCCAAAAGGCACAATGAATAGCTTAATTGTTATTGCTAATGATTGTTAGCACTTTATTTGCTATAGACAAAGTACGAGCCAACTCAGAGCAATACTGTGATAGGCATTTTTCCACGTCTTGTCTACCAGGAGCTGTCAAACATAATTCTGAGCAAGGAAAGGAACACTAAGGGAATACTCTTAGTACAATATGCAAAATAAAATAAATAGTATTCTGTGCTGGGGAAAATTTACAAGGGAAATAAGTAAAGACGCTGCTTTTTGAGAGAGCCACCCATAGGAATACTTATCCTCAGATCAAAGTGTCTCTTTCCTTAGTGTCTTGCTGGTTTAGTTTGGCTGCTTCTGCTGAAGTGGATTCGGTGAGCACTGTTTAGTTTCCTTCTCTGCTGCAAGGCTTACACTGAAGGCCATTTACGGTGTAACCCTGTATAAATTTCAATGCAGTTCTAACATCTCTAGAGGACTTCAGAGAATGACAGGGTTTGTTTTTCTTTTTGGATCAAATTTTCTACCTGAATGGGATTTATATTTTATATATTTACATATATCAGTCTCCTCTTACTATCTGATTGACTCATCCTTTTTTGCTATCTTTAACCTATCCTTAAAATTACAAAGAAATATAGGTTTAAAATAATTACATTAATTCAAACAGTTGCTTAGTTTTAGCAATTATCAATGCCTCTTTCTGTGAGTCTCTGTTTGCTTGAATCAGTGAGCCACTAAGAGCAAACAGTAATTGGTTCAGAGCAAGAATCCTCCTTTAACTATGCCACATGGCTGATCTTGACAAGCATGCAGAAAAGTACAAGAGAAATTGTCAAGACCTGCTGTTTGCCCAGACTCTCAGAACCAGGCAATATTGCCTCACCACAGATTTTGTTCCTTGCGTGCACACAGACTGCAGTGTGCAAACTACAATCTAATCCATGTCATAGACAGAGACACAAAAGCCCTGGCAGGGCACTGGTCTGCCATCAGCTGAAAGTGTTTTAGGAGAAATCAGGGAGTCCACGCTCAAGGAATGCAGCAGAACAATCATTACTAATAAAGCAATAAGGCAACCAAATGTTGAAAGAAGTATTTTATTAACATGTTTTTCTAATGGCAGGTAAAAAAAAAACTACAGAACTACAAGCAGATTCAGGTAACTGTGATTTCATATTACTATAAAATTATCATAATGACGCTGAATCTATACTACAGAGACTTTTAGTCTTTTTCTGCTTTCAGAAAACCTTTACTTAGATAGCATTGGTATTGTTCTAGCATAGTTGTTTTTCTTTTAGTTGCTAAAGGTAGAACACATAATATCCCCAACTACTTTGCTGGTCAGCCAATAATTCAAAACGCTTTAAGTTCCTTCCCCCAAATAACATTAGCAAGAAATCTGTGTAGATATATTTCTTTGCAAACAAAAGCTACTAAGCTGATTTTATAATCATACTGAATGAAAAGTTGAATATCATCATGTTTAATTCTCAGACATGTTCTCTGTACTTCCATAGTAATTACAAGTATGTTCCTATTTGGATTTTTCCCCCTAGCTTATAGTTGCTTTATCCAGATGCATTTTCATACAACCATTTTCTTAAGGCAATTGTTTTAAATGCTTGCAGAATTCTAACACAATATGTATTTCTGGAGCATTATATCATTCCATGGATTTCTCTTCTTGTGAAATCAGTGAATCTGTATGAAATGGGTGTTCTTCCAGTATGTGTTAGTTCGGCAGTTCTGGTTGAATCTTTCCAACCATATGGCAATTATTGATAGCATTGGTGCTTTCGTTCTGCAGTTATCCATTTGTCTCTAGACTTTTTTGTTACTTTTGTCTTTAATAAGAGCCTTTATATACTCAGTTTGCTAATGTTGTCTGCTATCTGTTTTCACCGTGGTTCTTACGTGTGTGATT
This sequence comes from Lagopus muta, assembly GCF_023343835.1. Taxonomy (NCBI): domain Eukaryota; kingdom Metazoa; phylum Chordata; class Aves; order Galliformes; family Phasianidae; genus Lagopus; species Lagopus muta. The sequence continues at coordinate 1,085,361 of NC_064436.1, forward strand.
GACAGAGCTCTCTTGGAGTATTTTGATTTTCACTTTTTTTTTATTAGGCTGCTGCAGTTATTATACAGTATAATTAAATCCAGACATGAGGGCAGCTTGGTCATGACTGCATGACAGCTTTAGCCATATGCTACTTGGATCAGGGACTTTTATGTTTTAACTGAATTCTCTTGCCTGGATGAAGTGTTTAATGTCTCCTGATATTAAGCTCTTCCCTATTCGTGCTGTTCAAACCCCTGTAACAGAGATCTGCTTGCAGACTAGTATGGCTCTGTTTTTATAAGGAACAGGGTGATCACAAGGAATCTGACTTGAAAACACCTGGAAGTCATCAAAAATTCCCTCTTACTGTCCATTTATATGAGGATGCTTTTGTGCTTGCTTACAGTCTTCTGTAGGTGTAAACTGCCACCTTTTGAAGCTATCTTTAAAAGCATTTGTTCATTCATATGGATGATTCTGACTTTTGTTGTGCCTCTGCAGTTCCATTCCAAATATTTAATTATTAAATAGTTTCCACATGCTAAGTAACTAACACTTTCTCTAGGCTTGCTAGGTAGAAAAGCAATGCAGATGTAAACTGGGTGTCACATTTTCTTGGTATCTCACTCACGATTCAGCACCTTGACAGCTTGCATAAAACAGAGGAGTAGAGTCTTTCATTCAAGGAGAGAGAAACTGCTGATTTATGATGAGAGTGGGAAGGGATGAGGGGGACATGTCACTTCTGCACTGTGAGGTGCAGAACACTCCGGCCATTATTCACAGTGCGTGTGAGGGGAGTTAATTCTTTTTAGTTCCTGGCTAAATCCCTGACTGACCTCACTGATGTGAGACCAAAATCAGCAGGAGTTCTCATATGCTTGAAAGGAAGGCACATATTAAAGCACTTTCCTTGAAACAAGATCACTGATTGCTAATTGAGAACCTGAGATGGGCAAATATCTCCTTTTCTCTGAGCATTCTTTGGACTTGTTTGCAAAGGTTTGGTCCTGTGCCAAACAAGTGAGTGGGATATTTATGGCTAAGCTCACAGTGAACAGGAAGACACTGCTTTCTTGAAATGAATCTTCTAATTTTTTGTATCTATTTGTTGTTCACTAGCAAAGATTTCACAGAGAGTGCTTCTGAATATTTTCCCCAAGTTTCCCTAAGTAAGCAGGGACATCTCTACCCAGAAAAGCATGAGGAAAAAGTTCACGTTATAAAGGCCATATCTAGTAAGGGAGATGGCATATTTCTTCAAATCGCTTTTTCTGTTCCAAAGATACTGGTTGAAATGTTTATCCTGTTATCCGGAAAAGCATTTCTTGGAGATAAATTTTCTTGTGTTATTTTAAATTAGGGTGGATGTATGTGCTGCTAGTGTTAGTGGCTCCTTTTGGAAGTACCTGACACTCCGAATGTAGGTCTGACCCAAAGGCAAAGCATTTGTCCTTATGGAGTACATTTGTGAACTCTTAACGCTAATCATAGCTACGGGTTGTTTCAGCAGCCTTTGAAAAATCCCACTAGAAGTAGATGTATTGTGCTGTGTCGAGATTCATTCAGAGAATTTAACAGAGAAATGGCTGTAGTGTAGTACAGCACGGCTCAAAGGAGTTCCTAGCCACCTGGGGTACAGGAGAGGTTCCTTTAGGGCACCATGGTCTCCCAGTCAGGCTAATTTACTTTGCATGTCCGATAAAAGCAGATTTTATTCGCGATTGCAATGGCGGCGTCCCGCAAGCAGGAGCGCCTATGGACACAACATGACAGCCTTTATACCCTGTTTTCTCCCCTTGCCTCCCCCCTCCCGTTTCCCCACTGGCTGGGTACTCCAGGTTCACAATCTGGTTTACATTTGCTATTTACTTGTTAATTTATCTGTTACCTGGTGTCACTCAGCAGCCGTGCTGTTGTTTCCAAGCTGTCTCGGTGCTCTCCTTGCCGTATTGATATGGCGATTTTCTTTAAAGTCTTCGTTAAACAAAGAGCACTGGGGATGATGCCAGGCCTTCTGATGTCTCTTCAGGCGCTTCCTCGGGCAGGCTCTCGTTTTGCTCTCTGGTTTGCTCTCGTGCAGGATATTCTTGCAGTATGTACGACAATATATACATCTATACACCTATATACAGAGTGTGCGTGCCTGGGAAGGTTCGTCTGGAGGATCAGTGATGTAGACTATCAGAGAGCTTCCCCGGGTTAAGTAGAAGGACTCCCAAAAAGAACTATGATAGCGGAGATCATGAAACAAAAGAAATATTATCCAATTCTAATGCAGAAACAACATTTGATTCCCACACTACTAGTCACAGTGAAGTCTAGACATGACTTGAGGCTAAAAAACTCTGATTAGCAGACTACTAGGTGAGATGGGAAACTGAGGACCATGCCCTGCAAGTAGGATAGAACACATCTGAATGGCAAATAAAAGGCCCACACTAACAGTAGTTAGTATTCAAAATGCCTTCTCCAAGCTCTGTGAACCACCTCTTGAATTCAGGGAGAGAAAACACGGAGAGAAGTTGCATAAGAAGGAGAGTAAGCCTGCATATTTTCTGTGCTCTATGTCCCCGGAGTTAATCATTATCCCCACTGCATGTATTTTTTGGATGCACCTTTTTTTTTTTTTTTTTTTTTTTTTTTTTTTTTTTGGTATATTTGTGTTATGTTTGGAAGGAGTGACCTCAGATGTGTCAGGAAAGTAGAAACAAAATTTACAGAAAAACTGCTTCAATTAAACTGAATGGAGAAAAAAAAAAATCCTGGCTTACTCTCCCTTCTTCTTTCTCTGCACCTTGACTTGTCCAACAGTATTTAATTGGCGTTCCAGACAATCGAAGTCCACATTGAAAGTGTTCTATTTTCCAGCCTACTCCTTTTGGAAATAAAACCTTGCTTACGTAGTTGCCTGTGCTTATCAGCTCTACAAAGACGACTTTCCTAAATCAGTATTGGAAACAGTAACAGTTCATATGTCCAAAACACCTTCAATGAGTGTTTCAAAGGGCTGTAAATGTATCCACAAAGTAGTTCCATTAAATAGGTAAGACATAATATTGCCACTTCACATAGGGGTATAAAAGTTACATCCCTAGTCCACACCTAGCTATGACACCAGGGATAGTCAAATAGGATAGAAATTATCAGGCAGCTGTTGTACTTCAACTATTTTACCTTGTTTCTCTCCACACTGCTTCTACTGCTATGGTATTTTTTTTCTAACATTATAGTTTTATAGTAGTATGCTGCATTTTTGCTGCTGCGGTGGAGATAAGCAGGTCTCTGAGTGCAGTGCACCATTGTTTCCACTATTAAGTTCTGGATGGTTATCTCTAACTTGATCCTTGGTGTGGCATTACTGATGAGCATGGAGGATGCATGACAAGCCTTGAAGATATACAGACTCTGAATGGGAAGCTGGCAGAATAGGGGATGTCCCATTAATACCTCAGTGGTCTAGGAAGGAGAGTAGTTGCAAGTCTGATCTTTCTGGGCAGAGAGCCATGAAGAGAGAGGTGCACACAGCAGTTGATTCACCAAAGCATTTGGAGCACAAGGATATTTCCTGTAGTGAGACGTCACCTCCAGGGGCTAGACAAATCTGGAGATTCTTTTCTGGTATTTGCTTGTGCAACGGGGTATTTGTGTGCATGAGGCACCACAGAAGGGTTAAAGAGCTCCGCAGTTTGTCCCTTGCTCTCTAATTAGAAAATGGTCCAGGAGCGTAAAGTTCAACACACACGTGATCTGAGCTGGGACTAAACCCAAGTTCTCAATTGATTGCAGCCTTGTGTGTTAGTGTGCTGCATTTGCACACCATCTCTTCTCCTTGCCATTTCTACAATTCCTTTTCCTTTTTGTAAAAGAAAAAATGGAACAATTCGTGTACAGAGTTTCACTTTTGTCACTATCTAAAGTATTCTGTTGCTTCAGCTTGTGTGCTTTCTGGGAATAGCTTGTTGACCCACTTTATGGTTGAAACCAGGCCAGTAAAACATGACAAAAAATCTTCTTGCTCCACTCTATTCTGTAGTGTCTTGGCTACTGCTGGGTAAACTTGAGAAGTCTGCTTCCAGAGGAGGCATGCAAACTGGCCAGCCTGAGCCTCAGGGGAGCTGAAGTTTCTGGTTGGCCTCCCAGAGGCCAAGAGGGGCAGGCAAAATGATGTCCAGCTGGGATGGTGTTTGGAGAAGAAAGACAGAGGGTGAGATTAGGGAAAGTGAAATAAAATAGTTTTACTGAGCAAAGTATGTGCAGTAGAAGCCAGATGCAAAGATAGCCAGAGAAAAGGTGACAAATTCAGAATGTTACTCTGTGCAGCCTGTAACATAGGGAGTGGGCAAAGTTCAGTTCTGATGATTCAATCCAAGTGCTTTGCTTTCAGATGCAGAAAACTTACATATTTTCCTTTTTGGCCCATCGGAATCTTCCTTCTATTTTTTTTTTTCCTACAAAATTAATTTTTTTTTTTTGTATGTTTTCAGAAACTTGCATTTAACTAAAATAGAACCTCTATTTGAAAACATTTTGCTAAAAGATTTTAGTGCTCGCTGGAGAACAAGCAAGTGTTCTCAAGAGCTTTGGGATCTTGTGTTCAAGAGTGCCGTGATGTTGCAGCTCATAGTTTTAGGTCCCACCCCAAAATGTTTCTGGGGAGAATAGCCAGGTTTCTGCTAGTAGAAAAAGAAAATGGAGATTCTATCTCCAGCTCTTCACTTCTGCTTCCAGCTACAGGATGATTTCTTTCATCTGCAGGATCTCATGCTATTTGACATGGCGGACATGAGTCAGATCACTAATCTGTTTGAAAAATATATCCAGCAAGTAGAATTGTTTCTGTGAGCTGTCACACTGCTCCTGGAGAGGTACGGGAGGGAGGGGACAGGCCTGTGCAGCTGGGAACTGTGATGGTTGCCTCCAGAAGCCTCAGCCATAGCTGGCACTTGGGCTTACTCCCTTGGCAGTGCTGGTAACAATTTTCCTGTGTCGTATAAGGACAAAGAAGCAGTTTCATCCTTAGCATAATTAAATGAGTGGAGTGACAGGAGTTATGCCCAGAGTGACTTTGTTTAAATGTGCCTTTTCAACAAAGTTCACTAAATCAGCTCATTCTTGTTGTCTCTTTTGTTTCTTTATTTGTGGCTACACTGAATTAGCATCTTAAATAAATTGCCATGGGAATCAGAGATGCAATAGCTAGCTTTCTTTCTCTTGTCCATCTACAAACAGCCTTTTCATAGCAGTCTTTTCACAATTTCATGTACTCTGTTTGAGCACTTGATCTATTTCCATCAAGGCTTTTGGTACCCATTCTCTCGGTTAAAAATCAAGCAGCAAAAGATATGTGAAATATGGCATACAATTGATTGAAAATTTCTAGCACATATAATTTACATGTACTGATGGAACATCTTTCTGAAGTGACCTGTAAAACATTTATTGTTCCCAACGTTCATTCTGATACGTTATTTCTATGTTTTGTGAGCTGTGGATTGTAGAAAAGAAAGATACCTTGATTTGAACAAGGAGGGTGTTCTGTGCATAGAAGACAAGTTGAGAAAAGGGAGCTTTGTAGGAAGGAAGAAGGCTGAAAAGGCAGGCCTTGTGATAAGGGGAGCAGTAGGAGTGGGTCAGTAAGAAAGGAGAAACTCTGAAAAGGCCTTGAAGCTCTGGATGAGAAAGCTTTGCTTTCATGGGGTTGTAGGTAATGTGGATGGGATATGAAACAAAAGATGACCTCATGCTGAATTTTCGAGGGACAACAATGCAGGTGCATTGGGAACAAGATCAAATCCCAGTAATCAAAGTGACTGAAGTAATCAAACACTGTGATCACACAGTGGATCTGGGCAGAGATCTATGAACTGAAAATGTGAGCAGAAAAGAGCTCTAATAAAATAATACTGTCAATGTGGATAGCTTAGGGTTAACTAAGCAGTGGATCTGGATAACAGTACAGGCGCTGTAGATTGTATGACAGCTGGTGGAGCCATGCAAGTGCACTAGAATCTCAGCTATCATTGAGGAACAGGCCTCACTGTGAAGAAAAACTTGCAACTGTGACCCAAGCACATTGTGACATGACGATATGTGCCAGAACTCACGCACAGGCTGTCAGCAGGAGCCTGAGAGCTGCGATATGCCTTCCCATCCAAACAAGGTGCAAACTTCAGCATCTGCTTTTGCAAGGGTTCAGATCCTAGACTAAATTAGAGGGGAAGGGAAATGACTGTAAAGACGGTAATTAATGTAACAGCCTGACTTAATTTGCTCCCTGAAAAGGAAATCAAAATTAGGAGCTGTTAAAGCAGTTATTACAATATGCCTAGAACACATAGTAAGGACCAAATAGAAGCAGAAAGCTGAAAAATAGAATTGCACATTTACAAATTGTTACTATAAAAGTGAAATGGGAGCCTGCACAGGTAAATAGTAAAAGCTGGATAAAAAAAAATAACAGAAAGTAGCATGCCTTGGGAGTGCAAGAGAAGAATTAACCAGAAGGGTCAGGGAGAAAACAGTGAAAGCCAAGGAAGTGACATGGTATTTAAGAAGGATTTTAACTATTTCCACAGCAGGAAAATTGCTCAGAGAGACGAAGGCTGAAGTACAAAGAACGATATTAATCCAGGAAGCTATTACAAGAGAGTTGATGAGACAGATTTTAGTAGCAGACAGGGCTCACAGCCAAATTAGAGGCATAAGAAAGTAGGACAGGGCAGGGATGAAATGAGATCAGCAGCTGTAAGCAGAGTATTCAATTAAACAGGAACAATTCAATTCAAGCAACAAAGGAGATAGGAGCTTGGAGAGACAGGTGGGTTCAGAAATGGCTGATTAAAGATCTGAAGGAGCTTAAGTTTCAGAGTGCTCGCTTATGCAATAACTCTTCTGTCTCTTTGTTAAGTTCATCAAACTGACACAGAAAACTTTGCTTCTGTGCTACGTTACCTTCCTTGAAATGATAGTGGGAGCATGAAGAGAGGAGACAGTAAATTGCTCAATCAGCTTAACTGTTTCACAAAATCTTGTGCTAATGTGCCCGGGTTGTGACTGTGCTCTCTGGGGGAGAACAGGAGTGAAAGACCAAGCAGGTAAGGCAGAGAGGAAAAGAAGTATCAGTAAGGGCTGGGAGGTGAGGTCCAGAGAGAGAGTCAGAGTAAGACTTGTGACAGACAACTGAGAAATGACAGCATCAGCAAACTAAGTGTGTTAGGAAGGATGAGAATACGAAAAGGGTGAAAAGAAGAAAAATCAGGGACTTCTGAAGTTAAACATTCTCTACGGTGAATGTGAGCTGGACTTAATTCACAAGGTTTGTTTGTTTGACCTAAAAGAAACAATGCACGGGGATGCTTGTGGATTATCTAAAGGCAGTGGGCAGTAGTATAAATACACAGCAAATGTGTGGTTTTTTTTCCTGAAATTCTTCGTCCTTCCGCCTTTGGCATTTTACTGCCCGACAGTAAGCTGTCGAGCACCAGTCCTTCTTAGCAGCCCCTTTTGTTCCTCCGCTTAAGAATGAAACACAGTATCTCGAACGCCCAGAGGGTGAAGCAGCTAATCATTGGCTCGAATTGCGGCCGGCAGGGCAGACCCGCCTCTTTGCCTTGCGCTGACAAGCTGTTTGTGTCTGTGCGAGGCCGCCCTCCAACGCGGCGGCCGGATGGCCGTGATGGGACTGGCTGAGCGCTGCTCCTGCCTACACTCTGTGGGATTGCAGTAAGTAGCCTGCTGACTCGCCGAGGCTTTTCTCATAGGACAGATGTTTTAGCAAGGCAGACAGGTGCTGTCATACAGAGAGGCAGCGATTGAAGTGCTTTCTCTGGTCTGAAGTAAGAGTGACTGCTTTGTATGCAGTGTCATGGCTACATTTCAGCCTCAAAGGAGACCTTCCGGAGAGGCAAGAGGGGAAAAGTCAATAAGGACACAACCCATTTAAACTTATATATACATATACACAAGATTTTAGTTCTTTAGAATCTTATTCTCCTTTATAGTGGTGTTTCCAGTACTTAATCATCCAGCTGTGTCTTGAAGAGTAGCAGTCTTCGCAAGGTCATAAATGACATTGCATGAAATGGCTAGATGTGAGATACAGTGAAATGAACATTGTCCATAATGCTGATAGGTGCTGTTGTATTTGAAGATATGCCTAGCTGTAGAAAAGTCCTGTTCAGACTTTTCTGAAAAGCCCAAGTCCTGTTCAGAGATTTCAGTCTACTTTACTGGCTGTTATTAGGAGAAGTTCACAGCTCTATAGAACAAAAGACTGCAGAGATGGAATGAGCTCGACTCTTGCCTCTAGTGCCGTTTTTGATGTTCAAAATTTTATGAACAGTAATCTGTTTGGATGTATGCTTCAACTTAATCCTGCATATCAAATACTGATGGACTTTTCAGACTTTCTCTCTCATCCTTTCCACCAGCCAAAGAAAATCATCACGTCTCTATCAGAGCTGAGCACCATGCAGAATCTCAGACGTTCTCTGCCCCTAAAGCTTTGATCAATCTAAATTTAATGTGTTAGCTGCAGTGCTCATCTTTAAATCTCCATTTTTAAATGAAGAAAATGAAAATATGACAGAGTAAGTGACTTTGCTGTGACAATAGAGCATAGTAAGTATCATCACTCAGCAGTCTATGGCAGCTGGACTACAGTATTTATTTTTCTTCATTTCATATGTTTTACAAAATCCTACTGCATAGTGCTAAAATTACTATCTCCTGCGGTTCAGATTGGCTAAGAAAGATACCTTATACTTTGGCTGCTTATCTAAACTGCTTTGAGCTTGAAACTGAGTGGAAAGCACCAAACAGACCAAGCTGCATTGTTGGTTCTGCTTCCCTTTTCTGGCACAGCTGGAATTGCCCCATATGGCACAACAACAGCAATTCAATATTGTTTCCTTTCTTGAGGACCATCCTAGTAATGTTGAATTGCTATTCTGGTCTATTTCTTCAGCTTCCTCCTGAACTAGAGGTACCAAGATCTGTTCAGGCTTTGAGTTCAAGATACCTAGGGGAAAAAAAAAAAAAAGAAGCTGTCACTGTATGCGTGTTCACAATGCCTATTTTTAAAGTAACAGAACTAATCTAAATTTCAGTCACATTCCAGTTAGCCTTGGATTATAACAAAAAAACAAAAAAACCCCAAAAAACCAGGAGAGGTATGATGCCGTGTGCTTTCTAGCTTGCCCACATTGCCCTCTGTGGATGGGCCCAAAAGGAAGGTTCCCTGAAAGCTGTGCATTTTTCTCTGTCCTGATGCTCATGTTTTGGGGTGTTGCACTGTGTCTGCAGGCAGCCTGAATGCAGTAGTAGACACAGTCACATTTACGGTATATCTGCAGTCATGCTGTCATTCAGTAATACAGCAGTTGATGGAGGCTATTAATTTAGGGGTGACCAAAACCCTGACCTCTTACTAATATGCTCGTGGTTACCAGGTTATGAAGCCCATGAAGTTGAATATAATAGTCTAGTTTTCTACTTCTTTGCCCTTGACAATGTCAGCTGAGCTCCTGAAACTGATGGATCTCTTGGGAAAGAACAGCTCCCTAGATTAATACAAGTTTTGAGTTGTAATTTATGACACTGAGCATTCAAATTCCTAGTGAAAACAGGAGGCTTTAAGGGCGCTTTTCCTCTGAGGGCTTCATCTTATTAATGTGTACTCTACTGATGCATCCTATATGCTTGACATTTAACAGCTAGTGTTACCGTAAGAGAGAGACATCAGCTGTTTGGGTCTGACCAGAAAAGTGAACTGTCATGTAAAAGAAAAAATATCAAAGTGCTTGAAAGAAGCAGTAGCAGCTTTCTGCCAGGTGTGGGTAGATTTCCACATAAAATCCCTCACCATCAATACTCGGGTATCTCTATCCACTGGGATAGAGGCAGGGGTCTGCAAACAGTCCCTCCTCAGCTTCTATGGATAGATTGTCCTCTCAATTAAATCTAAACCGTCTGACTAATATTCTTCTTGCTAACATGGAGGATATTAGCAGCCCTGAGGAGGAGGGTTTGGGGGAGTAGACTCACCATGAGCTGGCAATGTCCAGAAGGCCAAATGTATTATCCCGGACTGCACCAAGAAAAGTGTGACCAGCAGGTTGAAGGAAGTGATTCTGCCCCTCTGTTATGCTCATGTGAGACCCCACCTGGAGTAGTGCTTCCAGTTCTGGGGCCCCCAGCACAAGGAGAGACAGAGCTGTTGGAGAGGGTCCAGGGGAGGGCCATGAAGATGATCAGAGGGCTGGAGCACCTCCCATGCGAGGACAGACTGAGAGAGCAGGGGCTCATCGGCCTGGAGAAGGTTTTGGGGAGACCTTACAGTGGCCTTCCAATAACTGAAGGGGGCCTACAGGAAAGCTGTGGAGGGACTTTTTACAAGGGCGTGTAGTAATGTGGTGAGGGGAAATGGCTTTAAACTGAAAGAGAGTACGTTTAGACTAGATGTTAGGAAGAAATTCTTGCCTGTGAGGGTGGTGAGACACTGAAACAGGTTGCCTAGGGAGGTTGTGGATGCCTCCTTCCTGGAAGCATTCAAGTTCAGGATGGATGGGGCTGTGATCCATCTCAACCTGCATCTACACCTGTGAAAGCTTTTAATATTTTTAATTGTATATATATTTTTTTCAAACTGTTTTCCTAGGTATTGGATCCATTTCTAGGTAAGGAATGTTGTTGCTGCTAAAGAGCATCATGCTACTTGGTCATATAAAATGAAAACTATGGCAGGCATGCAGCCTTTTATGTTTAAAATAAGAAAAATAGAAAAGATTGTTGCAGTCAGATATCTCTTGAACATCAAGAGCAGAGGATCTCTTGCTGTCAAAGATTTTGTTGTTGTTGTTGTTCGGTTTTTTTGTTTGTTTGTTTTTGGTTTTGGTGGCATTACTCAAAGTACTGCATTTAGGAAAGAGAACAATTTTGAACCTATAACCTGCCTCAAAATTCACCTCAAAGGAAGAGCAGAAGTTTTTCAACCAAGAAGCTGCTACAAGGAAACACGGGTCAAGGCAGAAAGAAAAGGGAGTGCTGTGTACTCTCCTTGCATATGGCAGAGGGAATTGCAGGGACTAAGCTGCTTTCAGGCCTATGCTGCTTTAAATGTGTTTAACAGGCTCCACTGGTCTCTTTGACTTTTCTCCCTCCTGTTCTGTGTGTATCAGGCCTTTAAGCTGGCAGAGAATGCTGAAGGAAACAGGCATCAGCAATATACAGATACTTGTACTGGCTCTGCTGTGTTCTCATGCTGGGAAGATGATCCTTTGACCTCTGCAGGCAAGCTCTGTGCTTTCTCCTTACTAGAATCGCTGGTTTACAGGACAGAGCTGTCTGCATTGTGCATTGTTTTGATAGTGTGGGAAAGGCGCATCTAGCTAACCAGCTTCTTTTAGGGTACATACAGAAGTGGTATAAAATGAATCGCAGTCACCAGATGGCCTGCCCAGATTCCTCTCTTTAGCTCGCCTTTCTCAGACCTAGAAAACCACGTGTGTCCCAGGATCTGCTCCAGTAGGCAGAAAATAATATAGATGCCACTATTCCTTCATCCACAAAGGAGCTTTTAAATAATTCAGTTTCCTTCCTTTTTGCCTGTCTAGTTGGGTCAGAGGTTTAAGAAAGCAGCAATTTGAGCTTGTAGAATAAAAAGACCTTAATTGAGTGGGCAGCATGCTGTGTTCTGTCCTGGTTGCCGCTGTCTTAAAAAATTATCATAGCTGTCGTTAGCCCTTCCCTCTTATTGCTGGTTGTTCACAGCATGAGAAACTGAGAAGCACAGTACCCATTAAGCTTCAAGGCTGGCACTGCAGTTTCCCTGATCAGTTCCTACTGGGGCTTGCTTTCCTCCTGACCTCCTTTTCCTTGCACGGTGTCTTCAGTGCACAATTTACCTAATGCTCCCGAAGGTATAGTATAATGCCCTAAATCTACTCTAATTCAGATGTTATAGCCATATAATGGCATGGAATTCTGCAGATCTTACTCTGGCAGAACTCCTGCTAATTCTATGATTCCATAATGGCAGCAGCAGACCTGGTTACTTCAGGGCTGAAAACGGACTGTGAGAATCACAATATATTATTTTGTGTGTGTGGTTTAATTTCTGCTTCTAATTGGGATGCTTAATACCCGAGCAGTACCTTTGGCCTTCTTTTCAATTAGTTTTTGAACGTGTAAGAATAAGTTGACAGCTATTTGATATTGTTAATGTGAACTCTCAGCACTGTAGTATGTGAACTCTCAGCACTGTAGTATCTGAACTCTCAGCACATGACAGTTGTTTAGACATTGCATTCTTGAGACTCGGTGTCTAAAGAGATTTTCCTCTTTTCCTCCATTTTCCTCATCATTTCTTCCTGATACTCTCTCTTAGGCTCTTTGATATCTATGCTTGCTTCTCATATACATTCTGGGATCCAGAGCTACACCAAAACATTTTCTTGGTTTCCAGTAGCTATAGAAAATGTAATGATTTTATACTCCAATATGCAGATTAGAATATGTGAGCCAGAATTACTGTGGCTCTGGCAATAAGAGTAGGAAGACTTGCTTGTGTGGGTAGGAAGATCGGGGAAACATTCTCAAATACATGCTCAAGTAAATACTGAAATACTTCGCTTAGGATAACCTCAGCTGAGATTACACCTGCTTCAAAGCCCTGCACCCCATGCTGGGCTTGCACTCTAGATTTTTGTGTCTCCTAGCCTAAAGGCCCTCACTGTTTGCCCCAGTTTCCAGTTCATTCTAGTTCAGAGCATCTAGATCTATGCTTTCTACAGCCCATGCCCCTCTACATCAACCACATAGTTCACAGCCTCTGCAGCTTTTTGCCACAACTCTTCCCACCAAAGAGCTTCATTTTTGCCCAGGCATCCCAGATCCTCTCCTCCTGCATCTCTTCACTCCATGCCGGTTAAAATGCTTATTCTGCTCATCTCACAGTCCTTAAAAGCTCCTTCAAAGCCTTCTGCTCCCTAAAGCGGTCTCCTCCTGTCCTCAAGTCTTTCCCACTACATTCCAGTGTTTGCAGCTGGAGATACAGGAGGCTGTTTCTCCTCCCCTAGAATTTCAGGTTCCTCAGTGCAGGGATCTCAACATACCTCCCTTTTTCCTCTTGTACTTGAAGGCAGAAAAGCAAGGTAAGTTAGGGCATATAGCCCTTTCTATGCTGTAAGAATGGACGTCTCCAGGCAAGGTCTGGAGAAAGACTAAGCCAGGAAATGTTTTAGCGTGGTATGTTTTTTAGAAGAGTAGCCTTCCTTATTTCTCTTTCTAAATAAGCTGTCCGGTATTCAACACTTGTCTTGTGAAGGAACTTCATCCCCCCAGGGGCTTTTAAGCTGTTCGATGTGGTTCTCAATGTGCTCATTTCTTTTGTACTTCTGGTCACATGTTAACATTTCTGATTCTTCTGATTTTCAAACAAAAAGGATTTGGACACATTACTTGTTGTTCAGAACTTTTTATGAATGCAGCCATGTGAAAATATTTCTTGACACTTGCTTTTGAAAGAAAGCTTACTTCTGTAAATGAAAGTTTGTGAAAAACAGCGATACTGAGACATCATGGTTTAGCAGGAGTCTGGACTGACAGTGTGCCCCAGGCGGACCCAGATCCCTGCCATCACAGATGTCAGTGAGAGTCGTGAAGAAGTGGCTTAGTGCTGTGCTTATTCTCCCTTTTTCCTGGGGACAGCCAGGGGCTACTGCAGCCTGTAGTGAAAATACCACCAGCCTTGGGGCTTCTCTGATTACGACATCAAGGTTGTCATTGTCTGAGCTGTTTGTTTGCTTTATGTGAAAGAGGAGTGATGCTGCAAAATACCAACAGCGGTGAAGCAGCCTACTCTGGACATAGCACTAGGAGCAGGCTGCGAAAGATTACCACAACACATTTGCTCTTCAGATCATCACCTGACAATCGGGTGCCTTTCTAGAGCTTTTCAGGCTTTTGCCAAACTCAAGTCTCTGGACAACAAGCAGAAATGCTAAAAAGAAATCCACATTAAGTGAGGTCACTGTAAATTGATACTGACTCAGCACCTGAACCTAGATCCAAGGTATTTCATGTGCTGGTTTTAAAATGCTGGTGGTAATACAATTTATAATATAATTAGTAATTCTTCTGTAAGAAGAATTGGTTATTGGTTATTGACAGTGCCGAAATCTACATTATTATAATTGATCAGCAGTAAGTGAATTGAAGCTCTACCTTAAACTTCTTCAAGGGTAGATTTGTCTCAGGTTATCTGACTTATGATTTTTCTATCTGTACAAAGCATGCCAGCTTGTTTGCATCAGAAGATTCATCTACAACTTAAACTGTGACTGATTTGAAATCTATGTAAAGCCCTACACCAAGTAGTTTACTATTAGAATGAAAGGTGAGCACACAGCTGTGGCGCATTGCTGGCTTGTTAATCTGCTATCCTGAGTTCCCATCATTTTGGCAATTTCATAGATTAAAATTTTAAGGGAAGATGCTTCCTCCACTGAATTCAGACCTTTTGTGTATCAATTTCTTGGTATTTAAACTTCAAAACAACAAGACACAGAATAAATTGCTTTTGTCTATATCTTTACAGTACAGAAATTCCAACACAGCCTCACTATGGACTCAATGGGAGCAGAATCCAACTTGAAAGAGGCATTTTCTACCATCTCCCATGCATCATAACCAGTGTCAGTTGCTGAGGAGGGACAACTTTCCTTGCTTTTACAAGCATACAGTGTCATTTAAAAAAAATCTTTCAAAAATTTAAAAAAAAGCTGAGTATTATCAGTATAGTCAAGGTTCAAGCTGCATCCTTCTCCTTATTTTGAGAAAGCAGACATATTGAAGGTTACCCAGGAGATAAGTGTAAATTAATGTCTTTATTCTACAGGGAAATAAAATGCTGTCTGCACCAGCATCACAAACCGACAGTTGTAATTTGACTCTCCATTTCAGTACCACATCTGACCAAAAATGAATTTTTATTCTGAAGATAACAGCCATTCAATCTGTCATGTGCTTTATCAGTGTGAATGGAAAGAGAGCCTGTATGTCCGGAAGGCCACACAATGGCTTCTCTGTTGCACCCTCGTGAAACATTTTTGTCCCCAGGTCTGAACTCTGCTCTTCCAGAGAAAAGAATCATAGAACCCTCAGAGTTGGACAGGACAATCCTGGAGGTCTTTTCCAACTGTAACCAGTGTCAAGTCCTTTTATTTTTGGAAAATATCAGTCCTGATAAAAAACAAGAAGTAGTGGGTTCACCTCATTTGATCACTCGGTGAGAGAAAAATAACTCATCTCTTAACAAACCCTGTTTACTGACATATCAAAAAGATATCATCTTCACTTTAGCCGATGTCTTTGCATTTCAAGTGCTTCCAATTGACGGTCTCATTAGCTTTGTGGAGCAACTCTGATAAAACAGTGAAAAGTTTTAAGCGCATCTGGGAATCTTTGTATGGCTGAAGACACGTTTTAACAATGAGAATGAAGTCATGGAGAGATAAACCCTATGACAGGATCTGAAAGTAGCAGGTCCAACTCCAAGTGTTAGCAGTGGGGGAACAGAACAAAAGAAAAGGGAAAAATGCTAGAATGCAGGCCAAAGATGTGGTATCATTTGAGTTTTAGGACACATGAAATCTGTTCTCATGTACTTTTTGTATGCCTAATAATATGGCTGAGCTCATGTGTAGCCTTTCACATTGGATAACAGGGTTGTATTTCACTTACCTTGGATTGCTGCCTGTTTTCACAAAAGCTAAGGGGATATAATATCTTTGAGAGTTCTGGCCCTCTATCAAATTCGATTGAAATTATTCAATGACTTGTACAGCTATTGGAAAGAATTGTAACAACACAAGCAAAAATACACAAAAAGAAAATTAGATCATAGTTTTCTCTTTTTTTTTTTCTTCTTTTTTTTTGAGGATCAATCCAATCTAGTTGTATCAATCCCAGAACCAGGTAGAGGATCATAATCATGTAAAGATGAGAAATTGAGCACATGACGAGAACTTGGGATTTAGAGGCAGACTGTTTACAATGGTTTTTATTTTGTTAATGACTCCATGCTCTGATTCATGCTTTAATGAAAGCTGCCTCATTTAGAGATTCTCAGTGTTTAGCTGAGTGAGATTATTCCTGGCAGAAAAGGTTGCAGAAGTCCTCTGGTGAAACTGACGGCTAAATAAAACTTGATATTTTAAAGTAAAAGAGTGCAAAAATAACATTAATTCAGTAATGTGAAACTTCTTTATCTGACAATGAAGAAGACGAGAGGGAAACAGAGGGCAGAGATTTATAGACGAGAGGGAAATTGTTTCCCCATTTTTTTTGTTAGGAAAAAAATGCAGTTTAGTACTGACCTTCAGCTATCAAAAAAAAAAAAGTGTATGCGCACTTAAGCCTTTGGAACTTGAATTTAATCAGGGCAGTAGACCTTTGAATAGCTGAAAACAGTATCTCTGATAATAGCAGATTATATTTGCAATTGCAATGGTTGGTGTCCTGCAAGCAGGAGTGCCTGCAGAAAACAGCGTTGCATTTTTTATGCCCTATTACCTGATGATTATCTTTTCCTCCCGATTTCTCATTGGCTGAGTACTTCAGGTTCACAAATCTTCCCGACTAAACAAACATAAATTACTTCTACCTAAACACATATATTGCTGATTATTTAACCTCTAACATTTGCTTCCATTATTTCTGGACATCTGCTCACCCTTGGTTAGAGATAAGTTTGGGAGGAGGATAAAGGGTCTTGATGCCTGTCTGTTGCATCCCAACCTACCTGTAGAGCAAGGCAGTCTGGCCTTGTCTGGAGGCCCTGGCTTCTTTGATGTTTGTTAAGTCTGTTTTTCTTTTGCTGAGGGTCTCTTATCGAAACAGAACAGCCTTACAACCTGCTTTCTAGTCCATAGTACTATAACCATACTATTTGCAACATTTAAAAACTACTGCAGTTTAATTACATAATTCAGCAATTATATTTCTAAAATATGCTACTAAAATATATGGTATTTGTACTTTTTCACATCAGCTGTTCCTAAGGGCAAATTAGAAAATACAAACACATTGTGCTCTACTTCTTCAGCTCAGTTTCCCCTTTTTCATATCTAATGCAGAAACAACATTCCATTCCTACAGGAGCTTTAAGCCACCAGCTTTTTCTAGGTGCTTTTAGAGATTTTGTTTGTGACGCTTTTGATTAAAATGCTCATTGTAATTAATGGAGAGGATCACCTCAGAGGCTTTCCATCAGGCAGCTCTTTACTAATTTTCGTGAGAGGAAATTACAGCTAAGAAACCCTTCCCACCTGGAAGTGTTTAAAGTATGCGAGTCAGCATTCTGTTCGCTGTTAATAAAAACCAGGTTGTTCTAAATGGCTTGCTAAACTATTGAACTGTTTTAAGCAATGTGCAGTTTATCTTGTATTTACAAGCACATGCATTTATTTTAAATTCCTGTTCCAGAAAGGCTGTTCATGCTGGGAGGGATGCTGCAGGCTCACTTTGCTTCCCTGGGGGGGAGCGCTGCAAGCACCTCCCTGGGCAGTGTGCTTCTCGCAGGGCCTGGGGGCTGCTGGGGGACTATTAGCTAGCCAGCCAGCCCAGCCACGTGCTTGATAGAGAGCAGATCAGTGTGTAGCTGGCTGTTTATTTTCAAATCCTTTGTACTTCAGGTTACTTGTAAGGCTGGTGCCTGGGAGTTCAGCATAAACCAGGCTGTGTTTGTTGCCTGCTTTGCTTGTAATTTGCAATTTGTGAAAACCTGATGGATGACTCCGTGCTCTGCAAGTTAGTGTGGAGATGGGAGCTTCTAACACAAGAGCAGCTTTTACAGAAAACACTGAGTTAAGAAGATTCAGGCTCAAGCTAGGTTGCTTCTTCCCTCCCCCTCTTTTGTCTATTTTTACTGCAATGTTGGTATGTGTCCAAGGAGAGTCAGCCATGTCACTCGGAAATACGAGGAGATAAACTTTCAACTGTTGGCTTTCTTCATGCTGAGCGACTCCAGAGAAAACGAACAGGGAGAGAAACAAGAGAGATCTCCTTAGGTGTACTTTTTTGACTGTCTTCTCTGCCAACGCCAGTGTAGAATACTGAAGAAACCGCAGCAGTCCTTTCCCAGCATTTCTCTAAACAACGTAAGTTACCCTTTCACACGTGTCTCTAACTGTCCTTGTGCTTTTTGTGCTCTCGAGTGCTTTGGGAGTGTAGGGGTTGAGCAGCGAACCCTTGCCAGGTGCTCTGCTGTGCAGAGTAGTGAGTGCTTTGTCTTCATGTCTCTTCGCACATCCAGGGAGGCGGAGGATAAGTGCCTTGACACCACCTTTCCTTAGCAGTCATGCTAGCTTGACTTTGGGTGCCTGTCAGAACCTTTAAACCTTCTCAGAACGTGCGCAGAAATTCGTTTGTAGTTGGCAAATACAATAGCAAATGTTTTGATTGAACTGCGTGTCGAGCTTGCTGTAGGTGCCAGAGTTTCAAAGGGAACTGTGTGACACTGTGTAAAGAGGACAGGATGTGACAGGGGAAATGTTTCCTGCTCTTTAATATTTAAAAGAAATAATTGAAACAGAGCCAAGCAGCTTGCCTAGGAAGGAAATAGTGATGCTTATTCAAAGCAAAATAATGACTCTGTTAAGCTGAGAGGACAGTGTTGAGGTATAATTAGGAGGGAGAGTTTTACTTCTCACAGGTGTTAGATTTTTTGAAGGTGGCAGCTGATGCTAAAGCTGCCATGTTCTGTCGTTCTGCTTTTGTGAAGAACAAGTAAAGCTATTTCCTGACGTTTATCTCCCTTGCTAAGCATCCTTCCCCACACCCCCTCCTTCTCCATGCTACTTTAATTTTATTGCACTATTTTCAAAATGTATTCCAGGCAGACCGTCAGGCAGATTGACAGGTTTAAGTAAGAACAAAAAATTATAACATACCAATATACCAAGAATAAGGCAATAATCACCCTGAAGTTAAATATCATCAGGCCAAAACAGTTATATAAATGCCTGCTTGTATGTGTGTAACAAAACTATGGCAAAAGCACAGTGACTAAGTATTCATCAAGTAAGGATGTGATATGAGAGAAGCTGCCTCCTGTTGCAGCCTCAGACCATTTGAGGGCATTTGTTACCCGGCTAACAGTTTTGAGACCAACTATTGTGATACAATCATTAGAAGCTCTTTCCTTAAAATTCCACACTTCTCATGTAAGAGCTGAACAAGAATTGACTGGTGATGCTAACAAGAGCTTCAGGGTAATGTATATGTTTAATGCCTTTATTGCATCAGGTAAGTGGTGTTGGGTCTCAACTGTTTGTCTTCTTTGTGGAAGTTATTTTCTAGTAGAAGTTCAGCGGTATCTTGGTTTTGAGGCAAGGTATGAGACAAACAATGTCCATGGCCTGATAGCACACACACTGAATTCTGCTATATCCCACAATATGCACTGCGTTTGGAAACTCAGGTCTTGTTTGCACCAAGATGGCAATCAGCTGGGGGATTTCCCAAACTCATGATAGTATTTTTCTCTGGCAGTCTTACTCTGGAGGTCACTCTGTTTCCTGGAAAAGCCTAGATAATTGATGCTTGAAGCCATCAGCATCTTAGGCTTGTCTTTGACTGATAATGGAATTTCATCAATTCATAATAAAACTAGGATTTGGACAGCTTATATAAACACAGTTTATATAGTTTATATATATATATATATGTATGTGTGTGTATATATATATGCATATACATATACATATGATTCCTTTGAGGAAAATTAGATAATTAAATGAACTGGAAAGATCTGGGTGTTCTAATTCAGAGAACAAGGAGATGTACGTTGCTGTAGTAAAGCAAAAATGGAATAATCTGCATAAAATATTGAATATGCAGTTTTAGAGAAATGTAATACTGTGACACATCAATTCGTACAAAAACAAAGGCACAATGTACATTGGTATGTTGGGAGAGATCTTTGAGCCAAATGTGAAAAAACTGGATTTGATCAGTTGGCAAGCAAATTACCTCATCAAAATTAAGTATGCCTGAGGACATGAATACAGCTGGTTTGAACTACATGTGAACATATAGCAGCAAACACATCTTTACTCCAGATAATAACTTCCGGTTCATAAGTTATAATCCTTAATACTGTAGAAGAGCTGTAGAAAATAATCTTTCAATTTTTTTATTTTTTTATTTTTTGTTAATGACAGTGCAGTGTTCTGTGTTAGAAAAATCCGTCAATTCTGAATCTACAAATGTTTCTTGAGGTTTTCTTTCTTCTCCTTATACCTAAAACCCCCAAAACTTTCTCCTGGACATCCACCCACCCGTGATTTGCTGGATAACATACATGAACTTGCTTCTTACGTCAGGTTTCAGGAACCGTGTTGAATAAGTCCTGTGAATCTCACAATAGAATGCACAATCTCTGATGTTATGTTTGGCTGACACCTTCAGTCAAAATTAGATATGTTGTTTCCAGAGAATGTAGGTTGTGGTTTAAGGAAAAAAAAAAAAAAGCAGCTGTCCATGTGTCATGAACAACAGAAAACAAAAGGCTCCAAAACAAAAGAAGAAAATAGTAATTGCCTGGAAGTTACTCAAGTATCCGAATACTGGCAGGAGAAGAACAGGGTCTATGATTCATATAAGTAGGTTTTCATCTCTTTGTTCCTCTATTTTTGATGGCTGATTTTTTTTTAAGATGTACTGCTTCTGTTTGGGCCTGCTGTTGTGTTTGGATGACCCCACTGGGGGTGGTCTGTTGGTGTGCTGTAAGGTCACTTGTGCCTGCAATAGCAGCAGCTGCTTGGCATTTGTCAACCTTTCTGAGCCATTTTATTTATATGAAGACCAGGTTTCATTTATGCGATTTAAATAACTGAATATTTATGGTATAAATTGTAGTATTAAAGTCAGTTGTTTACTATTTTCTACCATGTTTTCTCCACCCCTGGAGTTTTTCAAGAAAAAGATAGGTGACACACTGATACACATGGGTTAGTGGTGATGGGCTGACGATTGTACTAGATGATCTCAGTGGTTTCTTCCAACCTTTTATGAAAAACATTGTGAACCTTTTCTGTCACAGAATCTGTACGCATATCCTGACATTGCATCTCACTCCTCTTAATAATTGGGGTGTTCTGCTGTATTTGGATTAGGAATTGCTTATTTTAAAAGGTGAAAGTAGAAATACGGTTTGAACTGGAATAGTATGAAGTGAAATAAATGACATAGCATGCCATTCTAATGGGGAGAACAGGGAATTGAGTCAGCTGAGAGGCCTGCTGGCCACCAGGCAACCTTCCTGCTTGCCAGGTGGGCGTTAGGGCACAAACTCACAAGTAAATTACATTATTTAGCGACAGTAAGGTTAAAAAAGGCACAGCTAAATTAAGAAGGCTGCTAATCACGGATATGTGCAAGATGTTAACAGCATGTATCCTGGCACCTCATATGTTACATGTAGATGTGGTTGACACAAACATCAAAATATATCCTGTATAACCGGACTGCTAGTAGTTTACAAACAAACTGCTGCAGAAATGACTCTATGACACTTTACTGTTAGATCTAAAATCCAGTCTATAGTAACTTTAAGAATGTGCCTTGCACCCTGGAGAAGACAAATGACACAAAAATGAGCCATAATTGTCTACAGCCTAAAAGGCCCCCTGGTACTTACTGGACAACTCAGCTTTTTCTGGTCAGCACTTTTGCTCAGGTGTGACAATATTATTTATTCTCTCTCACTGTTATACTGCTGAATATTTTCAGTCTTGGATGCACGGTGTCTGTAGGTGCATCGTTGTGCCTCAAGTCAGAATGGATTCTTTCTGCAAAAGAGACATAAAGATTGGAATAGATGCAGTTTCATTTTTAAACCATTCTAAATGTTTCAAATGCATGTTTCAAATGAATGTTCAGCAATCTGATCCTAATCCAGTATGTATTTATTTGCTTTAATGGTATTAGCCTAAACATGTGTATGATCAGTTTATTTCTGGATGACTTTCTGTTTTTGTCATGTAAAGCCACTCTGACTGTTTGGTTTTTTTCTTTCCATTCTGAAAATGTAGAGTGAAGATCCTTTCTATTTATTTATTCTTTTTTTTTTTTATAATGTGTTGAATGCTAGCTGTCCCTTCGTTGAACTCATGATTTGAAAAACTATCACGTGGAGTGATGCCATGAAGGAAAAGTATAAATTTCAGACTCTGCAAAGGTTTCTACTGTATTTGCCTCCTCCAATGCAAAGTTTAGTTGATCTGGATTATTTTGAGGTCAGAGGTACCTGCTATTCTCTGGTATGTTTTGAGGAGTGCTCAGAAGTTTATTTAGCGAGGAAAGAGCTATGGTTTAATTTTTCAGAACTGCTTAACTCTGAGTAATATGAATATGCTCCTGCCACTTCTGCAGAAGAATAAGCCCTCAAAAAAGAGGTGGAATGTTAAAGAAAAAATGCACTTGACAGAGTAACTTACAGACCCCTTCTGGAGGGGGAGGGAAAAAAAAAAAAGCAAAAAGAAGAAAAGATTGCATTCAAAAGATTTTGCTGAACTTGGAAATACTCTGGCAAAGATTCCAACAATTATGTTTAAGGCCTCTAAATGCCTTAAATTCTACAGTAGTCCTTGGAGAAACTTAATACGTGTACCATGTTTAACTCATGGACTCATGGTCTGTATTATTAGAGAATTTGCCTGCCCTTTAAGAAGCACATCTTCCAAAAGAGCAGATGCTCTTTTTTTTCTCCAGTTCTTCTGAGAACAGTTTTATGTTGTACTTACTGTAAAAAGATGTTTAGAAGTTCCTCAGGAACTAGAACGACCATTAGGGATAAGAACTCAGAACTGAAGAATGAGCCTTTGCAACACACATAGACTGGAGGAAAAGAAAAAGGAGGAAAAGTGAATCTAGTTTGTGTGCATTTACACCATGATTTTTTTCCTCCTCTTCCAATGGGGAAACAGAATTAATGAAATACACTGTTACAACTTTCTCTCCTTTAATACTCATGTTGGCAGAAGAGATAATGTAAACATTCAGGGATTAACTCTCAGGAGATAAATCTCTGTAGGTGTTTCTTGTTATATTTAGAGCTTAAGTAGTTGCACTCTGTCAGAGCTGGAAAACCTAGGACCCAAGAAATCAGAACCTGAATGTTGCTGAGCCAATACTATCGTACAGCTTAGTGTGTGGTTTTCCCAAAGTACTTGGAGGGAAACAGGAAAAAAAAAAGAAGTGAATATTTTTATAAAAAATTTCTTGTGTTTGTTTCATCAGAAGATGCACGTTGCACAGCCTTGATTCCATGTAAGAATAGCAGGAAGGCTTCTTCCCATATTGAGCTTCCAGGATGCATATCTGAGGTGTGCAATGGTTGCCTTCACCTTGTGAGCAACCATCATTATTTTGCCCCAAAGTGTGTACTTCAGAAGGCATGCTCTGTGCTGTGCGCCCTCTGTGCAGCAGCTTCTGTTGGGGAAGGTGGACAACTTTGAAATGAGAAAGGGCAGCAATAAAAGCCTAGTTTCCTCCAGATCTATTGCACTGCATTTAGAATAATGCAGAATACTTCTGCAGAAAAGCAGAACAAACGTCAGTCTTAAGGAAGTACTACTCTTTTTTATTTCTTATGGATGAGCTATGTTTGAAAAGGAGGAGGTGAGGGGAAATGCTGGGTTAGTATTAATTTACCATAAAAATGCTCTGTCTTTGAGGTGATGACCAGTCAGTCTCACTGTTGGTGCCTTGTTCATATGACTCAGAAACTTGCTGAAGATGTACTGTGGCCCTCAGTGACATTTTCCATAAACAGTAGTGTATTAAGGCAACTGTCTGATGGATTAATTTCATCTGCTAATCATAAATGTCATGGCTCTGCTAAGCAATAGGAACAGCAATAAGAACAGCCCTGTAGCTCCATTATTATCCATTTGCTTTGCCAAAATGGAGTGGCTGCTATGGCAACTCGTGTGATATCTACACCAAGTATTTTGAAGCTGTGTCTGGGTCAAGTCAGAAGTAAAGCTAGCTCAGCCTTGTAATTTGAGTGGTGGCTGATGGTAGATGCCTGCAGAAGAGCATAAGAATAGATCAGACAAATAATGGTACTCCCCAGAGCGCTCTTTCATCTTCAGTGATTTGTGCTTCCAGCTCTGCTTCTGGTAGAGGTGGTTTCTCTGTAGTTAAAATTCTTTAATCAGTTTATCCTTCATGAGTTTGTCATTCTTGCCCGGAATGAATGTAGTATATTAAAAGCTGTATCATCCTGGGGCAGTAAGTTGCATAGATCACAGGATGGAGTAGTATCCAGTACCTTACTGGTAGCCTTAAAGGAGCTTCTCTTCTGTGGCCAGTAAAAAGAAAGAGTGAAATGCAACAAAATACTGGTTGTGAATAAGAATTAAATTGTGAATTAAATTTAACTCGGTATACAAGAGTGTTTTTTTGGAATGTATCGTAACAGTCCCTCACTGTGGTACTTGAGCTGGACAAGAAGAACAGCTGAAATAGTGCAGAGGCTCTATGCTGTATCTGTAGCTCATTTCCCACAAAGATTTCTCTATTACTTCTGATAATGGTGCCTACAGCTGGTTACTTCACATAGTTCTCTATCTATGTTGATGTTTTGATGATAAGGTGTATCACCTGTCTCAAAAACAGCACAGTACATCTTGTCAGAGTCATCGTGAGCATTGCTTCTAAATTCTCAGGCAGCACTTACAGCTCTTCATGGCATCCGCAGAGAGAAGCTGCAAAGGTCTGATCCTATTTTCTGACTCCAAAATATTTGAGCTGCATGTGCTACTGTCTTGCATCTCTTTCCTTGCAAAAATAGCCCTCATCCAAACTAATGGCTTCCTACAAAAACTTATTTCATAGCATAGAAAGGTACTTGGTCAGTTTGTGCTACTGTGGTTAAACAGCAATACCTGAACTGTAAACTCATGGACTAAGCTATGCGTGCACAGGCTGTGTTCTGTTGTAGCTGTGGGATTCTGGTACTTGAGTGAGACTGCCGGGTGCTGTCATAATCCAGATGATATCACAACTAATTTAAGACAATATTGCTCTTGTCCTGAGACCAGTGTTTTTTCCAAGTGCATTTCTAATTTAAAAATACACCTGTATTCACGTGGTTAATGTTTGTGAATCTTTCTTCTAACTTCTGCTTCCAGTATTTCTAAAGGTACTGAATTTCCCAGAAAATAATAAGGATGTATTTTGATATAGGAATGTGTATACCATGTATTGTATCTCAGCTTGAGAATCTTAAAAACAATGTCATGTGAGTGGTACTACTTTCCTCGTATTTCGTTAGCTATTTGTAAGTTAGGAGGAGTAAGTCAGTTTTAAGAGACTAATATAAATGGAGAAAGGTGCATATGAGGGTCTTTTATGAATGTAGTTTTTGCAGAAGTCTGGCATATTGTCAAGTGTTGGGAATTTGCTTTTGATCAACCTTTCAGTGCCCCTGTAGGAGGCTTGGACATGGCAGCATCTACTGTGGCTGTAGTGAAACTGCCATGGCAATGCACATTGAGAATTGGTGCGTTTCTTTAGATAAGGCACAAGACCTGAGGAACACATCATCTGTGCTGTAGGGAAGTTTCTGCTTTTTCCCATAACAACAGTTCTTTACATAGGAGCGCTGAAGCGCCGTCAGCAAGCCAGTGTCCTTGCTACAGGCTTGTTTACTAGGTGTAGTTCAGCCACTGGGTGTTCCCAAGTCACGAAGTGCTGGAGCTGACTAACGCTAAGTCACATGGAGTGACCTGTGAGTGTGAAGGAGGAGACGGCAGCTGACAGGCTCGGAATCTGTGTCTTTGGAGCTCCCCGGGGGGAGCCATTGATTGCTTTTTGTTATTGTGGTTTGGTCGGTTTAGCTTCCGTATATACAGCCATTGTTATAAGGAGGGAGCTCGTCCTGCCAAGGTTATTCTGACACTGCTGCACTGTATCTGGTGCTGCCGGAATACCTGTGTGTGCAGCTGCGTGCTTACCCAGTGCTGGGAAAGTTCAGTCGTGTTATTACAGGCATAAGGATCCTGCCTGGGCAAACCTCTGCCTGCCACTTAATGCTTGACTGAGGGCTTCTCCGAATGCAAGGACAGTACGTGTGCTTAAATGTACCACTGTGTGTTTGAAAGACATCTTGGTTCAGAAGACTTGACAGACATAGAAGGTAACGTTGCTGTTGGGCTCCAAACAAGAAAATGAGGTGAACATTGTGCAAAAGTTCAGGTATATGCAGAGATGCAGACAGCAGTATTTTATCCTTAAAACAAGCACTGCGGGGTATGTGAGCCTGTGCAGGGGTTGGAGAGGGGCTTTTTTTGCCCCCATCCTTCCCAGTCCCTCTCCCATGTGTGCAGAAACCTATCTGCTCAGGCAGCTTATTTTCCCAAACTGTGCGCTATGGAGAAACTGTGTGCTTTCTGCTTCTGTTGTTTGCTTTTTGAATGTTAATATTCTATCCACTGTTTCTTGCTGTGAAAGATCTAATTTTTCTCCCGATTTATGTTCCATACTCTGTTTCTGCTGAGGTGTGACATTCTGAAGGTTTCAAAGGAAAAACAAATAAACAAAACAACAAAAGGGCTGGGAGTATCTGTCTTAATTTAGTGTACAGGTTGTGTGGCATATGATGAGAGCTGGGTGCTGTCCTGTCCTTTGCTAATTTGAACTTTGTGCTAGATCATCCAAATCCAGCAGAGGTAAAAGGAAACGGAAGAAGAGGAGAGGTCAGCAGGGAATTATGTGACTGAATTCGGGTACCTGGTGGGTGTCATCTCTCCTGGAGGGAGAAACTGCAGAACAGTATGATTAAGCAGAGATGCAGTGTGGGTTAGGTCCAGACCAGTGCTTCAGGACAGATTGGAGTGGGTGGCCTTTGAGCAGTTCAACCTTCACTGCTCAGGTATCAAACGAATCAAGCATTTGCATCTACCTTTTACTTTTCTGGCCATTGCTTAGCAGCTCTGAAGAAAATGCCTACAGCATTTTTCAATGTACATTATATCTAACAGTATGTAGAAAAGTCCATGGATTTCTTCCCAAAGTGATTCCTGCTCTGCCTCTTGCTTTTTGTTTGTATTGCCTGATGTCCTGTGCCTGGAAGTGGTTAATAGTGATTAATATGGAGTCTCCACGCAGCAGTTTTATTTCAAGTAGCATTTCAGAGCAGCTGCTTATGGAAGCTGCAGTGATTTGAGGAAAAGTTTTTTTGCCAGCTTAGCTTTCCCCCCCCCCCCCCCCCCCCCCCCCAACTTGCATGCATATAGCATATATGCTCTATCTGCTCTGGGTGTCGAGTGTAGAATTTAAGATCTTTTTACTTAGACCATCACAACCTTTAGTCCCTAAAAGAATTACTTCAACCTGCCTTACCGTGGATTTTTACTTTTAAAAATAGCTCACCTGAGAATATGATGTTTTACAACCCTTTCTATGTTTAATAAACAAAATATCTGAGGTTGACATTTGACCTGACGTGATAGTATTTCTTGACTTGCCTTTTTCCCCTCATTTCTTGTCCCTTCTGTCTGAAATATTTGGAATAACTGGTCATTTGGTTGGGGACTCCTGGACTTCCACTCCATGCACTCGGATCGTCCTTGCAGGCATAGTAAACCCTGGTGTACTGCTGTGGGAATTAATTGTGCTAGGCCCTATCCTACAGTGAGGTTTGAAGAGCTCAAACAGTCAAATTGCCTCGAAGTTAAGTACCACATCTCAGCTGTGTGATTACCGTGTGATGGCACGACTCTTAACTTGCCATGTTCCTGGATGTGTGCACAGCAGCTACCGGAAAGTCTCTTAGATCATCTAAATTTGGGTAGTGGGAACACGAGGTCTGTAGGGATGGAAGCAGAACTGCCAAAGGGCTGTAGGGGTACTGCAAAAGGAGACAGAGGTTCTGGGTGGGGGGGAACAAAAGGAAAGGGGTCTTTAAATGCCAGCTGTTACGCTTCCCTCCTCTACACAGGAGGGTATTTTTGTATGTTGGAAATATCCAAGTAATGTTTGTCAGGACGGTATCTCTGATAAAAGCAGATTTTATTCGCGATTGCAATGGCGCAAGCAGGAGCGCCTATGGACACAACATGGCAGCCTTTCTCCCCTTGCCTCCCCCCTCCCCTGTTTCCCCACTGGCTGGGTACTCCAGGTTCACAATCTGGTTTACATTTGCTATTTACTTGTTAATTTGTCTTTTACCTGGTGTCACTCAGCAGCCGTGCTGTTGTTTCCAAGCTGTCTCGGTGCTCTCCTTGCCGTATTGATATGGTGATTTTCTTTAAAGTCTTCGTTAAACAAAGAGCACAGGGGATGATACCAGGCCTTCCTACGTCTCTTCAGGCGCTTCCTCGGGCAGGCCATCCCTTGTTCTCTGGTTTGATCTCGTGCAGGATATTCCTGCAGTGTGTATGACAAAATATACATCTATACACCTATATACAGAGTGTGCGTGCCTGGGAAGGTTCGTCTGGAGGATCAGTGATGTAGACTATCAGAGAGCTTCCCCGGGTTAAGTAGAAGGACTCTCAAAAAGAACTATGATAGCGGAGATCATGAAACAAAAGAAATATTATCCAATTCTAATGCAGAAACAACATTTGATTCCCACACATAGGAGGCCTACTCTGTTATTTCAGGCTTGCACCCTATTACAGACTTTGATTATAAATTCAGGAAAGTAAGGAGGAAAAAGCATTAGAACAGTAGAACTGTCAAGCTTTTGTTTATAGCAGTGGCTTCTATTCTTGTTATTCTGGTCTTTAGCAGCTGAGAGCTTTTAAAGAAACCTAATTAATGGCATTGACTTGTGATAGTACTGAAGGTAAGCCCACTGCTGTGGCTGGCCCTCCCATCTCAATGGCAAATACCCAAAAGGGGAAAGAATAACACAAAGATGGGAAAAGCAGTTTGTGCTCAGTTCAGCTCTTCTTGTGACATCAGTGTCAGAAACAGGCAGGGAGTGCTGTTGTGTGAGTCAAGTTTGCATTGGCAGAGAGGGGAAACCAGGCTGTTTCAGCCACTGCTCTGAGCAGCCTGCAAGCCTTGGCAGGCTGAGCTGTGCATGAGCAGAAGATAGGAGGAAACAGAATAAGGTGGCAAAGGCAGTAGAGAACATGCAGTGGGGCTGTGGGTCTGTGAAGGTCTCCAGTAACCCAGCATTACATCCCTGGAAAACCTTTCAAGTTCTTTTCCTCCTCAGTTGTGACGAGCCATGTGCTGGGTCACAAGCTTTGAGGAAGAGCATCTGCTGTACTAGATCACGAGATGGGGGAGTGATCGTGGCTCGAGGCTATGGCTGGGGACAAGCATCTGAAACAGTTGCCCTCTGGTTGGGGGGAGCTTACAGTGGAAGGAAGCCCTGGCTTTTCTTGCCAGTGTGAACTACAGCCTGGGCTGGTTGATTGTGTGAGTTCAGGCTGCAGGCTGTGCTTGCTCTGTGGGAGCTTCTGGGTCTGCATGCATGCACAGCTCCAATAGAAAAAGGTGAAGGTGACTCTGCCACCACCATCCCATCAAGATGACTAAGGCCCCATGATTCCCGGTGTGGCCACAGTCCCACAATGACAGAGCTTGGTTGTTTCACCCTACCTGCTTTCCTGGCGCCAGGGTCAAATTAGCGATGTGGAGCCAGATGAGGGTTGGAGCAGCCCATTCTCTCCTGTATTTGTATTCCCAAGCTAGCCCCTGTTCCTAGCAGGATGACTTTGTGTAATTGATTTCTGGTCTGTCCCGTCTCATATTTTCCAGTCAGGCTTACTTCCTAGAACTGTACTATTTAGCCATTTAGTCTGGGCTAACCCAATCTTTTTTTTTTTTTCCTGCTGACTTCAAAATCCTCTGTACAACAGACTGAGTTAGACTGCTTTTCCCTCAGTTAATTTAAAGTAGAGACTAGAGTTCAGACCATTAATCTTAAACTAGAGTGTTTGGATGACTTATTTAATAGTAGGGGGAGCATACAGCAATCTATAGAATGCTCTGTAAAATAGTTGTGGGTGGGGTTTGGTGTTTTTTCTTTATAACCTGCCAATTATGAGATCTCTCAGAATGTAAATTCAGGTTATGCTTAGAAAATGAAAAAGAAGAAATTATTTAAAAGACAGAACAATTAAAGGAGATGCTAGCAGGAGCTAAAACACTAATTTCTGCATCATTATAAAGATGGCATATGCCATATATTTTCTTCTGAACTTACTTCCAATGAGTGCTGTAAACTTCTGTGGTTGGGTGGCATTTCCTCCCTTACTCCCTTCCT
This sequence comes from Lagopus muta, assembly GCF_023343835.1. Classification (NCBI taxonomy): domain Eukaryota; kingdom Metazoa; phylum Chordata; class Aves; order Galliformes; family Phasianidae; genus Lagopus; species Lagopus muta. The sequence continues at coordinate 1,115,641 of NC_064436.1, forward strand.
CCTCCCAGATTTCCCTTTCTCCCTTCCTTCTCTCTCTTTTTTTCTTTCTTTCTCTTTCTTTCTTTCAAAAAAAAAAAAAAAAAAAAAAACAACAACCCCCAAGCCCTTCCCCCAACTCAAAACACACACACAATAAACCTATTTGAAACAGGCTGGTAATAACTGTTATGGGGTAAAGTGCAAGATTGTTCACTGAGCCACAAATCCATTTCCTCTTCACAAGGGAGAAGAAACCCACATGTTAACATTAAACATGCAAGAACAAAAATCTCAAGGGAAATGACATCTTGTTTTCTTATTTTTTGGTTGTTTCATTTTCCTTGCCACAGTCCCATGGTTTTGTTTTGTTGAAGAAGCAGAATAATTTCCAGCATATAAGATCTGTGTCAGCAGGCAGCTTCCTTGGAGACAATTGTATAAGAATTGCACTTTGAAGCAATCTCTCATTTGGAGCTGCAGCTCCCTGTGAGTGGATGCAGTTCTGACTCCTGCAGTCTTCTTTGGCCATGAGGTACGTTCTGGGGTCGGCTCTGATTTGAGGGGTATGTAGTCCTTGGGATGGACTGTAAAGAGAAATGGTAGGTTGAGCAACACTTGTCATTTTGCTTCAGTGTATGTAAATAGGATGCTAGAAATAGCAAGGAAAAGCAAGAAGCTGAGTGATGCCGGTATGCTTCTGTCTGAGAGTCTTCCACCTCGGATTTGGGAGTTGCAACTTGGTCTCAATTTTTTGTTTAAAATGTGGCTTTGTTCAAGTGGCAGGAACAAAAGACTTTGGTTCTTCTGGCTGTGGGAGTTAAAAAAAAGAATTTTTTTGCTTGTTCTTTGGAGTGAGGTTCTCTAGGCAGTTTAAAGGAAAAAGGAAAAAAAAAACAACCTGAAGAAACAACAGTAAAACCCCACCCCCTTTTCTCCAAAAATGTGTCTGAAACTCTCTGGCCTTTTTTTAAACTGTGAATCCTGCTGTGCAGGTTCCTGCTTCTTTCAGCGTGCTAAAACATGGAGCTAAAATGAAGCATGCTACGTTCTCTTTGACAGAGTCGAAGGGAGTGAGAGGAGAAGTATTTTGGCACAAGTACCCCAAGTCCTAACACAGGCACGCATGCTGCCTGATGTTTCATTTCAGGTTATAAACTGGATTACAGCATGCTTTTGCCCTGTGCGCATTACCCAGGGAAACCAGGCCGGATCTGCGTGATGTATGAGCAAATCTGGTGAAAGGATTGCCAAATGGGAAATAAATGACATGCAGAGATTCTCTATTTTTAACAAGAATTTAAATTTCACTCGTGATAAATGACTATCAGTACTGTTTACCTGGTCATTCAGTCCAAGATTCAAAAAGTACATTTGGGAGCCTGCATTTTAAGAGTGTTGAACAATATTTTAAACTGTGATTTTTAAAATAACTATATCTGTTCTAACTAAGAGTAGTGCAGACCAACATTAAAACCAACATTTGTTTATTCCTGATGTAAATGGGCTTTTGTGCCTTTTTATTTGTGGGAAGCTTTGTTGGACTCACTGAGCTGAAATACTTGCATATGATTTGTGTTTTTCGTTTTGTTGTCCAAAAGAAAAGATTCACTGTATTTAGAGACGCAAATAGTACCTTGTCTGCAAAACCCACCAGCTGTAATACTGGAGGACAAAGCTAATTCTATGTTGCTTAGCTTCAGTAGCATCTGTGTGTTCAGAATTGCATAGCTGAGAGTAAGCACTGACACCAAGGATCTGTTTATTTCCTTCGGTAGTAGTCTGGTAAAATCTAAACCAATCTCTGATTTGTTATTTGAAGAGAGTAGATAAAAGGAATGCAGCTCTGTATTACTGCTTGTACGAACGTTCAGCAAGTGGCCAGCTTGGTCTCTCTTGGTCCCTCAGCATGAGGTCACCAATTTTGCTGTGAAGCTTTGAGCTGGTCTGGGTTAAACACGCTGTTCCGTGGCATGAGGCACTGCTGCTGGTTTGTGTGTCAGTAGCGCAGCTTTCTGAGGGGACTCCTTGGCTCTGCTTGAAACATCTGCACAGACAAAGGGCGCTTGTTGGGTCTGTTGTTGCTGCTGGAAGTTGAAGCAGGGGAGCACTGCTCTGGGAAATGCTGTGACTCCTGGAAAAATCAGAAGGCGCTCATTAAATGCTGGGCTTTATCTGCCTCTCTCAATGAAAGTGCTTTAGTTCCGCCTGTGGCGATGGTTCCCATAGCAGGGTTGCGTAAGAGCCGCCCTCCCCGTGGGAGTTAACCCCCCCTTCCAATTTGCGAGTAATATTTGCATATGTATTTCTCAGCTGCATTGCCATGCCAGATGCACAGTGGTGGCTGTCTCTGCCAGCTAATCCTGTAATAACATTCTGGTGACCGAATTCAGTGGCCCTGTGTGGAGCCTCCAAACAGCTGATTGCTGAGTAGGGAGGGAGAAAAAATCACCCAGCGAATCTCGTCGCAGCTCTCTACTGCATCCCTATCCCACAATCCCTTGCACGATTTGCTGCAGTCTTTCCAGGCTGAGTGAGAAAAAGATGTGCTAAATAAAGATTGATTGGTCTGAATCCTGAAGGGGTCTCCCACTTGTAAATGACCTGGGGGAAAAGAATTCATGACGACTTCACTGGGCCTCCTCTCATTCTTCCCTTTTTCTTTCCACCTGTCCTCTTCGTGGGATGAAGCATCATTCCTCAGAGCACAAAATACCTTGTGCCTCTCATACTGACCGTGCTGTGATAGGGATCCTTTACCAGTTTTACGTGTGAGCCTTGAGATACTGACAGATGATGTTTTATCCGTTTGGACTCCTGCGGAACTGCAGCTCCATCCCTGCAAGGATTTTGTCCTCAGCACTGCACTGATTGAGCAGTTTTTCGACAAAGATGGGTAGGTCTAAAACGCTCAAGTTTGCTCAGTGTTGTTCCTGGTGGCTGCTGCTGGGTTGCTCCTTCTGTTTTGGCCCCGAATGTTTGTTGTGTTTCTGCATGCTGTAAGAGTGAAGAGGGTTGCTGTATTTTAAACAAGGCACCAAACTGGTTGCAAGAGTGTGAGAGAGAGGAATGCAAATGTAGCTTATCGAGCCTTCTCCACCAGTCGTCTGTGTGGAAATTCTGATTATTAATTTACACAATGTGTTCTGTACTGGCTGATTTCGGTGTGCTGCTATAAATGCCTCGTACCTGTCCACTGAAGCGTGGACAGGCACTGTATCTGTTTTAAGCAGTTTTAAACCCCAGCACCCCCAGCATTTCAAGCGACATTATTGAGGTTCCCCACCCTTTCTTACAGCTCCCAGGCCTGACTTCCTTTGCAAACGTTGCCAAGGGAAACCTGTCCATTCATAATGCATGAATAGACCCTCTGGGTTGTGAATGCCATTGATAAGAGGAGGATGAACAGGCTGCAAGCTATTTGTTCTCCTCAGGCTAGAGTTTCAGGCTTGTTGCAGTTCTGGCTGGGTGGAGTTCAGTGATAGCAGTGTATTGGCAGCAGAGGGTTCTGCTCTTTTAGACAAAAATCCTGTGAGATATAGAGTTAGAAGTTTTCCAAGAGTCTCCCTCTTGGTTGGGCCACAAAAACTGAGAATTCGGTAATGGCTCAAAAATTGTAGAGCTAATTCAAAGAGACTTGTAGATAAGGGGCATTTCTCTGTTACATGACTCAGTTAATATGAAGCAGCTCTTCTGGAACTGTTACTTGCTGTTCCTGAACGTTTTCCTCCCTTTCTCGTATTGTATATTATGGTGTTCTTTCACAGATGCCTCGGGCCACACCCTGACTTCAGCTCCTGAAGGCATGCATGCGTAGCAGGGCCAGGCTTTATGCTAGCTTGGAGATCCATTGTTTCCTCCTTTCTTTGCCGTATAGCTTATTTTGAATGGAAATTAACAGTGAAGGAAAAAAGAATAATGTCAATGTTGGGGTGGCTGGAAAAATGATGCTCCTTGAGCTCAACAGAGTGACAAAGGGGACACTTTTCCCAACCCCTTTTTGCACTAGATTTGGCAAACCTGATGTAGGTTTCCAGTGTGTGCTTCTTAAAGATAAATGGGTGGGGTTCTGTGTCTGGTGTGATGCAAGGTTTCAAAAGCCTTTAGCTTTCCATTTTACATTCTGAAGTGTAAATATAACGAAAAGTGATTCTCAAAGTTATTTTCAAAGGTCGTCTTTTGGCTGTGTTTTTGGACTGTGTTTTTGGATGTGAGGCAAAGGAACCCCTGAAAATCAACTGTGGCAGATCCCAAATCCAGAAGATGCTACTAAAAAAATATGTTTGTCCTGTTAAAATAGCAGTCATACTTGATAAAAGCTCCCATTGCCATCTGAAACTTACGTTCTATTTTTGAGGCATTCCAGTTAATTATAATAAATGCTGCCATTGTCTAAATTCAAATGGATCATCTAAAATGTGCAACCTTTCCTCAAAGAGTCTTTGGTTATATGATTTTTTTCATTGAAACAATAAGTAACATCGTCATTTCCATAACTGCATCACATTTAGCAAAACTGCATCAAAGGTGAAGTTGGCTCAGGGAGGCTGCAGCATCAGATGTTCAATCCTGGCAATAACGTACTTAAGAAACTTTGTAAAATGAACTACTTGTATAGTTATTGTACCATACAGAGGCCACAGCTTGAAATGTTCTGATGAAATTCTGTTTTCAGGTGCACGATTGAAGCTTGGTTCATGTCAGTGTAGGGGGTAAATGACAATGATGGCCTACTGTGATCCAGACAAAATAACAAATATTAAAAATGTTTATTTCTGAACTCATGCTAATGCTCTTACACTGGTAGTGTGAACATCTGAAAATCAAGGTGGCTTGATTTTCAGGCTTACAGACGAAAATGCTTGATTATGCAGTGAGACTGGGGGAATTTAGAAAACAAGGATGAAGATCAGATGAAATGCGCATGAAATTTTACAGGCAGAAGCGAGTTCTCCTCATGTAAACATTTTTTGCTGGTGTAGCTGTATTTGATAGCTGAAAAAGAAATTACAGAAAGTCATATTTGTTTGCTAGAGAACTGCTATTAATGATAGGCAGCTATACGGAGAGCTTTCATATCTTAGGTACTTTTTTTTTTTTTTTTTAATAGTCTGTACTCAATGCATAACAAAGAAAAGCTGCACTGTTCATAACTTACTGGTGACTGGTTTGGATACTGTGCTTCTGATGAGAAGTCCTCCTGATTCTGATTATCTTGCCTGTTGTGTTTGGGTTCCCACCCCTCTCCCTCTTGGTAAGGAAAGTGCAGCTGCATCAATAGTGAAAACATTTATATTTAGAAACACATCGCTGCAGGTCCAGCTGAATGCATTAACACATATTGGATAGTGTTCTCTTTCTACTCCCATCTGTGAAAGCTGAGCATTTTCATTCGTATTCTTGTAAAGCCTTTTTTAACTCCAGCTTTTAAAATGTAGCGTGGGTTCATAACTGACACCTCAAGGTTTAACATGTGTCATTTATGGCACTTAGATAGCTAAATTAATTTGTGTTTATACAATATTCATATTTTTATCTTAGTGTGAGAGAAGAAATGGAGAAAAGGAAAACAAAGGATCAATTCTGAAGTTCCATGTTTTTAGGTCATGAACAAACATTGCATTGCAGGAATATTATAGCTTTTTTTTTTTATTATTATTTTTTTAAGCTCTCCGGTTTCACCATTTTTCAGGGGGAAGTAAAATGGCACATAAGGGCCTCCCATCAATTTTGTGCATGGAGTTTCACATTGGATACTGCTTTAGGGTAGTTTAACTGTGATTAACTTTGTGCTGCTAGCTGAGAGGTAGATCTCCAGGGCTCTGTTAGCAGGAGGTCAGTAGAAACTGCTCCTTGGTCACCTCTGTTTTCCTAGAAATAGTCACTGGTGTCTTGCAATAAGCAAGTTGTACCTGCCCTGCTAAATACACAGCTCAGGGAGAGCAGCTTAGCCCTGGCAGAAGAGCAGGCTGTGTGTTCAAGCACTGGAAGATCACATGTGTCACTGCTGATAAATGTCATGGGCCACAGAAACCTTTGCAGTATCAAGTGACCTTTAAATGAGCGTGATCAGCACCTGCAACAGAGGGCTTGTCACTTCTGCCTTGGAAAGCCTGAGCTGCTTAGAGACCAAGTATTGACTTGAGCCTCCTTATATTCAAACCTGCTGTATCTTTGGCACAAGGGGCACTTATAAGTGGGAAAAGTGTTAGGTGAACCATTTTTAAACTCTGTGTTGCAGCCATTTGGCTTGTGCAGTTTCATATTAAACATTTTGCCAGCAGTACTGTAGATGTAAGAAATCCGGTGTTTGTTAGTACTGGCTTCGCCTTCTGGCACAAAACCATTTTTGTTGTGGTATGTCTTTAAAACCAGACAGCTCTGTAACTGTTAGAGTTCAGAGGCAACATGCCTTTCCAGAATGCCTACTCTGACAGAGGTGGTATAGGTTGTTTCCCACGCTCTCATCAGCAGTAAGATGTTTTAGAAGTTGAATTCTCCCTTGCATCCATCTTATATGGAAATATAAATACCTGCATCAGGATGAAATATGGGTGAATTTATTGTTGATTATGTTATTTCATGGAGACTGTAAGACATCTTTCTTCTTTTTTTTTTTTTTTTTTTTTTTTTTTCCTGCCATCAACTGCAGCAGTGCGCAGGGTAGAAGGGAACAGGACCCATATGTCAGTGGTCTAGGATGGCCAGTGAAGGCTCCAACATCCCAAGTCCTGTGGTCCGTCAGATTGACAAGCAGTTTCTGATTTGTAGCATATGCCTGGACCGCTACAAGAACCCCAAAGTACTTCCCTGTCTGCACACTTTTTGTGAAAGGTAAGTCCCTTCTTTGTGCTTCTAAATAGGCATTTGTCTTGTAGGGGGAGCAGTGACTTTTTCCTGGTAATGGACACGTAGAGGGACAATAAATTCTGGGAAGGCTGGAGAAGCAGGGATGTAGCAACTTTTATTTGCATTGGGCAGGACGAAGGGACATATTTGGATTATGTTCCCTTTATACTGGAGTAAATAGAAAGGAAATGCCATGAAAGGCATGAAAGCTGCACCAGTATGTGTAAGGTGGCAATCAGAATTTGGATCTCTAATTAATAACCTTAAATTTATACTGCTTACTTAGAAACAATAAAAGCCTTTCTTTGTTGATTTACTAATTATAGAAAAAATTATCCCATCCTTTAATGTCCAAGGGTTCGACACGTTATTTACATTATTAATAACTCGTGATTAAGTATTCTCATTATTTTGCAACTTGGTTGAATGAAGTAGAAAACCTCTCTGAAAAGCAGTGGGGGAAAATACTGCAGTCTTATACTGTATTCAGCTGAATGTAATGAACATACCTGGTGATGTTTTAATGTTATATTGCCCATTCAAATAGTGGAGAGAATACAGCATCTGCAAGATTTATTGATTAGAGGTCTTGATTGAGGTGGGTTGCAGCTGTTTGGGTTATACGTGGAATGGTAGGAAAATAATAGTAAAAGATGCTTTGTGTGACCATTAGTTTACCTTTTTATAATTACAATGAACATATTTAATTTTACAGGATGCAAGAAAAATTGTGGGGTTTTGAGTGTGTAAGACAAAATGGTCTTTTGTAGAAGAATAGGAGACTGATTTTACTGAAGTCAGCAGTGCAACTCCTGCTGCAGTCAATGAAGCTAAGATTTTTCACCGTCATGTCTTTCTTGACTTTGGTTCATGTGTCAATCCTAAGGTCAGCTTCTGGTTTTCAGTGTAACCTTTTTACGCTGATCTGGTTATGGAGAGAGGTTGGAAGAACTCCTCCAGCGTACAGCTGATGTACAAAGCCTAAGCTCTCCTTTCACAGAGCCCTTCCTGAGGGTCAGAAGAAGGGCAGCCAAGGGAGGATGAAGAGTGGTGCAAGCAAAGCCTTTGGAAGTGGATGAGAGCCACACAGCTCTGCAAAGTTGCACTTTCTTGATTGGCATCTTGTGAAGAACGTGGTGTAGCACTGCTTGCTTTTCAGACTCCCCAAGAACTGCTTTCTGCAAAGCTTCCTGTCCTTACAAGACTATAGGGAATTGCCAGTTGCAGTCAGATGTTGCACAGTTGTTAACTTGATATTCCAAGGCAGGAGTAGAACAAACCGCTGCATTTTATGGCTCGCAGAATTTTTGTGTCAGATTAGTATTCTGTATAAATCAGTCTTCCTAAAACAAAGAAAAATAAAAAACTCAGACACAAAAATTCTCTTAAACTTTCCTTGACACAAACTGATAACTTAAGGCATGCTTCTCTATATAGTAAAGAGCAAAGCAGAATGAGATCTATTGATTCTTGCTAACTGCCAAATAACATTCCCAATTGAAATAAATGGAAAATTTTCCATTGTCATCATTAGGACCAGGTTTTAGGTCTGAAAAGACTGCAGATAGAAGCTAATAAAGGAGATTCTATTGGAAAGACAAAGGTCAGCTATTGGCTGATGCAATAACTTCTTGTCTGTCAAATTTTATCGGATAGTTTATCATTTTTACTGTCTTGGGAGCAGTACACATCTCAAAGAATGGATCCACTCAGCATGAATGTCTCAAAGAAAGTGCATAACTCTTACGATGATGTCTGCTTATTGAACATTTTTTATGTGGCAGAGAAAAAAGATTTAAAGGTTAAAAAAATCCCTATAATACTTTACTTCTGAAGCCAAGAATATGATTTACCTTTCCTTTTATAAGTAGAGACAGTGCTTTTCAAATGATTTCTTAAATGAAGGAAGGTTTTTTTCCTCTTTGACAACAGCTTCTCTCTCTCTTTCTCCCCTTCCACCTCCTGTTCCCATAGGTGCTTACAGAATTACATTCCAGCCCATAGCTTAACCCTTTCTTGCCCTGTGTGCCGCCAGACTTCCATTCTGCCAGAAAAAGGGGTTTCTGCACTCCAGAACAACTTCTTTATCACCAACCTGATGGATGTCCTGCAACGAACACCGGAGAACAGCATTGAAGAGTCCTCCATCTTGGAGACTGTCACTGCTGTTGCTGCAGGCAAACCGCTTTCCTGCCCCAATCACGATGGAAATGTAAGTGAGATGAACTCCTGTGAGATGCATAGGGATTGATATGTACTGACTGGTCCAGTTTACCATGGGTATTTTATTTTGAATTAGAGACAAGGGGAAGGATTGAAATGAAGTGAGTTATTTTATAACTTTTATAATATTTCAGTAAAGACAGGTGGCTTCTTAAAATTAGCAGTACTCAAATACATTTAGTGGAGTAGAGGATTGCATCTTAAAGTAGTCATGATATGGTTTGATTTTATCAGCTATTTTGGATGAATCTGCCTTCTGGCTCATTGGGTCATAATTGCTCCTCTACAAGCATCAAACCTTTTGTCTTTGGGATGGGTTTCCATAGCTCTCTGACTTGTAGGCTCAGAGTTGCTGTGGGAACCTGTGCACTTGTTTTGGCAGTATGAGGCAAGCACCTTATAAGCACAACTGACATGCGTATTTGCCCAGTAAGATCTGAGGCAGGCCCCAAAAGCCATGTGAGCATATTAATACAGGAGCAAGTAAAAGGGTACTCCAGCTCTAGGTCAGCTCTGGGTCAGCAGAATGAAAACAAGGTGTTTCTGTTTCACCACTGTGCTTTATGCATCTCATGTACCAGACCTTGTACCAGACCCTGTTTTGTTTTGTTTCTTTCCTCCACCTACTTAATTTGCCCAGCATCCCCTCGCATTCACCCGCAAAAAGTATCTGTCACTGGCAAGTGCTCCCAAACTGAGGAGGTGCTCCCACATTGCAGTAGCAACTCTGCTCTTACTTCAGCATTTTCAACATTAACCTGTGTGACTTCATGGTAAACGTATCGGCTCCTGTCTCACAGCCAGGCTTTTGCAAGCATGGAAGTACACCATATTGCAAAGCTGAGCCACACTGCCTGCAAACTTCTGTGCAAACCAAAAAATGTATGCCAGTATTTTAAGACAACTTCCTCAGAACTGTTTCATTTGATACTCAGTTTAGGTCTATAGATTGTATAGGAATATTTCAGTTGATAGGTATTGGTTGCTTTTAGAGGGACAGCTTGTTTCCCTCTCCTTTACTAACCTGCTGCAATTGGGTTGACTTACAGAACAGATATGCTGTACAATCCGATTAATGTGTAAGTGATGTAGCTTTTTTTAATGTGTGCTACACCTGTATATGTGTAATGGCTATTGGTTAATACATTTCTAGTTTTCCTTTGCATTTTAATGAATTGCCTTAAAATGAAATACCGTTCTTTTTTGATATAGTGGTTGTGACAGGAGCCATTTGATTGTGAAATGCGTAAAAACATCAGAATAAGATGTTGCTTGTTTTGCATTTTGCATTATCAGCTGATAATTCTTTGGCTGTGCTTAGAAAAAAAAAAAAGCTTGTCTGCAGTGAAAACAATTTTCACCTTCTACCTCTCTGAAAACTGCTTTCTAGGAAAAGTTGATATAATAAGTCCTCTAAAATAAACTTACTAGGCTTGCCTTGAAACACAGCGTGTCTCTTCAGGTGCTGATATTGATATGATGGAATTATCTTCTTGCTCCAGTAGGTTTTTGTGAGGGAGTTGAGGGGAGTCTGAAGGCAACTCCAGATTAAAGCTTTTGCTAGGAGATTAAAAGTCAACTTTCCCACATTCCTCCTTGTGATAGGAGGAGCTAAGTTTGTAGGAGAACTGATTGAGGTTGGGGGCCCTCAGACTGGCTGAGGACTTGGGCTTTTCCTGCCTTCACAGGTACACAGCATGAGGACACTATATGTCAAGGAGTAAGTGCCTGGCTGCCAGCAACTGTGCAGGTGACTTTGGAGATTGGATGAGGGGGACTGAGATGGTAGCTGGACAAGAATGCGTGCAAAGAACGGACAGTCATTCTGCACTGATGTCTCCATTCATTTTTTTTAATTGCTTTGGGTATAATTATATGTAGTGTAGAGTCAGATCCATTGTGTTTTTACTATCAAGGGAAAAATGTGCAAGTACATTTTATTTAAATACTGCTAGATTTTCTTTGTGTTAGTTTAGAAATAAGTTTGTGTTTAAACAAGCTTTTTCAGTCTCTCTAGCCATGCTGGCTTTAAACCTCTGTGAACTGATGCAGTTATTTTCACATTGACTTTCCTATCTGCTTCTGTCTTGGCCTTCCTGAGGCCCTGTAAATTGGGTACTTTCCCTTCCAGTTGGTCTCCTGGACACCGCTACTGTTTTCCATCCTTGTGTGCACATCCTAGTCCTTCTGTGCACATCCTCTCACCCTGTTGTGGCACATTTGTGTGTGTGCTTATGACGAACGAAACTCAGCTTGTAATACCTTAACATAATGATTTCCTGTGCTTGAACTATAAACCAATACTTCCTCATTCACCCAACACAGAGCACAATAGCACATCTTTGTGAAATTGGGGTAGTAGGGCACATATGCAATGGAACTTCTGAACCTAAGAGAAGATTTTTATCTTCTGTCTTCCCATGGAAATAACATCAGCTTTATTCTCAGTTACTGAACACCTACAGCTCCTGTTGTTTGTTTGTTTTTTCTTCTTTTATCTGAACTCAAAGTGAAACATAGCTTAGATCCTAAGATCCACACTTCTATGAGTGCAATTTATTTTCTGTTTATAGAGTACAACAAGAGAGCATATCCAATGCTAAATTAAATGCTTTTTAACAGAAGTGCATGTCTTATCCAACTAGCTTTTTTTCTCGAGATATCAGATAATAGCTTGATGTATTGACACAATATTGTTGCTTGCTACCTGTGTACTACTAGAAAAATGAGGAATCACCTATCCTTCATATTCTGAAGTCTCTTCATAAGATTCCTTTTAAACCTTTTCTTTCCTCCTTGCTTCTGTGCTTCTTAATATCTCACTTGTTTGTGACATTCAAATCTAGTGTTGTTTGGGGTTTTTTTTTGTACTCTGTAAATAATATTCAGTGTGACTTTGAGATTAAATGAAGAGTCAGAATATCAGAGTTTACCTTCAGTGAGCAGTAGAACTGATAAACTGAGCTAAATGCTGGCAAAATGTTTTTCTCCCTGACTAGGAACAGAAATACAGTTAGGAAGCAGTACTGTTACTTTGATACAATAACGTTTGATTAAATTGGAAAGATGTACAAGGGATTTGGGATGGTTTGCTTGCATGTAAGCATGCTATTTAAGTCATGACAGTTTTACAGAACTTTTCTTTTAAATCTGCTTAAAGCTTTCAGGTTTACTGCACAGATAGGCAAAAGCAAAGACTTAGAACCTGGGCTTTCCTAAATTTCACCAAATAGTCAGTGAGGAGTCCGTGGGTAATCCAGACTTGTATTCTTCTAAGAGCCAAAGCATGCAAATGTAATACACGCACTGGCACTGTGAGATAGGAACCAAGTGTGTGTGAGAGATCAGAAAGAGGGCTGGCAAAGAGCAAATAGCTCCTTTTTACTCTGGGCTACTATTTTGATTCAAACAAATCCAAAGCAGTAGACGAACAACATGATTATTCAAATGTTATTTTGGATAAATGAGGCTTATGATTGCTGAGAGTCTTTTCTTGAGACTTGCGCTTTGAAGGGCTGGAATTAATGTGCTTTGGATTTGTGAAATCCATTTTAGAAGTATGTGCAGCACTGATTACGCAAATGAAAAAAAAAAAAACCAACCTGTAAATTCAGTTAAATTACAGTGGAGAAGACATGCATGGGTCTCTAATTAGAACTTGGTTCTGAAGAATCCTGTTCTGGTTTAGCATGTAGTCAGTAAATGGGATTTCAGAACACAGTGGGTATTAACTTATGTTTCATTACAGCTAGTGGGAATGTTTTCATTGATTTGTTTCATGACTGCTGTAGAATCATAATGGAAACCAGTGTTGGACACCATGCCTATCCTAGAGCTCCCATCCACTTGGGAAAGAGAGTTCAGGCAAAGCTTTTTTTCTGACAACAAACCTGTTAACGTGAGCAGCTTGCAGGGAATGTCACAAAATATGAGGCTCATGTTGGGAATGGAGGGGAGAGAAGAAAAGCTAGCAGTATGTGTCTGTCTGTATGTAGAAATTATGAAAAAAGAATCTTAGTTGATTAAGAAATGCTTGAAAAAATCATAGGGAATCAACTTATCAAAAAACTTCATGCCTGCATCATATTAATAATAGCTTTTCTTTCTCCTTCAACTATGGCACAATCCAAAAACTTTCGTGGGAAATGGGAATCATTTCACTCACACCATTTTGAATGCGGCTGAGACAAAGACTACCGTTTTTGTGTGCAGACATATGTCTTAACTCTTTGTGGTCTGCATGCTAATCCATTTTGTCTTCTGTTTCTCTAGCACTTGAATATATGTTGCTGTAAATGTAATGATGCTTGTTACAAAATATTTAATAGGAAACAGAAGTACTGCATTATTCTTTCATTGTGTCCAAAAACAACAAATATTGAACAAGTAGGGAGCTTGTTAAAGTGTCCTGTACATGAGCATTACGCTGTGAAGAGGCAGAAGGATGAACTTCTGACACAGATTTAAAATAAATGAACACTTACGGCCATATAAAAATACTTAGCTTCCTAATAATCGACATTTTATTTTCCAAATTTTTGAAGCCTTTGTAAAGAATTTAAATCAAAAATTGTGTTTAACTGACTTCCTCTATGCACTGTGAGACAGTATCATATATTAAAGCCTACCAAAGTAACTGGCAGGACTTGGAAGATGTGGTACTGTAAGACTCCTAAGTTCAGAGTTAGTGGAGTGTGTTCATAGGAGTTGCCATTGTTTAGATCTACATGTTCTTTTCTTGCTGATGCATTCTATCTTATCCAGTTTATTTAGGACAGTTTTTACTTTGTCTCTAAAATGGCTTACACAAGTGACCATCAAGTAACTAACCCCTCACTGCATGTGCATTTCATATCTTGTGAACTGTGATAAGACAGAAGAATGGGAATATGAGGGAAGGGAGCTTTGATAGGAAAAAATCCTATTAATGCTAATAAGCCATATGCAAATGGTAGTTCTTCCTTCACCCTCCTAATTCTCAAGACGAGAAGAACCAGCTCCGTTGCACAGATCTGTTACAGGTCCCTCTGCTCACCTGAAAACAGCTGGTTCTACTCTACCTGTGCAACCACATAATGTCAACCAGCATCTCCAGCACACCTCACATAGTGTGAGGTCTGAGTGCCAAAAGCATCAACCAAATTATTGGAGATTCTGATGCTATGTTCTGAATGCAAGATAGCTGACAATTGCTTTCTTTGAAGCAAATATTGCAAGATTCCTTACACGCTCTGAAATAGACCTAAAATACTTTGTGTTCAAGAAGTTTCTAGTTGTAAAAGAATTCTCGTGCTGAAATCGCATATTTGTGCATTATTTGGACTAGCATATGATTTTGGGCACAGACTTTTCTGTCACAATCTTCTGTTTCAATTGTAGATCAGAATTCTAATTACAATCTTAGATATAGGGTTTTGATGGTTTTCAGGGGTTAGTAATAGGATATGGATCTTTCCCCCTACAGCACATTGGTTCATTGAGGATGCTTTTCTGTAGCAAATAAACATGGTGTTTGGTAATCTCAGTTGTGTTTGTGTTGCACAGGTGACCCTGTTAGGAAAAAATAGCTGAAGCTTACATTTTCTTTGGCAGTCCGTTATGGAGACTGAGGTTTGAATTCATGAGGGGACCTGAGTTCCCTGATATTTCGTGGAGAAATAAAGAGACCAGAACATAGTATTGTATAAAGACAATGCTAGAGCTAGCCTTGAGGTCTGATGTTGTTTCCTGCGCTACTGATTTGATGTTTTCCAATAGAATAAAATGCATTTTAAAGAGTGTTTTGGTAGGAAATACATATGAATAACAGATATCTTTTAAGTCGTAGATTATTGACATCTAACATAGCAGAAAGTTTGTTTCTTTTTGAACCATAAGCTAAGAGCTTAGATAACAACATGAGTTTAAGACCCAGAAAGATGTGCTTTGAACTGATTTTACTGCTGCAGCTGTGCTTTAATCTAGAATTGTGCACTTTTTCAGGTGATGGAGTTTTACTGCCGGTCTTGTGAGACAGCCATGTGCAGGGAGTGTACAGAGGGAGAACATGCAGAGCATCCCACAGTACCACTCAAGGATGTGGTAGAGCAACACAAGGCTTCTCTTCAAGTTCAGTTGGATTCTGTCAACAAACGGTATGGAGTCTCCCCTGACTGTTTTTCTGCTTTCATTTTTGCTACCAGCTTCCTCTCTTACTCTCAGTAGATGTTTTAATGTGCTTGTGCCATGGACCTTTTCTTAAAGAATAGAGGTAGTGAGGATTGTGCAAAGAAAGAAAAAATATCGAGTATACCATACCATTGAGTATGATGCATTGAGGGATTAGAGGAAAGATCTAAAGATTCCTATCAGTCTTTTGCAAAACAGAAGCCATTAGAAATTCAAGTGTTCTCCAAAGAGAGAGAATAAAATGTTACGGAGAAAAGAACTAGCTCATCATTATTTTCATAATAAAGAAGTTCTACTGTATGCTTAGAATACAGCACAGACTTTACTCTGTAAGAAGATATTTTTTACAAAGTGGTAGGTCTGATTCCTCATTATTAGTAAATACATCTGCATAAAGAAGAGAAAATCCAAGGCCTCCCTGCTGAAACTTCCTGAAGTCCAAAGGATTTCCACATGTGAGGGCCCTAGCTTAGCCTTATTTTATCAGACTAAAATTATAACTGTGTGGTTATAAAAGGAATGAACTTGCTTCTGTGAAGTGGGGGAGTTTAAAGACAGACTGGTGATAAGTTCATTTCATCAAAAATTTCAGGACAAAGGCCATTGTTTGATGACTTTTGAAACAGCAGTCTTTGTAATTTAATCCCTCCCTCAGGCTTCCAGAGATCGACTCAGCACTTCATTTTATATCTGAAATCATACACCAGTTAACCAACCAAAAGGCTAGCATCGTAGATGACATTCATTCCACTTTTGATGAACTCCAGAAGACTTTAAATGTACGAAAGAGTGTGCTGCTTATGGAACTGGAAGTGAATTATGGCCTTAAACACAAAGTAAGATGCATGTTTTGTTTTAATGAATAACTATTAATTTAATCAGCCAGTTTTTACAAATGATTCAGGATGCCAGTTTGACAAGCTGTGTCTGGGATCTTGAGAATGTTGTCTTCCTGAAATCAAGTGTTGCACAACCTTGCTTGTAGGTGCCCAGCCTCCAAAATGGAATCTAGACTTTATAGGCAGCTAACCCTGTGTGTATGATATGTGAGGATCTAAAATAGCCAGCACGCTAAGCAGGAGTCTGCCCACATGTTTTATGTGCAGATGCCAATAAGGGAACGCCAAAGTCAAGTCTGGATCATTGGGTTACAGCTCCATGACAGTCCTGTGTATCTTCTCCCATGAGTAATTTTTCCCTGAAGGAACCAGGCAAGGTTCCTTTCAAATACTTGATAAGGTATTTCACCCTAGAATTCAGGGATTGAAATGCATGGAGTGCAGAGGCATCTCATTTTCTAAGTGGAATGCAGAGAGCAACAGATTTCAGAGTTGTGTTCTTTAACTTTCTATGTGGATGATTGAATCTTGCATTTTTCCCCTGTATTGTGGACTAAGCTTCAGAGGAAAAAAAACAGAAATTTGCCCCTTTTTCAGAGAGAAGCCTGTACCGTGATGGAAAGAGCTTTTACTGAGGAATAAGTCTGAAATACTCAAATTGAAGACTTTGTCTTCCTGGGCATCAGTTGGCTGTTTTATGTAAAGGGAAGATATCTCTCCTCAGAATAAGAAAGTAGCATGAGCAACTGGAGTTTCAAGAGTGCCTGATAGTAATGACATCTTTGGACATTCTCTGTGATTACTAGCAGCTTCAACATCACCAGGTGTTTGAAGCTGAAGAGAGATGTATTTCAGGATCTGGAACAAGCTAGGTTGTTAGGATGGGCTGGGCTGGTGAAAATTGCAGAATTCTAATACATAGACAAGTGGTGTGCTTTCAGGGATGCAGGGAGTCCAGAATCCTCGGGGCACAGAATTTACTCATCACTAAAGCTAAGGAGCTGCTGAGGAGGTTTTTAGCATAAAAAATTTGGACTTATATCTTAAGTTCATCCAAACAAATCTAAGATGTCCCAAAACCTTATTTTCTCAGCAAGAAAATATAGTCAGCTGTGTGTACAAAATTTACACAAGGTGGTATACAATGTTAAATTATCATATGGTTGTTTAAGGGCACACTTGACTTTTTAATGTAGAGAACCAAAGTTTTATGAAGTTGTACATAAGCAGTGAAAGAGGTATTTCCTGTTAGTACAGAAAGAGTGATGAGAATAAATTTTTGTTTTTGAGTGAGTAGAGAGCCTGCAAAATGTTACAAACCCAAATATTTCCCACTCAGCTTTGGTTTCAAATGAACTGAGAGAGGCCTCATGTAAAATGCAGTAAACACATCTTAAATATTAGTTATGGTAGGACTGAATATTTTCTGTGTCTGTAATGAAAGAAAGCAATACTAAGAGTATAGTTGTTGTAAAATGTAGCTGCAAATCATCTTCCTTCGTGCTCTGTGGTTTATCCCGAGTGTATGGACTTTTATCATCCTGGGACTTTAGTAGTCATGCTATCTGTTCAACTAGTTATTTATGTTCTGGAGTAGAGACAAGGCAGACTGGAAATGCCTTGAAATGAGTCCTGAGACGTTTTCAGGTGTCTAGAGAAACAGATAACTTGAAACTTAGTGAAGTGTTTAAATCAGCCTACTTTCTTTTGCTTGCAGTAGATTTCACACTGTTATCACTTTTCCATATGAATAATTCGTCAGACTTTTTTCTCCAGTAAGTAGAGAAAAACAGATAGTTTTATGCAAATCAGAAGTAAAATGCCCTTAAGAACACAGCATCGTAGCACAGTGTTCGTCAGCAAGGGAAGAGTGTCTCACAGTAATACAGCCAACAGTTTCCAAGTTTAATTAGAACAACTGAATTATTTAAAAAATGCTTACTTTACAGTAGCAGTCAACAAAACAACTTCTGTGATTAGCAGTAATGTTTGTGCCCTAGTTCTTCTCAGTAGGAAAAACATACCATATGTATGACTGAGTACTTTTTGGGGACTTTCTCTTTAAAGATGTGGGAGCAAATGGAATGTTTGAGCTTTCCAAACTCCCATGAGTTTCTCCGTTAGGCTGCTATAATTCAAGGATCATTTTTCTAATTCACTGCGAAACCAGTTTTAGGAAATTTTAATCTTGTTCCCAGGCCATGCCTCACAGTTTTGATGTCAGTACTGCTCTAAGGATTTTAGACTGAGGGCCAGAACTGAGCCTATAATGGAAGCTCTTTTTCAGTCTTGAATATAGAGTAGCTACTTGCTGCCCATCAAAATTGCAGGATACTCAATCCAACTCTTTCCAGTATCCCCAACACAATACCTTCATATTCTTCCCCAAAGAGGAGTAACCCAAAGTTTCCCTTGGCCCTGAAGAGATAATTTTATGAAACTCTTCTTATAGCCTCCCTTATTGGTGGGCCTGATGACTGAAAATCTCTCTGCAGGTACACACATTACAGCTTGCTTTTCAGCAACTATCTCATTAACTGTGAGGGCTAGATGGAAGGATGCTTAAAATTCTATGTTTATTTACAAATTAAAAAAAAGAAAATGAGGAAAGTGAGGAAATAATTCAACCTACTGAGGCAGTGGATGTGTAAAGCCATGGTGATCCAAATGGGGTACATTTTTTTCTGTTGCGGTGTGATATTCCAAGAATTTGTAGAGAGTCAATATGGTATGTTTTCTACAGTGAAACTTAAAAAAAAAAATCCACAAAACTTTAAAGTACTATAAATGGTATTTCTATAAAGGCCTTCAGGGGTGAAGCATGCTAAATGTTGCTAGCATAAATCCTGCCATGTGATGCTGATGTGGTGTTTGGCAATGCATGCAGGTTCTCCAAACCCAGCTGGATACCTTGCTTGAAGGACAAGAGAGCATTAAAAGTTGCAGCAACTTTACAGCCCAGGCCCTCAACCATGGCACCGAAACTGAAGTGCTGTTGGTGAAGAAGCAGATGAGTGACAAGCTGAATGAACTGGCTGAGCGGGATTTCCCCTTGCAGCCCCGTGAAAACGATCAGTTGGACTTCATAGTGGAAACGGAAGGCCTGAAAAAGTCCATTCACAATTTGGGCACTATTTTAACCACCAATGCTGTTGCCTCTGAAACAGTTGCCACAGGTGAGGGACTGCGGCAGACTGTGATCGGACAGCCCATGTCCGTCACCATCACCACCAAGGACAAAGATGGGGAGCTCTGTAAGTCCGGGAACGCTTACCTCACTGCTGAGCTGAGCACGCCTGATGGAAGTGTAGCAGATGGAGAAATACTTGACAATAAAAATGGCACTTACGAATTTTTGTATACTGTTCAGAAAGAAGGGGATTTCACATTGTCACTGAGACTTTACGATCAACACATCAAGGGCAGCCCATTTAAACTGAAAGTGGTCAGATCGGCAGACGTATCCCCTACCACTGAGGGGGTTAAGAGACGTGTTAAATCTCCTGGCAGTGGTCATGTGAAGCAGAAAGCTGTGAAAAGACCTGCAAGCATGTACAGCACTGGAAAAAGAAAAGAGAATCCCATTGAAGATGATTTGATCTTCAGAGTAGGTAGGTGACTTCTCTGCTAACTACTGCCATAAGCTAAAGCAATTCAGGGAAATTGGATGAAAATTTCCCAGTGTAAAATTATTTTAAGATTAAGGTTCTATGTAGAGCAACCTGATAATACTTCTAGGCCTCTTAATTATTACACATATACATTTTAAAAGCACATGTTTCAGACATTCTACTGGCAAATATTTAGTTAGAATTGGGGTTGAGAAATGCATACATCTGATTATCATAAAAGATTTTACATGGCAGAATAACAAGACCAATGCTGCAGATTTGTATTGAACTACTACTTTTAAAAATTGTATGGCAAGAGACAAAGTAGGAGGATTCTGTCTCTAAAATGACTGCCCTAGACGTTAATCTAATTAATTAACCAGGATCTACATGTTAAAACCTATGATCAAACATAGTTATTCCTTGATGTCAGCATAGGACAAAACTATGATTTCCTTTATTTGTTGTTTGTTTCTTTAAAAGTGTCTTGTATTTTTTCCCGCTATCTAAACATGTTTCCTCCTTCATATAATGTGGTAGTATTTTGAAGTTTGTGGGTTTCTAATGGTTTGTAAAATATAGATGCTATTTATTCTGATTTTCTTTCAGCTCTTTTGGAGTAATCTATTTTTAAGCTACCATAATTTATATGTTATACAAATAGTTAACTTATATAGTTAAAAACAGCAACAACAACTTTTCACTTTGCACAACTAAAGAAGAAAACGAAGTTGACTTCCGGTATTATACAAGTCTGTATATCACATTTGAGCACTTATCAAAAAAGTAGCTTCAGCTTTAGCAGAGCCTCCTCAACAATAACGGCACTTGGTTGTCCAAAGCCAAAAGGTGCCTTTTGTTAATTTAATACCCAACATTGCTTTGCCTCTAGCAGGAGGGTGTTACGATCGCAAAACCTATTGATGAGTTGTTAAGGAAAAAAGCCTTGCACAGAGGCAGAGTAATCAGGTCTGGACTCCTGCAGGAATGGAAAGAGACCTGTGGCTTTTCCCAAATATGATTTCACTGATAATGCTGGTTAAGAGCTACAGAGAGTATGTATAGAAGTTTCTGAGATTTTCTGGGCACCTTGTTTTAAGACAAGGTAAAACGAGTTTAGGATGATGCCTGAACCCTGCCTGAAAGAAAACATTTCTTTGATCTCTTCTGGAAGTGGTTGTGCCAGATCATACGATAGAGCATATGCTAGGTTGGATGAGCAGATTTAAAGTCCTGAAATAATTTTAAAACTTTCAGCATTCTTATTATAAAGCTTTCAGTATGGCCTAACATGATTTCAGGTTATGATTTCTACTTCTGTATCCCTTGTTTCTAGTATCAGCTTCTAACCTAACTGCCAAATAGTGCTATGGCTCTAGTTGGTTGCTGTTGTTTTAATGATTCTCTCTACTACACAGTGAACTCTAATACAGTCCTGAATATTTTCTGAAAAGTGTGGTGCCTTTTCATTGTGATGCAGTCATGACTGTGTGCTTTATTTTGGAGCTTTTTCTCCTTCCTTTTCCCTGTCTTTCTGTGTCCTCTCATTCTTCAAAGAAAAAAAGAGCTACAGCTGCACATATCTCACAGCTTTTCCTTGAGGAGAGCCCTCAGGATTTTCCACACTTGAGATGTTACTGAAAAACTGAACTGAGAATAACGCTTAATCTCACTCCGCATTTTGTTCATGGCTTCTCATTTCACAAAATGATCCTAGATAGAGATGTTCTTGTGGGATTATATATGCATCATCTGAGCAGTCTCTAAGGAGTTGTAGCTGTAATGCTCTAGCTTTTTCATACTCTTCCAAAATCTGTGTGCTTAATAAACTAGAACTTGTGACATTTGCGCAGGGATTGTCTTCAGGAATTTAAGATTTTGTTTGGCTCCAGTTTCTAATTACTCAGGACACTTGAGGTTTGGTTCATTTGTTGATGAAGTTACGCAAAATGAAGTTTATTGCTCTTTTCCAGCACAACTGTGTATCTGTTTGGATCCCATTGCTGAATTCCTCTGATAGCCCTGGCCAAATGTGGATTTTTGTTTAAAACTACGGAAGATAAAACTTGCACTTGGGTTCCAGAGGTACATATGGCTGTGCTGGAGAATCATACTGTAACATTCCTATGGCATCCGAGTATATGGAGCGTGCTATTGTACGTACGTTGAAATATGGGCTTTTACGCGGACCTTAATCAATCAGCTCCTAGCAGAAGATCATTCTTGTGTGAATATCAACTTTAACACAGCGTTAGTGCAGATAAATGTTTTCATTCATGGGGAACTAGGCATTGTATCATTTGCCAATTCCATAATATTCATTGCTTTTAAAATGACGTATGGTTCTGTTCAGACTTTTTAAACCTCAGGGTATTGACAGCATTCGTACAGTTGTGTAATGCATTAATTAAAAGGACAGAGCATTTCTTGCTTCCTCTTCTTTCAGTTATTTACATCCTCAACAAAAACCAGGCATGATCTTTAAGAGTGTGTCCATGCAGTTCTCATGTTCTGAATGTTTCAGCCTGCTGAACTTAGTACATTAATGAAAGCATGGAATCGTAGAATGGCTTGCATTGGAAGGGACTTTCAAGATCGTCTAGATCTAACTCGCAAGCAAAAAAATCTATCTTTGTGGCATGTAGTAAGTTTGTGCAAAGAAAACCTGTTTGTGATTTCTAGAAAATAATTGTTGCATATGGTGTTTGCTTCTACTGCAAGGGATAGAAAGCATTGAAGTGAGAGGAAAAGCTCTTCTGTTGCTCTGCTCATGTGCCTTAGACCTATGCTGAGTAGAAGTGAGGGATGTTTGGTAGTAACACTTCCACCCTCCCTGGTAAATCTTGGCCATGTTCTCCAAAGGAGAATTAAGAGCCATGCGTGGGTGGCTACTCTTGTCCAAAGCCCCATCTGGTGCTCTAGCTCTGCCATGCCTTGGTATTTTTTTTCTGTCACTTTTCATGACTGGGTTCTTTGACTGCTTAGCAGTAGTGGTGCCATTTCCCACTTCAACTGCATTTTCTCTTTCTTTATTTATGCCTGGAATTGGCATCAGGCTCAGCCAGATGGAGAATTGGCTCTCTGCTGGAAAGTTCCATTTTTCTTTTCCTTAGAGTGTGTTTAGTTGTCTGTTCAGCATGTAACTGAGCATCTAAATTTAGCTAAATTTAATGAGTAACTCACTCTAATTTTAAGGGGGAAAAAAGCACCTTTAGCAGTACGTTCTGTCAGCTTCCTTACTAGGTATGAATGTCGTCATCTGGGCTGTTATCTATGCTGAAAGTGAAGAAGAGGATGACTGTGAATTTACTCTGTGAGAACTCATGAACAAAGCCTGTGTAATAATAACTGTCATATAATTATGGCTGATAAAGTCTGCAAATTCAAAGCAGAGTTAGGTGGAGCAGAGGTGCTAGACTTAAATTTGACGAATAATAAATGGTGAGCTGTGTGTAGGTTTTAGGGAAATGTTTAAACTTTCTAGGGCTCATACTTATTATTAAATTTTCTCTAAAGACCTCTTGCTGACACTCTGTAGTGATTTTTCCTGTCTGAAAGAGATGGGGCTGTCCATGAATATGTACTTTTTAAGCAACTACAAAAACATAAATAGGTTCTGTGCATAACCATCTTGAAAAAAGACTGAAATTTTCTAACTGCAGTTAGCTCCCTTGTATGCATGGTCCAGAGGAATTCTAGCTACTCAGCAGGAAACAGCTTCTTCTCTTTCCATACCCTTAACTCCTTCCTTACTTTTCCCTACCCAAGCCACCTTACAGCCTGGCTAAGGGCATTGGAGTAAGAATGGACGTATAAGTGTAGCTGGTTGGCATTCTGAGAAAAATCAAAGCCAGGAAACAAGAAGACAACTCTATCATACCTGTCTGTGCAGCCTATATGTTGATCTTTCCATACTGTTCAGTTTTATCTTTTTTTTTTTTCCAATGTTATACAGAGAACAGACCCAGAAGAGTTATTTGATGGTGTAGGTAGGAAAGAAATGGTAGCTATACAATATGCTATGGGTACTGCATCCTCTCAACTCTCCCATTAACCTCTAATCTTTCTGAAGGATTTTTGTGTCATTGAAGACAATCCCTTTCTAATTGAGAGGGGTGGTATGCTGCTTCTGTTTTAGGAAGCTGGTAAGTCTAGTTTAGCAAGCAGAGACATCATTAGCCATATCAGCGAAATTTAGAAAGCAAAACCACTTCTGATACTATGAATATAAGGAATGTACATTGTTCAACAGGTTCATCCAGATGGCCAGCACTTACAAAGCAAAACTTAGTTGCATGATATAATTTTTAAAGTTTCCTGTAATTTTAATAGGTCTTTTGATTTTTTTTTTTTTTTTTTTTTTCCTTCTTCTTGGTGAGATTCAACCTGGCCTGTACTATGCAAGAAGACTGAAATTGTGAAGTGTTCTGGTTGTGCTGCATAGTCTTGAGCTGAAAATGGCTGCCCTTTTGTTGAAATCATATCTTCAAAGCAAAATTAATTGGTTTGTGCAGGGTAAGCTGAATAATACTCAAAGGAATTAGATAGGGATAAATCTAATCTGATTGTTTATTTAGAGAGCTGTTTACAAAAACAGTATGAAAGGAACTGTTCCGCAGCTTCCTAACTGCTCTGCTTGGCCTTACCTTTTGAAAACCCTCCTCTCCCAGTCCCATACAACTTGCTGCAGAAGTTGGAGTAAAATGTCTTTTGTTCTGTTGTGTCCAAACTGTAGCTCAGAACAAGAGAGAGACGGGTCTGGATGAAGACAGAGACAAAAGATTCAGGCTTTCATCTCCATGCCAGGCTTCCTGGGGAGCCCTGCTATACCCCAGACCCTGATTTGGTCCCTAGATTGTCCTCTCTCCCCAGCCCTGTGCATATGAAATGTCTCACCAGGCTAAGGAGGGATGGGTGACTGTCCAGAGAATAGAGGACAAAGCATTGGTTGCCTTGATAGAGAAGGGAGGTATCTTGCAGTAAAAGATGCTGATGTATCTCTCAGGCAGGTATGTTTATAAGGAGGGAATCTTGGCTTAAAAGGAAGGAGCTGTCATCCTTTGTTGTAACAGACATGGTTGCAGGATCCTGCTTTTCCAGAGTGCTTACATACATTACCATAAGATTTCCTCTCACATGAGATACTGGTGTAGTGAGTTATTCAAATTAGAAACTTCAGAGTTTCCTGTTCTCTTCCTGAACTTAACTTGGGACATCAGGTGTGTTTCACTGACCTCATCTTTCTCCAGAGAGATTTGTCCCCTTGTGGAAGGGACTGTACAGAGGTGTGCAGAACCTGTCATGGTCATGGGTTTAATAACTGCAGAATGCTGTTTACGAGAGTATTGTGCATGGAGCTGATTTTCATCTGCACACTGTTAGTGAAGTACTGTTCCAAAACTTACTATGAAATGTGACTATGGCATTCCTGGGTGATTTCTTCTTCTTCTTTTTTTTTTTTTTTTTTCTTTTCGTTTGGTGTTTATCTGTGAAGTCCCAGTGAAGAAAACTCTGGCCAACTCTTTGTATAGATCTCTCTTACCGTTAAAAATGAATATTTTTCTGAGGAGGAAGAGCATACATTCCAAAATGGCTGTGCTAGTTGGTTCCAGATGCTCTAGCTTATGCTTCCTCTTTTCTAACAAGTGTTTTTCCTTTTCTCTCAGTAGTATAAGGAATGCTTCTCACTTTTCATCCCTTTTCTTTGGCTAAATGGCAAAAAGGAAACTCACCATTAGCAAATTGTGGAAAGAAAAATAACTGCATGCATCCTTCAGGCACTGCTCAATAAAACAGTACACAGAAATGGCTCAAGTGTGGGCAACATAATTGGTGTGTAACTCACTGCTTGCTTAACATGTAGTTTCTCCTTGTGCTACAAAACTGAAAATTGCTTTGCTGAGAAAGAGGGAAGCGTGCCGAGTTCAGGGAAGTAAGTCTTGAAACAAAGAAAACTTCTCAGCACCAAGTGCCAAGGAGTTAAATGTTGTTTCTAGCCAGCGACAGCAAATATGCACCCCACACTCAGAAAGAAGGATTTTTCAGAGCATGTGCATCCCTGATGAAAGTTAAGTGCAAATTAGAGCTAACGAATGTTGTATATTGGGAAGCACAGTCAGAGCAGTTTTAATAATTGGACTCCAGAATATTTAGATTGACTAAAATAAAGTACAAGCTTTTCAGTTGAAACCATATATTGAAACCAATTAAGGCCTCATACACAGATGGTGAATTATTGTGAAAACACTTAACTATGGTAAAATAGCTCTGCGTGCAAGCCTCAGAATGAACTGCTTGTGGAATCTTTTTTTAAAAAAAAAAAATCATTCATTATGAGTAATTTTGTGGTTGAAGATTGTAACTGCAAGCTTGTCTAAAGACCCCTGAGCCTTCTTTATGAACACAGCAGGAGTTTGAATACTGTTAATGTGCTCTATGTGCAGTTTGGATCAGAACTTCAGTGCTGACCTTTTGAACACATCAGTTTGATTTGTGCCTGTCCTCAGACTGTCGCAGAACAAACAGCTAAGTAATAAGGCATTTAAACTTAATGAACTTTTGTGAACACTTGTCTTTTTGTAGGTCCTTATCCCATTAGTCCCCTTGATTCTATATAAATCTCTGTTTCATTTCTTCTGGATAAAAATGAGACCTGTGTGTATGTATTGCTTTGTAAGAACAGTCTAAAGTCTCTGCGGAAAGATTCAGTCACCAGATTTTGGTCATTGGCATCAAGTCCTAGTCATTCAAAAACAGTTTTTCATCATGGTTTTCTAAGAAAACTTTTGCAGACTAAATCAAAACTGAATAGCAAAACTGAATGGCAAACCTGTCTTGAAAAGGCCTCATTCAAAGCAGTCACTAATACATTTTTTTTCCTCAATTTCTTGACTTCACAGAAGAGATTTAGGAATTGGAGTGAACACTTGTCGATCATCCAGGTTCTCAGCTTTGTCTCTGTCTGTATGCTCCCTGCACTGTACTGTACTGCATCATCGCCTTCTCACCTGAACAAAAATCCACATTTTTAAAAAAAATCCAGAGCTTGTGAATAAAACATTTTCCTTCTCTAGCAAGAAGCAAATTGTGAAGGTGCCTTGTTTTGTGGAGGCCACGGTAATTCCTCTGTTGGGGGTTAAATGGCATACATGCTAAAGAGTAAGAACAATCTCTTGTACTTTAGAATTGGGATCTGTTACTGCCATGGTTCTGTATTGGTGATAAGAACTCTTGAAAATAGGCATCCGTAGATCAAGGATGTAATAAATAACTGTACTGGCTTTTAGTTTCTAACTTATTTATATGCTACCTAGCCTGATTTATGTGCTTTGTGTTCAATTCTAGGCACCAAGGGAAGAAACAAAGGGGAATTTACAAATCTTCAGGGTGTAGCTGCATCTACAAATGGAAAAATATTAATAGCAGACAGCAACAACCAGTGTGTACAGGTATGCCACTGTCAAGTATTTGTCTGGTTTTTTTTTCCCCATACCTTTGCCTTATTTGTTTTCAGATTTTGTGCAACACAACGCCAGAATGCCCAAGCTGCTTATTGTCTATTGTCATTCCATCCTCTTGACTTGTAGCTATCTTCTTCAGCTCTACACTGTATCAAACATGTATGTCAGAGTTTATTTTCATTCCTTTTTATGCTTGGCAGTGAATGAAGTAGACAGTGCAATAACCTGGAAAAATGTCTTTTTGTAAATATTGCTTCACACTGTAAATTCATCAGTTAGTGTTTCAAAATATAGGACAAGATGCCACAAATATAATTTCTTAAGTGAATACAAGAAAAAAAAATACACACATAGATACTATCTTCAAATGACTTTTAGTCTGCGTAATGGACTTTTCTGTGTGATAGCATGATAAAATCATTTCTGTGTTAGATCTCAAACACCCAGGATTTCTTGGCTTCTTTAACCTGTGTGAAAATCTAGCTGTGTTTTCTCCTGCCCGTCATACATGTATTCATGTTGACTGTTTTTTTTGTTGTTGTTGTTTTTGTTTTTTTACAATTAACAATTTGTTGTCACTTCTTAGGCTGCTATGTGGTAGCAGTGAACAAAGCAGTGGTGTGTGACTTGTTCTTGAGTATGTCAGAACCAGAAAGCCACCTGCAGTAAGAACTTATTACCAAGCATTTTCAAAGAGAGTTTAATATTCATCAGTTCCCTCAAAGGTTGTAATTTGTGGCCCTTTCAGAAGAAGTTCAGTGTCTAATTAATTGTCTAAGGAATGCAAGTAGTGGACTAATTTTTGAGTAGCTGAGGCATCTGTCAGGAAGTGGCCTGGTTTCCTAAGTCAAATGATTACATTTTAAAATATTCTTTTAGCTTCTTATCTTTTTATCTTCAAAAAACTTCATTTCTGACTGTGGTCAAGACAGTGCTTCAATTTCCTCATTTCTAACGCAGGAATAACACCACTTCCTTTCAACTGTCTTAGAGGGATATCATGAACCATAGTTCACTAATGTTTGTAAATTACTTTGAGATCATTCAAGAAACAGTGCAGTGTAAGTGCCGAGAACTTCCTTTTTATAAAATCAGGGTCCAGGTGGAGGCCTCTTCTTACGTTGGGCGCATTGCTTTGAAATATGACTGTGTAAAAGCACTGAACGTTCCTGACTGTCTGCCTGATTACAGTGCTCATTAGTGAATTCTAAACTGTGAGCTCCAAAACATAGATGATGCAGACCTAGTTTTAAAACTAATGTTTTCTGTTACAGATATTTTCCAATGATGGCCACTTCAAAAGTCGCTTTGGCATAAGAGGAAGGTCTCCTGGCCAGTTGCAGCGTCCAACAGGAGTAGCTGTGCATCCTGGTGGTGACATCATTATTGCAGATTATGACAACAAATGGGTTAGCATATTCTCATCAGATGGAAAATTTAAGGTATGGCTTACCATGAGAACTCCCCTGAGATTTCTGTCTTGCAAAGGAATTCAAAGTACCGTTGTAGGGATTTTTTGTGTGTGTCAGGAAATGGCACTGTTTGTTACTTAGTACAAACTCCATTGTTGTGATGTGTAAATGCATAGCACGTCCATGTTGTATAATAATTAGGAAGAGACCTCAACTGTGCTGCCAATGTAATATCAAGTAGAGAGCATATGTTCCATTCTGCAGTCCTGAGCACTATTTGTCTGCCCTTCTGCAGCTTACAGTTGAGAATAGCTAATGTAATCAAGTGTAGGTGGACTAGACAAACTCATCATTAGTAGTTTGATTATATATAAAGCTGTGTGTGTATATGTAGGTACACACAAGACAAACACAAAAACTTTTGAGAAGTCTTCAGTGACATATGGAAGGGAAATGTAAGGCAACTGACTGTTAACTGTGTCCTCTATTTTCTCCATGCATATTAACAAATCAAGTGCATAATTTATATATGGTCCTGTTAGTGAATGCAAGGAAGGGGCAATCCAAGAGATCAGTCTGGTCCTATAGCACAGTCAGGAGTATCTTATGTAGGGTGTTGTGCAGTAGAAAAGCTGAAGGGCAGGAAAAGAATTACTTATTTTCAAAAAACAAGTTCTGAGTAGCGTGTGCTTATTTTCATATGAGCCTGGATGCTTTTTGTGGCAATAAAATAAAACAACAGCTACTGTTCTACGCGAATGCTTGTAAACCTGCAGTATTTATCATGTCTGGGAGTTGGGTACAATTCCAGAATTAAAGCTTACCTCCATTTGGTGCTGTTGTCTGAATGCATATAACCAAGTTGAGCGATGCATGCTGGGCATAGCTCTCTCTAGCAGAGATTAGCATCACTCTGGCAAGTTAAAAAAAAAAAACTCCAGAGATATTTCTACCATAGTTCTACCATAGTTCTAGAGATCTGTTTTGGAGAGAAACCACACGTTTAGCATTTTCTGGCAGCCTAATGACAATGGGCTCGGATCCTGATCTACTCACGTGGCTGTGAACAGATGCCCTTCCTTTATTAGTTTTCACAGAGTGACAAATGCTGTACCAAATAGCAGGTTTTGCTTGCAGAATCCCCCATTTGAGAAAGACACTTGTACACTTCTAACTACACAGACTCAAAGCTAAAATAAAACAATACTAGTATGCAATGCAGTTGTGTCAACGGTTTACGGGCTGGTTCGGCCCGGTTCCGTGACGAGCAGGGTGGAGGGATCCGCAGATCCGCGCCTCCGGAAAAAAAAAGGAAACAGGAGACCCCAGAATAATTAAAACAGCGGCACCGATCTGAGGAGAAACAAACTAATTTACTAAGTATATTATCGGAATGCAAGAAAACACACTATAATACAATATAATCAGAATTGAAGCTAATAAATCAAATATAATGAGAGAGAGAATGTCCGAAAGGTGGATAGGCCTCACCACAACGCTGAGGTGAGATGCGCAGTCCAGTTGAGCAGCAGGGAGAGGGGATCAGTGTCCACGACGAAGGGCAGGCGAGAAAGAGAGATCAGGCGACCTTGCCAGGAGTTAAACCTCCTCTCCCTGACCGCAAGGTCCCCTGGGGAATGTAGTTCTTCTTCTCTTCAGGGCAGGTACCCAGGACTTGAGCACTGACAGTTAAAGTCCCAGTGCCCCACATGATGTTATGATGTGGAATACCGAAAGCCAAAAATCACAAAACCAGGACAAGTTGTTAAAAAAAAGATTTGCATTTGCAGGGATGACATGATCTTCCTTGTTGAGTAGTTTTGAAAGTGTACGGCTACTCAGGAACATCTGTGCTTTGGCTGAAAACAAAACAAAACAAAGATGTAGTTATTTAAGAATCCAAACTTTCTGAGTAGTCCAAGTGTGATATAAATAATTATTCACATATTTAATGTGGACTGTTTTGATCTGCACATGGAGGAGGGAGGGCTCGTTTTCCTTCCTTCTCCAGCTAGGCTGTAAATCGTACACTGTGGATGATGTCAGCTCTGGGGGAAACAGCCATGGCTGTGGAGGAGCCACCTCTCTCTGTCCAACTGGGAGTCAAAGTATTGGGAAAAGACAAAAAAAGAATTGTGATAGTTCCTCCATCTTTGAGCCTAGCTTTGGTTTTAGTTAATATATATATATTTTTGTTAGACTGTACTAGCTGTGTAAAGTCAGCAATGTTTGTGTGCATAGTGCATTGGACTTAGCATTTCTTGAGACCAGAACTGATTAATAAGAGATGAAACACTGATGATAGAAAATACTACTTTTAGATTTCATGCAACAGATAACATTTATCTGAAAAAAAATGAGAATATTTGTAGATGCATCTTTTACATGGAGGGAAGATTGAAGCACAGGACATATATAACAGGTCTAGCCTGTGGAAATCTGGGAAAAACAACATACAAGGTCTCTGTCTGATTAAAGTAGGCAAGGTCTGCTGGAATGCACAGATACACAGGGATAAGCTTCACTTCAAAGGGTAGTGCCCACAAGACACTGTATCATTTGAGATATTGATGGCCTGCTAGTTGTTCACTAAGCATTATCAGGGGTCTTTTTTGAACTTATTCTAACTATTTAGTTGTTGTCTCCTTCTTTCTTTATTTACTGTCCTTTAGCTTCACAGCTTTTTAATACTCATGTGAGCCAGAAAGCAAATTTCTCCTGGAGCCAAGCCCAGGCATTTTCCAAATAACAGAACTGGGCTGACTCATCCCAGCAGACTCTGCCAGGCAGAAAAGTGTCACCTTCCTCAGCTGCTGGTAGCAACAGAGGCAGAGCTCTGCTTTCTCAAGGCTATGAAGCTGGCATAATGCAGAGGTTGGCAAACCCTAAGCTAAGATTGCACCAAAACATGAGTCTCCTAAATTGAAAGGCTGCAGTATTGCCTGCACAATGAAGCATCATACAGGGTCTTAGAACTGGAGGTTCTGTTTCTGGTTTATGCCATAGGTCTTACAGGTGCTGCTGATATTTCATTTAATTTCCCAGTGCTGTATTTTCCTCATTTGTAAAAGCTGGATAACAGTGGTGGCTTCCTCTGTGAATTACTTTCAAATCACCTAAAAAAACTGTTACAGAAAGCATTAATTGCTAGGCTAAAAAGAGAACTGAAGCAACAGTGTCAGCTGCTGTGCCAGTGAAGTTCAAACCTAATGAAGGAAACGGAGACAAGGGGCACAGAACAAATTGTGGTCCGCTGAGGAGAGGATTATTTTCTTTCATATCATAGGACTCTCTTAGACAACACCTAAGATTGCCTGTTGTTAGCCAAACAGAGTTGTAAGTTGAGCTAAGACATCAAATTATGATGGCTGGGAAAAGATGGAAGGAAATATTTTATCTATCAGAGTTTCATTTTCTTGTCTTATTAAAGGGGTTAAGAAGGGAGCTGCTTGATGCTGGCTGCATGTTTAGATAGAAATAGTTCTGTGTGGAGTGTGATAAATGGTCACAATTCAATTAAGACAACCCTACAAATGATAAATCCATTTATTGTGTGACATCACAATGCGTGATGATGGTTCTATCTCCACATTAGGAAGTTGCAAAATGGGGAAAGAAGGCATATTTCAAGTCTGTAAATTAGTTTCTGACAATTGTGAACTTTTCTGACAGCAACAAGATGGGTGGAGTTGAAGCTAAAGCTCTAACACACCTGCATTACAGGGGAAGAAGTTGGTATAATTTGGATTTTTTTTTTTTTGAACTCTTGGAATATCTCACAAGAGAATATTTTCCATTCTAGTACTATGGTTTTATAAACATGTATTTGAAAACCAATCTGAATTCATGAAAGTCTATAAAACATGGAACAAAATGTCCTTGACTGAATTCGATTATTTGTGTTAAAGATTCAGATGGTTCATCCTACTATATTTATTTCTAATGGCAGAAAAGTCTGAGAATACTTCAATTCACGTATTTAACAGCAGTGACTGGGTTTCATAATGCTCTGTTTTAAATAATCAAACCTGCAATTCTGAGAAACCTGAAATAAAAATTCACAAAGCGTATGTTCAGCCAGACCCAGTGATGTGTCATCAGCTTATTTTCATCTGAACTGGAAACAGAGATTCTTAGTAAAAAGAAGACTTTCAGACTCCAGCTGGGCATGATTTATTGCTTACTGCAAATTATATTGTGAGTCCTGTCCCAAGAATAGTAATTTTTATTACTCTCTTCAGTGCTGAGTGTCCATTAACGCAGTATGCGATTTATTCGGTTTTTTTTTTTCCTCTCATATATATTTATATGATCAGAAGGACACTACTCATAAGTCTGAGTCATTTTTCCTTAGGAATCCTGGAAGGCTTCCTAATAATCCTGGTGAGGAGGTGGTGCAGTGCACAAGCAGGCACTCAGGCATCCCTGAGGAAAGAAGGGAATATTTTATTTAATCACTGCAAAGGAAATAAATCTGCTGCTTTACATTCGATTTATTTTGTTGCTGCTTTGTTGTTATGCAAACCTGAATGTAGATTTGCTCATATCTTTCCCTTGGTGATCACCGAGTCATTTTTAATAGTGTTTTTTTTTTCCTGGGGTTATTTTAGTGTGATTTAATTAGGTGTTCATTGTCAAAATATTGAGCAATTTAAGAGAGCATATGTATCTGCACATAAAACAGACATGACTGTTGCACTTTGGCTATGCATAGTCTTGAAGCTGCAAGATTTGCTCCCTGGAGTTTTCTTTGAGACTGAAAGACTGTGTAATAATGCTGTTGACTTCATAGTAGACAGCCTCAGGTTATCTCCTTTTCTTTATTTTGAGGTGGCTCCTGCTTTTATCAACCCCACCCATGAGAATGTACTGTGGAATAGGAGCATGGGGTTTCCTGAGGATAGTTGAGCTTCTTTAGATACTCACGTAGTTGTCTGCTTTGAACACACTTGGAAACTGAACAAAATGAGTTATGTTAATGGATTTTCACCATGCTGAGTAATCTGTCCTGCCTTGATAATCAGGGATTAACACAGCTTTAGCTACTCACATACACTACGTAAGGATGGAATGGCCCACTGGGTCCATCAGGACCAGCCCCAGCTCCAGCAGGGCCACCCATAACAGCTGCCCAGGCCTATGTCTGGGCAGCTTTGGGAGATCTCCATCCAAGGAGGAGACTCCACAGCCCATAGGCTCTCTGGGCAGCCGGTGCCAGGGCTCCAGCATCTACACGGCACAGAAGTGCAGCCTGGCATGCAGAGGGAACATCATGTTCCAGTTGGTGCCCACTGCTTCTTGCCCTGACACTGAGGACTACTGAAAAGAGCCTGGCTCTCTCCTCTTTGAAAGAGAATACAGCAAGTGTGACCTCACCAGTGCTGAATAGAGGGGAAAATTCCTCACCACTTGCATCAGGTAAGTAAGGGAGGCAGAAAAGGCATCAATGTGTCTCACCCTGTAAAGGCAGTGCAGTGAAAAATTGTATTTTCATAATGAAGGTGAATTCTTTAGTGTCTGTTTAACTATAATTCAGTTGGAAACAGAAAATTATGTCAGGCACCAAAGAGATAGATGCAAGTTTGTAGGATGTCTCTGAAAACTTACTGCAGGATCTGGAAGCTGTGGGATCCATCGTTTCAATACAGTGTGTTCAGTGGACTGCCTGTGCAGAACCATAAAAAAGCTTGCAGGAGACCTGACTTTTGGAGCCAACTGGGTAACTGTTTCCAAATTTGCCTGTCATTTAATCTGCCCCGTTGTCTGTTTCTCTGGGAGGAGAGGTGCAGACTGTGGCTTCTTTTGGCTGTTCTTGTGCTCAGAAGAGGCACCTAATGTTCACCAGTTCTGCTGTAGCTTTTCGGTCAGATTGCCATCTGCAGATTGAGGAAAATCAGCCATTTACCATCTCCATCCTGCACATTTATATCATACCCAGCATGGTAATAACTGCGAGACTGTGAACAGAAATCAATCATGCCTGTTAGAAGCCCATTTTCCCTGAATAGTGAGGGAAAGGGAACAAGAAGTCTTCTTTGTGTGTCAGCCTACCCTGTCAGTATGCTAGTACTGACTGCATAGCCATTTGTTTGGATTCAGTTGATGAGTAGCAAATTTTTCACTCTAGAAAGGACATACAGAAAACAGTCTTTCAGCTGAAGATGAAATGAAAAAGTACACAATATGAGCTGATAAAGCAATCACTTCCCCCTGGCAATCTTTTGATGACAGTTTCTCTTCATGCCTGTAATACAGGGCAGCTTTGAACTGCACTAACTTATTTCTATCGCATGAATGCGTTTTTCTGTTCTATGTCTTCTGTTTTAGGCCAAAATTGGATCTGGAAAACTCATGGGC
Organism: Lagopus muta; assembly: GCF_023343835.1. Taxonomy (NCBI): domain Eukaryota; kingdom Metazoa; phylum Chordata; class Aves; order Galliformes; family Phasianidae; genus Lagopus; species Lagopus muta. The sequence goes on from NC_064436.1 coordinate 1,150,536, forward strand.
CCAAAAGGCATTTCTGTGGATCGTAATGGACACATCATTGTAGTGGATAATAAAGCTTGCTGTGTGTTCATCTTTCAGCCAAATGGGAAAATAGTCACAAGGTTCGGTAGCCGAGGGAACGGCGACAAGCAGTTTGCAGGTACACTTGATGGTAATATGTAAATCCCCTCTTCTTGCCTCTTCTGCTCACATTTGCATGATGTCTGAGCATGTTGAAGATGCTAAGCTCATTTTTTCTTTTCTGAGAGGGGAAAGTTCTACTAAACATAAAGCTTGTCTTTGCTTTGTCATTTGTTTAATTGGCCAGGAAGTCTGCAACCTATGTTCTGCAAATGTAGGTGTAACTATCTTATTTTATCTACCTTTCTCTGCCTGGAAGCATTTCAGATCAGTGATTCAAGGAAGACAGACCTTAACAAGCATTTTATAAATGCTCTGTAATGCCCCCACTAAGCTGTTAATTATAATCAACTCAGACATCGTGCTTTGTGTCTCCAGTGATCAGATACACATTAACTCATGCCCCAGGTAGTGTCTTCCCATTACAAAATGGGCATAATGGGACAGTGTTAATACTGAGATCAAAAAGACTCACAAATGCAAATGGCAAATGCCAGTCTGGGGAAGCTGCCACTTATATATTCAACTGTGTGTAGGCTGCATGGAGCAGATGAATTATCATTACTTGAATGTTTTCAGTGTAAAGGCCTTCATCCTGTTTGTACTGATGATTTGAGAAAACTGAAATTGAGTTTTTATTTGCTTAATAACTTAAAATGGCACCAAATATTTTTATTCAGGTGCTTTCCTGTTGTCATGTTTGTTTCTTATTCATGTTTTAGTACACAGTTCAACACACAGGAAAAAAAATGCACTTTTTTTTCCCTGACAGTATTTTCTTAGTAACTTTTGCATTTATCCTAAGCTTCTTTGCTTGAATGCTTGTAAGAAATGATCAAATAAAGCATAAAAGATTTTATTTAGGCTTTACTTTTTGATGGCTACTTTCATTATGTACACTACTTTATTCCAAACCACTACACATTTTCTCTTGTTAATCAACATATAAGTATCTGCATAGTCATCCATATATAAAAGGAATAAACAGTACTTACTGATAACACTAGCTGACAAATAAAATAGTTTGTTTACAAGAAGGAGTGCTGAACTTTTTAAAACAGGAAATGAAATTAAGAGGGGTTTGAAATTGATTGTCCCTTTTTGACAGAAGTCAAACAGTGGTATTTTCATTTAGTGGCATTATTATTTTTATTATGATTCATTCTTCTTCTGTATTGCAGGTCCTCATTTTGCAGCTGTAAACAGCAACAATGAAATTATCGTTACAGATTTTCATAACCATTCTGTCAAGGTACCATTAGTTAATAGCAATTTGGGAAGCTTTTTATATTTTTATTTCCTGGGGAAAATAAAGTATTGTTAAAAACATAGAGACGATTCTTTCTAAGTGTGAGGCCCAATTAAAAGACTCGTAGATCGTTGCGTGCACTGTATTTAATAGAGATGTAATCAGTTGCTTTAATAGAGATGTAATCAATATTACATTCTGTAGTTCACTTGCTTAAATATGTGTATGTTATGCCTGAGATAAATAATAACACCTTAGTTATTTTTAATTAGCTGTCTTTTGATATTTTAGATAACTGATAACTTCTTTTGAATTTCCCATTAAAAACTTCCCACAGTTCTAGTTGAATACGAGCACAGCTAAGTGAAGATATCTGACAGGATCTGACAGGATCCTTTTATAACATGATACTCTTAACTGTGTAGGACAGACCACGATTTTCATCCAGTATAGCCTGCACAGAGCAGAACTGTCCACTGGCCATTTGACCAATGAGAAATCTGACTGGCCTATTAAACAGTTGTGATAAGATAGGTGGTAGATTCGTTTGTCCCAGTAATAAACCAGAGCAAGGATGTATGTTGAGATGTCATGTGCTGGAAAACACGAATTGAAGAGTTGCAGGCCATTTCAGAAATTAGTCACCTGTTTCTCTTCAGGCCATACCAGCCCTTTCAGCCCTTTCTATGCTCCTTTTTCCTCCCCCACCATGCAGTACCCCAGGAGCAGCAGATTTCCACCTAATGGCCGCCTGTTTGAATTGAACACAGAGATGCACTCTTGGTTCAGTTAACCAATGTTTGAACTTAAATGATGTATCTTACAAATGTACCTGAAACATGAAATGTCTGTCTGCTTACTGGTGAGCGTAAACAGCCTGATGACCTTAATGGTGCTGAATCATCCAGCTTCTGAGTAGGGACTTTGTTTTGTTGTGCTTTTGGAATTAGAGAGGAAATGTGTTTTGGATTACTGCAGAAAGACCAAGGCTGCTGCAGAAGCCCTGAAACTGTTTAGGTGATTTAGCAGCAGGTCTATGTATCCATAAATCACCTCTCCAGCAGCAAAGCTTATTAAAGAATGACTGGAGAGAGTTAACAAGGGCCAGCTATGAGGAACAAAAACAAATGAAGAGATGTAAGAGTGTGGCATCTTAGCAAATTAAATGAATTATATTGCTAATGAGAACAGAGCATCCTGTCTGTGTCTGGTGTGACTCAGTGGAATAAAAATGTTATTTGTTGCAATTTGGTACTAACTGGAAAAGATTCTTATTTTTGTAGCATTCTGTGCAGATAACTGTTGACACTTTGGAGAGTAGGTGATGCTGTCCTTTTTGGTTAGATAGTAAGGGAAGGAGCAGAGAGTAAACTTTGTTTGAAATAGTAAAGTACATTTATAAGTAAATGATTTTCACTCTTACGACTCTCAGCTTTTTCCTGCCACCAGTGTCTTGAGTTATACATCTTCATTCTGCAAAACATTCTTCTGCCATTAATCTTCAAGCATTTTCCTCACTTCAGGCATCTTCTGTGGAAAATCCTACTCCATATAGGCTCCTCTCCTTCTGTCACTGACCATCCCCATTTTAACCCAGGAAAAGAGCAAAATATCTTCGCCTGTTATTGTCTGATTAGGTGACCCTCCCTACTACTTTTTGTCATCTGAGCTAAAATTGATTTCCATTTCAAAACGCCTTCTGTCCTTTGTGGGTGCTAGAGAATAGGATAATTTTCTTACCTCTCTCACCTTCTTAGCACTTGTCAGTTCTTGGTATTTTCCTGCTTAGGCCACAGCTGGTCCCTTAAGAACACTATTGGACCTTGTGGCAGAGCTGCGTCTGGGTCCAGGACAAACTTAAATGGAGATGGCTATGGAGCCATGCAAATGAGGCATCTTGTGTCTCACTCAGTGTCCTGAGATTCTTAGTACTTGTTAGGTTATGAAAGTCAAAGAACAGTGCATCCATGCTGTCAAGGCTCACTGCTGCTGTCCTATCAGTGCTTTGCTCTTAACTCAGGATGCACAAGTTGTGGAGGGAGTCCTGGGGCCTAAGTGCTGCATGGTGTAGAGAAGCAGGAGGCACCTTTTTTCCCATCTTCATTCTGAGGCCTTTACTGAGGCCTAGTAAAGATTCAAGACTGGAGACCAGTATTTTGCACTTATCTCTTTTTCAGACCTTACAAATATTTTGCTATTTAAATTATAGAAATGCTGCTAATTTTGCTGAACTTGCTTTAAGGATAGGCTGGTGCTGGTATTGCCAGCGAGTTCTTTGTTCTTTTTTTTTTCATTGTCTGATTTCACCTCGTATTCACAACTCAAATTTTCATCAAATTTCAATAATGCAAACACACTGAAATGCACTTACCAGCTATTTGAAAATGCAGATCTAAATGACCCTTGCTACAAGCGTTTTTGTCTTAGTAAATACTTTTGCCTTATGCAAATATATAATTCTGCTAAGTATTTCTAAAACAAGAAGGGTAAAAATGAGAACTATAAATGTCCATGAAAAGGCAGGAAGGGGAATAGTGAGGGGGAAATAGTGCTGGATGTGGGGGAATGTTGCTGGTAGATCTCCAGTTCCCTGTTAATAGGTGAACTGGTTGTAATAGATTAGTAATATTTGATGTGATGCCATAGTCAAGCTTTTGTTTTAACCCTTACAGGTATTTAACCAGGAGGGAGAATTCATACTGAAGTTTGGATCAAATGGAGAAGGAAATGGACAATTTAATGCACCAACTGGTGTTGCTGTAGACTCTAATGGAAATATTATTGTAGCAGATTGGGGAAACAGCAGAATACAGGTAGAGATTTGTGTATTTCAAAGGAGCTTGATTAGGAAAAGCAATGGATTGATAACTGGTTGATCAGTAATGCTTTCAGGCTTCCCAAGAAGCAGAACAGCAGCACTAGAAGTGATGTGTAGCCTTTTGTATACCTCACTGTGGGTCTGTCCACTTTTAAAGTGATGGTGTCAGACTGTGGCCTTTCCAGTGTGAGCGCTGGCAAGTCTGGCGGTTATTGTGATCAAGATCCTTGTCTCCAAGGAGCTTCCTACAAACTATTTCATGACTTGAGAGACTTGCAAAGCTTTACTGAGATGACAGTAATTGATAATAATCACCATAACAGAAGATTGCCAACGTGATGGAAAATACGAAAAAGCAAGTAAACTGTATTTTTAAACTGTAAATTGCCCTTGAGGCAAATGAGGCAGATTTTTGGCATCTTTTTTGAATGTTGCGAAAATATTCCACTTTTATATTGAGAGTGGCTTTTTATCTTTTGAGTATTAATCGTGGTCCTTTCTTGCAAAGAAAAAAAAAGAATCTAGTGAGTAACTAAGCGTATGCATTAGTTTCACTGAATATAAAAATAAGGGAGCTGCTCATCAGTTGTTCTCAGGAAGCACTGACAACAATGCAAACAAATTCCTGGTTTTCTCTCTGGGTGGAAACTTAAAGAGTCATTCTAGCCACAACAGTAAAATTTGTTGGAAAACAAGGTGTTGGTCAAGTTCCCAATTGATTTTGATTTATTCTAGCTGCTTATTTTTTTATACCTCATTGAATATCAAATTCTTGCCAAAAATCCTGGTAGCCTTGATTAGATCTTTTTAGTAAGAAAATATATTTGTATAAAAATTTGCCTATTATGAGAATAACAGATCAGATTCTGTCCATGTTTGTTGTAATATATGTCAGCAGTTTCAGAAATAAGAACAATGGTATAACTGAAAGTAGACATTTGTCCACTAGATCATTTTTTTATTCATAACTTTTCTTATGTGCTTTCTCGTACCTAAAGGTTTTTGATGGAAGCGGATCATTTTTATCCTACATTAACACCTCTGCTGACCCACTTTACGGCCCCCAAGGTCTGGCCCTTACTTCAGATGGCCACGTTGTAGTTGCAGACTCTGGAAATCACTGCTTCAAGGTCTATCGATACTTACAGTAACAGTGAGCTCTGGAGCTGGATAATTGTCCACCTTTAAGCAAAGACTGGTCCCAGAGATCCAAGGCAGGATATCTCCTACTTCAAGTTCATTTTTAACAGTGAAAGAGTCTACTTTGAACTTCTTATGTTAATTTCCAAACTTAACCTTGTTTACATAGAAATTGCACCTCTTACGTTCCTCACTGAACCTTTTGTTCTAAGGGTTAATACACAGAATCCTCTTTAACTGAATTCATAAAGACAATGTGATATTAAATAAGAACTGCAACTTATGGAACTGCAATTAACTAGTTAGACAACAATGAGAAAAATTTGGGGAAAAATCCCCAAAGCTTTTTGAAGACTGTGAAGGGTAGCTCCCATTCAGAGCTTCCGAATTTGAAGAAGTATCATTGTTACACATTATTTCACCCAAAGGTGATCCTGGGAATCATTTAGATCTTGTTTTCATGGTAGGTATTACACTTTAAACATTCTTAAGTCTTACTATCTGTAACAAGTAGGTCCTTTTAGTTAAAAAAAAAAAAAAAGGTGAAGTCACACAAAATTGGTCTAGTTCAAACTGTCAGATTTAACTCAACATTTAGTGCTATGAGAATCAATGCAAATTTCCTGCTCATGTGGGATTAATGAAGGATTTTTTCGTATACCTGTTGTTCACTTTTTCTCTTGCTCTGTGTACTGGAAGGACATTTCAGAAACTGTGTTTCTGAAGCTCTGGAAGAGCTGAACAGTAGTGATACATTAGTGAGAGCTGAATTTCTGCACAACAGCAGACTTTTTGACACCAAACTAGTTCATTGGGATCAGGGTTATTGCAATGTCAACTCAATTAACCTCGTGCATGCCACCCTTTCATATATGTTCATTGCCACGTTTCCTTAAGGCAATTCATTGTATTAACAAATATAAAAATGCAGCAACACACAGGACAGAAAGCCAGAGAGGTACCCCAATGGAGGACCTACACTGTACAACCAATGGAACTGTGGTAAACAGAGGTTGTATAGGAAAGCCAAGGGTTACCAAAGCTATTTCTTTATACGTGAGAAAAAAATACATTGCAAATAAGAATGAATTTGAACCAATTCCTGAAGTCCTTCATCAAAGGGAATTTTGTTAGAGGATAAAATAAAGACTGTGAGATTTATTCTGATTTGTTTGTATGTATGTATGTTTGACTGACACAAATATTTTAAAAAGTAAATGTAGGTTATTTCAGCAAACTGGAACATACGTATGCCATATGACAATGGTAGTACTCTGAAAAATGTCCCTCTTCCTTCCTGCCAGATCTCTTTACTGTGTTCTTTACTGAATTATTAATATATACATTCATATATCAATGAATATTGATATATGATCAATGAAAACTTACAATCTTATGACTTGGTTCTGTTTATAATGTTATTTTTAAGTGTTTGTCTTTTTTAAAGTGGCATTGGCTTTATTCTTAATTCTAAATCCAGTGGTCAAATGATGAGTTACTACCGTAGGCTAATAGAGATGGAGTGGTGCTCACTCTAAGCCTCATTTGAGGAGCTGGTGAGTGTGCTGCCAATGCCAAAAGCAGTTTGGGAGGCAGTGTGTTTCTTTTCTAATTTTTAAAACCTTGAAACGAAAGGGCATCGGGTCAGTAATGGGAGAGTGTTTTAAGCATATTTGCAAAAATGAAAGAAACCTTTGTTAAATTACTTGTTACAAATATTAGATTTATTTCTAAAAAGGTAAAGATTGTTTCAACAAATTTAAGAAAAAAATGTTGGTTTTTTTTTTGTAAAGATGCATTTGACTTGTAAAAATGCAGACCTCCAAATTCTTAAATGTAGTGTTTGTCTACTCTTTTTAATCACTGTTTCTTCTTCTCATTTCCAATTTACAAACTCACACAAAAATCCCTTTTCTTATTTCATTGGAACAAATATTTTGTGTATAAGGCTTGAGATTTGAACTTATGTATACTGCAGCTAAGAAACTGGTGGTAACATTTTTGGAATGTTAAAAATGAAGTTTGTTCTTACCAAAAGAAAAATAACCTTTGCTTAAACTGAGTTTGTCCTAAAATGCTGAAGGTGAGTTACCTCAGATATTATATAGTAAGATGTCCTATCAAAATTTGACAAAGTTGTCAATCAAACTTTATGACGATCAATTAATTTTATTCTAAGTGTCCTTATAAACAACCTGATAATTTCTAGCACTGGAATGCCTTTCAATGGCTAATTTATCAATGAACAAACGTATGTAGCATTTTAAATGCATTCTTTAATGAAGAGGTTCTTTGAGATAAGTAAATGAGAAGTGTACCATCACCATCAGTTATGATAATACTAACAAGATTTAGTTCAAAAATTGAATTTTTGTAATAACATTTTACTAAACATACATGCCTCCCACTGAAGAAACATTGCCAAATCCTTCATTGCCAGGTAGTATGAGAATTGCAGAAATCAGACCCTAATCTATATGTATCAAAATGTGCACTTAAGATTATACTAATCCATGAATCCGTTTTTCTGCAGATGAATTTCTGTTCATTCGGCTCAGTATTGTTCATCAGGATTTTAGGTAACCTCTGTCAGCCCATTGCATGTCTGTATGGAATTCTGCATGCAACTCCCTTGCTACCATGTATTAGGAGTGATGTGGATGTTTTCTTAAGATTGAATAGTCTGTATTGAGGCTTCCCTTAAGGAAGAGCAGAGCAACCCTTAAGGCACCTGAAAAAAAGGCACTTATTTGGATTTCCTTCTGATAGACAACAAATGCTGCCAATTTGTGGCACGGGGTATTTTGTTTCCAAAGGCTGACCTTATCTTCCTGGCACAGGAAACTGAGAAACATGTTGCTTTGGCAGTGTGCTCAGCTAGAATGCTTGACTTACAATGTTACAAAGAACAACCAAAGCAGGAATTCTGTTCTAAAAAAAACCTGGCAGATTCTTTTCTCATTCAGTTAGGTGAACATCAAAACTGCACTACTTGATTTACTGAGTTGTTAGCATCTATTAAAAGCTTATAGGCATTCTGCTGCCAGATTTCAGGTATGATCAGAAATGTTGCTTCAACTTCCCTGGAATGCTGTGACTAGAAGTGTAGCACGAATGACAAAAGTATGTGCTTCATTTAACTAATTTTCAACTCAAAAGTAATCTCAAAAGGTTACCGGTTCTTATGTAATTTGGAGTATTTTAGGACAAACTAGCTAACTGTATTTTTATTATTTTGTGACCAGAATAAAGGAATATGTTCACATAAATCCACTACGAATAGGGGGTTCTTACATTGGTATAATGTAAGAATAGCAGCAATGTGGCTGTGTAAGAAAAGGAAAATGGCTTGAGGCAAAGCATTTGTCTAATGTAGATGGAGAGTTATTTATTAGTAAATGCTCTTCTGGTTCTTAAAAGCTAGAGGGTTTTCAATTTTAGACCAGTTTTTTTTTTACAGTTAAGGATCTGTTGTTGCCATAATGAGGACTGTAAGTGCCCAATATGTTGTGTTTGTTATGAAGAAATGACTTCCAGCTGTGGGTGACAGCTAGTTATAAAATCATGATGTACATTGGCAATTTTCTTGAATAACTGTGAGCAGTGATTGCTTTGGACTGTTGGTGGAGAGTATGAGAAAGGTATTTGTGCTATGGGGTAGGAAGGTTCCTCACTGGTTGTGTTCTTTCTGATGAATGTACAGCACTTCGGTTGATGTCTGTGAGCAACACGGCCTTAACCATGACACTTTTTGCTTTGGCTTTATGACATGGGAATGTTCCCCAGGCTGCACAGCATATGGCAGTATCCCCACATTAGAAATTTCTACCAGTTGATACACTGCAGCTTTCCAGTTCCAAGACTCTATCTTTCCTCTTCATTTTTAAAAGTTTTTTTGTACATTCCACCTTTTTAAGTCTGTTTCATATGTTTTGTGTACACGTAAGTCTTGCACTCTCTTGAAACTCATGATGAAATATTATTCTCACTTGTTTTTGTTTCATTGTTTTGCTTTCTTTTTAAATCCCTGTGAGGCTAAATACAACTTTGTCTCTTTAACACCGAGTATGAAAGATGCACATCAAAGTGTTTGTGTGTGTGTATGTGTGTGTATAGTTTTAGCTTCCTGTGTGCCACGGCATTCTTAATGCTTTAGCTGATGATAAAAATAAAAAGTACTCTGTCTTGGAAATGTAGGAAAATCAATCAAATATGTACCTTTACCACGCACAAATTTCAAATAATAACAATAAAGCTTGTTTCCTCTGTTATTTTTGAGAATTTATTTTTCACGTGTTTCGTACTCTCTGTCCCTGAAAATATCTCCATAATGCAGCAAGATGGAAACTAAGTACAGTGTAGGTCACAAGCCAAAAAGAACCCTGCAGTTGCTTCATGGGTGGTTAGCTTCTATGTAAAAAGGAAAGAGGGACCTGGTCCTTCTTGGGAAGAAGGTGGAGAGATGGGCTTACTTGTCCTCCATGTTCTTTTGAAGTTCAATAATCAAAATGAATATTTTCATAGATGATGGTAAGATTATGAGAAGTAATCTCTTCCACTTTTATCATGGAAGTACATAGTGCCTTTCAGCTATGCGGTGCTACAACCGTCCCAGGGTCTGCTTCAGAAAACCAAACGTCAGTTGTTGTAGAACACAAAATAGGACTTAGTTCACTCCCACTCTTTTTCTGAAAAAGCAAGACTTGAATTCATGCTTTCTTTTTAGATAGTAAACGTATTTTCTTTGTCACTGGTGAGCTCTCTAATCCTGGATTCTTCGATAAATTAATGTGAGTTCTCACTGACTGATCAGAAATGTCTTCTGTCCCCTGGATTATTACACCAAAGATTCTCTGCCATGGGGCAAAATCAAACATGCAGGCAAGCCGAGAGTAGAGAATGTTGCTCTCTACCTGGAAACCTGTGCAGTATGGCCAACTTCCTCTTTGGCCTTTCTCTGGTACTTCAATTCTGCGCAGAGTGCTCATGATCTTTTAGAATATCTGCAGACAGCAATATAAAATCTCAAATGAGAAACAGTGCTAGGGAGAGTAAAGCTGAAATAGCAACTCCCTCTGTAGATTTGTAACCACTTACATACAGTTTCAAATTCAAAAGCATTTTATTGTTCCTTAGGCTAAAGTTCTCTTTCACATCCAGCTGCACTGCTGTCAATGGTTCACAGGCTGGTTCGGCCTGGTTCCGTGACCAGCAGGGCGGAGGGATCTCGCAAAATCCACGCCTCCAGAAAAGGGAAACAGGGGACCCTGAAATAATTAAAAACAGTGGCGACAATCTGAGGAGAAACAAACTAATTTACTAAATACTCTTCCTTGATGACCCGAAGTCTCATGGGCCCACAGAGCTAGAAATAATTCACCCTTGTTTTGCCAATCCAAGTCTATTTGAGCCACCTTAATTTTGGTAGCTCAGTCTACATGATGGTTATTTTGCTGCTCTTCAGTAGCCCGACTCTTGGGCACATGAGCATCTACATGGCACACCTTTATAACCATATTCTTTGTTCAGACAGTTCAGCAGTCCAAATAGGTTTACCCTTTCTTTGCCAGTTATTTTGTTCCCACTGCTGTAACCACCCCCATAAGGCATTTGCTACCCTCCATGAGTCAGTGTAAAGATAGAGCACTGGCCACCTCTTCCGTTCAGCAACATCTAAGGCCAGTTGGACAGCCTTTACCTCTGCAAATTGGCTTGATTCTCCTTTCCCTTCAGTGGCCTCTGCAACTTGTCGTGTGGGGCTCCACACAGCAGCTTTCCATCTGCGATGCTTCCCCACAATACGACACGATCCATCTGTGAACAGGGCATATTTCTTTTCATTCTCTGGTAGTTCATTGTATGGTGGGGCCTCTTTAGCACATGACGCCTCTTCTGCTGGTGATGTTTGAAACTTTCTACCTTCAGGCCAGTCCATGACCACCTCTAGGATTCCTGGATGGCTGAGGTTCCCCATCTGAGCTCATTGCATAATCAACGCAATCCACTTACTCCAAGTGGCATCAGTTGCATGATGGGTGGAGGGAACCTTTCCCTTGAACATCCAGTTCAGCACTGGCAGTCGAGGTGCCAGAATGAGCTGTGTTTCAGTACCGACTACTTCGGAAGCAGCCTGAACCCCTTCATATGCAGCTAAGATCTCCTTCTCAGTTGGAGTGTAGCACTCTTCAGACCCCCTGTAGGCTTGACTCCAGAATCCCAGGGCTCGGCCTCGGTTCTCTCCTGAGGCTCTTTGCCACAAACTCCAAGTGGGACCTTTCTCTCCAGCAGCAGTGTAGAGGATGTTCTTTACACCCTGTCCCATCCATACTGGCCTCAGGGCCACGGCACAGGCTATCTCCTGTTTAATCTGCTCAAAAGCCTGCTGCTGCTCTGGGCCCCACACAGAATCATTCTTCTTCTGCGTCACCTGATAAAGGGGGCTTACAATGAGGCTGTAGTTTGGAACATGCATTCTCCAAAAACCCACTACGCCCAGAAAAGATTGTATCTCTTTCTTATTAGTGGGCAGAGACATGGCAGTGATTTTGTCGATCACATCTGTTGGGGTGTGATGACGGCCACAGACAGCTGCTTAACACCTTCTGTGTCTACAGCAGCTATTCCAAAAGCCATCAATACCCTTTGGGATCCTTGAAATATCCCCTTCTGAGGTAATCAATACCAAGTTTACACAGAGCCCGTGGGCCAGTCGCAATAGGGTGCTTTGCCAGTCTTTACCAGTGAGGTTTATTTTGTCCTCCAACATAGTCAACTTTTGGGAATCCCCAGTCACCCCATGAATACAAACTTATTTTGTCTCTTGGTGACTCGAGGGCATTAGAGTGCACTGTGCACCAGTGTCCACTAGGGCCTTATATTTCTGTGGTTCTGATGTGCCAGGCCATCTAATCCACACAGTCCACTCTATTATCCCTTTCCTCCCCCCTGGCTGGGGGCAGGGACCCTCTATTTGTTACCTCGGTTGTCCGCAGCAAGTGGAGCAATCACCTTTTTGGAAAAGTTCACCTTGGTGGTTGATTTGTCTTGTAATTAACAACATCTGCTTCCAGAGGATGAAGGACCCATTCTGGCATGTACTAATACCTCTGGCAACGACTGAGTCCCTAGCAATGCCACCCAGTTGGCAAGCTTCTCTACTGTCTAGCCACACACTGTTGGCCCCATTATCCCAACATTGAAGTAACCAGGTGACAATACATTCATTTGGGTGATATGAGAAGTTTTTTCTCAGACTTTGAATTTCATTCATTTTCATTTTCAATCAACAATGGTAACGATAACTTGCTCACCTCTCACTCTTTCAGGACTTCTTGTTGCCCTTGTAGGAGTTGGTGACCGCAGTCTTGTTGAGGGCCCTTCCCCTGGATTCAGGAGCGCTTCTTCTGGATCTCTGAGCCACTCCTCTGGAACTCTTTCCTCCTCTTCTCTTACTGTGACTTCCTCTACTTTAGCCTCCTCCTCTTCTGTTCTGAGTTTAGTTTCATTTTCTGTCCTCTTACAAGGGCAACTGACATTGATTCTAGTGCCTCCTGTGGTTGATCAGGTTGGTCAGTTCTGATGTTCTCACCCTCCAGCTCGGCTGGGAGTCTATCTTGTTTGATTATGAGGATATTTAGTTCAGATTCAAGCATGGCTTGATGAGACTGAATTCTGTTCAGTTCCATTTGGAGACCGAATTTTGCGTGCTGGAAGGCATCTCACTCAGTTCCCATTTGGACTTGAGGATGTCCCTCTCGGACCGGAGGGCATCTTGTTTGGACTAGAGGGTGTCTTGTTGAAATCGAAGGTTGTGAAGTCTGTATTGCAGGGAGTCTCTCTTGATTCAGAGGGCATCTCTTGTATCTCTCTCACATTGGAGGTCTTTTCTCTCGACTGGGAGACTCTCTCGCTCAGCTGGAGATTCTTCCTCTCGGCTCAGAGTCTCTCCTGGAAACTGTCCTTTTCGGCTTGGAGACTCTCTCCCTCATTTTCAGAAACTCTCTTCATCTGTGGGACAGTATTGAACAAGGCCTGATAAGCATTAGCCAGGCCCCAAATCATTTGTGCCTCCTCAGACCTGCCTGAGCCACAGCATTCCTGTCTCAAATATCTGTTTAAGCTCTCAGAGTCTTTCAGGTGTTCAGGAGTAAAGTTCCATTATATTGAGGATGTCCATCTCTCTGAAGACTCCCAAGCCTCTCCACACTCCCTGCCACTCAGTATTCTCTGGTTCTGGCGAAGGCTTTCTCAGAATATGATAAATACAAATACTGAGTGAAATGATGAGCAGTACATTCAGGGAGATTAATAATGTGATCAGATGAGCATTCAAAAATGATAAAGGATTCAAAGGAGAGACTGTGAGCCTGCTTAAAAATCACAAGGTCTGTAAAATCAGCAGCTCTCTCTGCAAACACGTTTAAAAGAGAAAGCAGTGTCTTTTTTTTTTTTTTCTCTTTACAGAAGCAAAATAGCAGTATTCAAAGATTACAAATATCCCAGAACACTGGCAGTCTGCCTGGACTTTTAAGGTCAAGTTTTCAGTGAGCACCTGTGAAAGAGATAAACTTTCCCAACAAAGCTCTCCGACTGCACAGAGAGATTCATTCTAAAAAGCTAAAAAGCAGCTTTTGCCTGCATTCTCCACCAAGAATTTTATGGGCTGGTTTGGCCCGGTTCCGTGAGGAATTTCGCAAAATCCATGCCTCCAGAAAAGGGGGACAGGGGACCCCGAAATAACGAAAAACAGCAGCAACAATCTGAGGAGAAACAAACTAGCTTACTAAATACGGTATTGGAATGCAAGACAGCACACCATAATACAATATAATTAGAACTCAAGCAAATAGATCAAATACAATGAGAGTGTCCGAAAGGTGGATAGGCCCCACCACAACGCTGAGCTGAGACGCGCAGCCCCGCTGAGCAGCGGGCAGCAGAGCCCGGCGTCCGGAGGCCCATTTCCCCGCCAACACGCCGCCGGCCGCCGGCCGCTCGCTCTCCGGTGACGCCAGGTGGCGCCGGAGCCGCGCAGGCGGCCTTTCTCCTCCTTGTGGCGCCGAAATCAAACCCACCCTGGAGGCCACGATGGTAAGCGGGGCGGCGGTGGGGTCGGGCGCTCTCCCCTGAGCTCTGTTAGCGCAGCCGGTAGAGAGGGCCGGGCACGAGCTCGCAGGAGCGGACCCGCGCCCGGGCCCGGCGGCCATTACGGCGGAGAATGCGGCGGTGCTCCGCGCGGCGCTGCTGGTTTCCTGTTGAGCCGGCGCGCGCAGCGCCATGAGCTTTAGAAAGCTGTACGAGTGAAGGTGCTTCACCGCCTTTCCCAGCAGTGTATCTAGAACACGAAATCTAAGACTGGTTCTAAATACTGTTGCTGAGAATAGGGATCCGGACGTGCTTCTAAGCCAGTAAGGCAAGGCAGTCGGCTGGATAAGCCCAGAAACTGGGACTGGAGCTGGGTTAGGTGCGATGAAGGTGCAGGCTGGGAACTCGGGCTCGCTGCGCTGCAGCGGCTGTGGCTGGGTGCAGCCAGCCCTGTGGGAGCCGGGCTTGGCAGTAAGGCTCTGTAAGGGGGCACAGCTAACTTAGAGCTGATGGGGGAGGAATTCCCAGCAAGCGTTATTCTGCAAGCGATAGAATATGTTTGTTTGTTTTTCTCTTGTTCTAGTCCAAGAAAAAAGGACTGAGCTTTGAGGAGAAGAGAGCTCGCATGATGGAGATCTTTTTTGAGACAGTAAGTGTCTTGCGGAGAGTTGCCCTGAGTTTATGCTTGGTGGGAAGACTGGTCCTATGAGGGCGTTGTTGTAGAGGCACTGCACAGCTCCAGCTGTGCTTCTCCTCCATGCCCTGTGTCACCACTTTATAAATTACAGCACTGGTTTCATGCAGCATCAGCTCAGGTGGCTTCTTGATGGAGGTGTGAAGCTTCTCAGTGTGCTCCTTCTTCTTGGAGCCACATCTTTGTGTGCCGAGTCTGTTACATGAAGTTTCGAAGGTGGGAGAAATCCCAGCATTTTCATTAAAAAGCACAGATGGAGGGAGGAAACCTGGAGATCCAAAAGCAGAGCTACGGATATACTGTTGATGTGCATAAAACACAGTGTCTCACCTATTACAATATTTATTGTGGCCCTTGAGTATTTGAGCAAAGCAGTGCATCCAGCACTGGCAGCTTAACCTTGGCACAGTGTGCCCAAAGGGTTTACACTAACTTTAGACAAAATTCTGTGATGTTATAGTCAGAAGCACTGCTCTTTTCTTTGGTGTCCTTGAGATAATAGTCCTTTTTCTCATTTCTCAGAGTGTTCTAATTCTACTGAGAGATATACAGCATATTTCTCCAGCAAAATATAAACATACAGAGTTTTCCTAATTGCTTCTGTTGGCATTAATGTAGTGTAAAAGCTGCATGGGCTGAGCAGAGCTTTCGTTTGGAGCTGAAGTGTCCTTTATGTTTTATGCAGAAAGATGTATTCCAGTTGAAGGATATAGAGAAGATTGCTTCAAAAGACAAAGGGATTAGTAAGTGTTTGCACAAATTATTTATTTTTTGTCACTAATGATTTTTGGAACCAGTCAAACAGTATAAATTTTCCTGCCTATAAAATTATAGGCTTGTGATTTTAATAGTAAGGGGAAAATAATTAGAATGGCATACAGTGGCCAATAGCAGGAACACAGCATAAACAGTAACATCAAGAGAATATTCCTATTTCAATTTGCTCATGTTTGCCACTCAAATACGATGGCACTGCTAAAATGAGAGATTGCTGACATGTCACAACAAACTTCAAGTTAACCACTAAAACTTGGGATGGAATTTTTCACAGGTTCTGAGGCTTACCTTCCAGGAGCTCTCATTCTGTGAAATCATTGTGTGTACTCAGAGAATGGGGGATACGCAGATATGTCTGTAATGTCACACATATCTTAAAATTCCATTGTTCTGCTGAAGAACAGAATGGCTGGATAAAGGAGAAGTCTTTTCAGTGAAAGAAAAAAAAAAATCCACTGGTTTTGGATTAGGTCTAAGATGATTTATCTTCACACTGTTGAGTTGCATTGTGTGTTCTTCATTCTGTTTTCCTTTGTGTTTGTGCAGTGTTTGTGCAGTTGCCACTGTCCTTGATGAGCATGTCATCATGGCACTATGACAGTAAGGAATACACAAGTTTGTGGAAAAAAACATGGGCATGTTGAAAGATTCAGGTTATATCAGCAGCCTGCAGAGATGCTGAACATCATCTCCAGAACTATGATGCTGTCTTGATTGGTTTGTCAAAATACCTCTTGCATACATTTAGTTGCAATTTGTAGGAAAAAAATGCAAAACAATGGAAGCAAAGGAATTTCATGTTTTAATAGATGGAGTTTCTAACACCATTTGTACCTTTGAAGAGTCCAGATTCATCCTGCCTGGGAATGTATGAATGTATGGGAATGAGCATTTAGCTACATCAGTAGAGTCTGGGTTCTTCTGGAAAGAAAAACTCAGTCTATGGAAGTACCTCTACACTGGCGTCCAGCCTATATCTTCCAGAAGATGGGGTGTTTCAGGTCAGGGATCTCCTTTAGGCTTGAAATTGGATGTCAGACACTGAAAACTCATATCTTGAAGGTATTTAAATTTGCCATGCTTGTGGATGATTCTGTCTAATCCTTTGCTTGTTGAACTGGTGTATTTTTTTAAATGCTGGATTGTACCCATGTTTGGTAGAAAATGAAGAAACAGTTATTACACATATCTGATGTTACAAGTACTTTCTGTATTGGAACTGAATGTAACCAAATGTCAAATCTACCCCTTGTGAGCCAGTAGGGAGGTGGCCTTCATGCCCCTGCTGCTATTTAATGCTTTGGTAAGCGCTGCAAAGAGAAATGCAATTACATTCCTAATTAAGCAATTGTAGGTTAATGGATATTATAGTTAAGGTTGCAGGACAACTTTTCATGAGTTTGTTATGACACTGTGCTGTAATGCACATGTACATTTTATGATGGTTGTGAGCAGTTTACAAACATCTTGTAGCAGACAGTGCTAAGGAGCAGCAGCCTTTATGTTGAAGCCACTGATTTCAGAGGGATTTGTTTTTGAAGTGGCGCATTAAGCATAGCGTCTTCCTAGCTAACACTGTACTGAAGTATTCAGACAGATGGTTGTAGATGATGTCTTACAATATTAATAGTTCTCCGTGGTTCTAAGGAGGTGCTATGCAGATCTAATCTCATACTTTTGCTTCTATTAGCTTCCATGTCGGTCAAAGAGGTTCTGCAAAGCTTAGTTGATGACGGCATGGTGGACACTGACAGAATCGGAACTTCCAATTACTTCTGGGCTTTCCCAAGTAAAGCTCTGCATGCCAGGAAGCGTAAATTAGAAGAATTACAGACTCAGGTAAATCTGCTTTAAGGACTGAATGGACTTGTTTAATTCTTATACCCTATTGTCACTCCTGCTCATATCGCTTGCTCTTACGCATGGGTACGTGCACATGCACATATGCATGGTGCAGTTTGCTGTAGGAAACATTTGAGAAATGTGGTGGGACATTCTTTCTTTTTATCTTGACAATACCTTGGAAGAGTTTTGGAATCCAGGTTTCCTGGGGCGTAAAGAAACTTTTTTGCCACTTGCTGCTATTCATGATGAACAAGATCATTTAAGGACTTCATCTAAATAATTAGGCTCCATATGCTTTCAAGTGTCGTACATAGTGTAGGCCATCATGTGGTAATGATCTAGAAGCTATGAGAGGTGTGAAATGGATATCCCTAGTAAATGTGGCTGTGGTTTCTACCCATCACTGTTGTTCCTTCACATCTGTTCTTGATAGCTTAATTAGGGAGCACTTTTGCAATCCAATATTGCACTTTTATTAGGAGAGAAGAACAAATTGTCATGATCTTCTGCAAAAGAGCAAGATGTCTTCTGTTCCCACACTGCTGTTCTTTCGATCTGCTACTTTACTAGCTTCTTGGAAGATTTCCTGAAGGGTTTCTAAATCCAGTTTCCTCTTGTTACCTCTTCAGTGAGATCCCCTTGTGCAGACATACGGAAATTAAAGACACTGATTGAGTTGAAGTTACTTCTTTTGGCATAGCTGTTTTTGTGTTCTTTTTTGCTTTTCAATTTGCTTTGATGGGGCAGGTGTTTGAAGAAGGGGTTCAACCCCCTGTACTGACACACATGGCAAGTTCTGTGCTGATTCATGAAGTTAGTGCTGCTTGGTAACCAAGTGTTGGGTTTTCCTGTTTTGCTGAAAAGCAGGGACCTCAAATATCTTTGCTTTGTGTGGCTTCTGTTGAATTTTTTTGTCCTCCATAGCTCAAGGAGTCAAAATTGCTAGTAGGTCTACTAATGAGGACCATGATCTATGCAGTATAAGCAGGAAGATCATCTCCTATGGGTGATTCTGCTGCCTGACAATGGTATTGTCTGGTTCAGGTAAGGTGAATTCATGCCTGTTTGCATTTTTTTTTTCAGTGGAGGTCTTTCTTTTGTCAGTGTAACTGTTGGCAAAACTGCAAGTACTGTAATTCAGTAGCGTGGGGAAGCAAACATTTTACAGTCTTTTCTCAGGATGGTTTTGTGATGGTTCATTTTACTCGTCAGCTCAGAACAGTTCATTTCACTGGTTTATTGCCTGTTGCAATTTACCTTGTTTCTCGTGATGTTGCTGGGCTTTGTGAGGCCAAGTTTAACAGCATGCTGTTATTGCTGCCACTCCTGCTGGGGCTGAGATGGCATCACCTTATATTGCAGCAAAGATTTTGGTTACTCTTTTCAAAGGAGGATAAGGGATGGACTTTTTTACACTGTTTTGCGGCTTTTACACCGTTTTGCATGATCAGCAGAGATGGGGGACAAGTTTCTGACCTCTTAATTTCTCCCAGTCAGCATTGTGTTGGGCAAGCATTAGCTGAGATGGAAGAGAGTAGGTGAAGTTTTGTTCCCTGGGGTTGGTAAGAGGAGGGATTTTCATTTTCCACTACTCATGTATTGAGCCAAAGGAAGAATTGAGAAATTAATACATCCTGACTCCCTGGCAGTTAGCTTTCTTTAAAAAAAAAAAAAAAAAAGTTCTTTGGGAATGAACTTGTTGAAGTAGTCACTTTGCATTTACTGGATTGTTTGTACTTAGGAACACTGAAATATAAAATGAGAAAGCATTTACTTCATTTACAATATTGATTTTTTTTTAAAAAAATAAGGCTTGGAGAATGCTATATTAGGAGGTGCAGTTGTTAGGAATGCAATTGGTGAGTAATGTGGCTCAAGGCCTCCTGGACTGTATTTGATAACAGCTAAAAGGGATAACCTTATTTGTTCAGAATACGCACAGAAAAAAAAAAAGAGTACTAAACATCATCAGATATTTTTTCAAGATACAGATGAGTTTACTTCTATCCCTTTTAGATGGACGTATGTCTCTTGCTCAAACACTGTCTGGGTTACTGCATGGAAGGCTGTTGGACAGCAACTGCTTGAGGCTGGCTGTTGGCTGAAGCCAATAAACTTCTGCTGCTCACCTGCTTGGATGTCAGAGGGAAGTTCTTTACAGAGAGAGTAGTGAGGTGCTGGATCAGGCTGCACAGAGAGGCTGTGGATGCTCCGTCCCTGCAGGAGTTCGACACCAGGTTGGATGGGGCCCTGGGTGACCTGGTCTTGTACCAGATCTGGAGGTTGGTGGCCCTGTCTGTGGCAGGGCTGTTGGAACGTGATGATCCTCGGGGTCCTTTCCAACCGAAGCTGTTGTATGATTCTTTTGGTCTGAGAAGCTGCCTCCTTGTCCTGAGTGCTGATGGGTTGTCCGTGTGCCTTCACGCAGATATGAGATGGGTTCCTGGCTGCATGATATACAAGTGCTCAGAGTTGGCTGGCTTGGAGGCCTCAGTGCTGAGCTGAGGTTCACCAGGGATTTGCTTTGGTACTTTTGCAACTAATACACGTGACTTATGTTAGGAATTACTTATCTAGATGTTTTTCTGTAATATGTGTGCTCATAATTTTGTTTTACTGGGTTGCAGAATGTGTACTATTTGTCTCTTTCCAGAAAAATAAGTCTCGTTGTCTCTTTAATGCCCATTACAATATATATGCAGGATCCCAACGTGCTGACTAAGCAGTTCTGGTAGTCTTTCCATATGCATGCTGAGTTTTCTTTCCTCCTCATATTTCAGGGTATCTAATTTAGCTTTCTACTTACTTATTTTTTTTATCCTTCCTTGCACTGGCCCAGCCACTGTGACAGTCTGCAGTCTCAGCCCCTCTGGACGATTCTGCTCCCTTCTGGCTTGCATTACTGGTTTGTTTTTTTTTCTTAGTAGTAACGGCTGTCCCAACAGAGCCAATTAGAACGACTTCCCTTGTTTTCAGCTTGAGGGTTTCACAGACCTATATGTTTTCTTTGAAATTAAGGACGAGACACATCAAGAAGCATCCAGCTGTGGAGCTGGTGTAGTGTGTCTAGCTTACATCTGCATATTATCCAGTGGGAGCTGTAGTATCCAAAATGCAAATGGCTGAGAATCTGCATTGTTTACATGGCAATATATTGATTATGGCTGTGCTAATTGATTTGCTGATTCTGTACCATAGTTTCCCTGAATGGGTCTCCTGGAAGATGCTAATAAACTTTATTTGAAGCATTTCAGGTTTTTTGCTACCTGTTTGTATCTTGCACTTTCAAAATTTTTATGTCTTGAAATGATTCTGAATTTATTAAGTCTTAAAATGTCTAGCAGAAAATACTCTTCTAATGCTGTAATTCATTAGAACTTTCTGGATTATGCTTAATGGCATGCTACAAAGCCCTGGAGATTATGCTTAGTTACTGCTGTCATGGCAGACTTCTAAAAATATGGTGCTCTGGAGGCTTCTTTTAGAATTAAGCAACCTCATAATTTGGTGCTCATTAGCAGAATTTCATGCTTTTCCTTTTTCTGCCTGTTAATATAGAGCTAGACTGATGGCAAGTGTGAGGTGTAGGTTTTCCTTTCCCACCCCCTTGATGAGCATAAGCTAAAACTGGCTTATTATGATTTAAGACCTTTTATTTTTTTTATTTAAAGCTGGCTCTGTAGTAACTGTAACGATTATAAAATAGGTTTGAAGGAAGAATGTTGCCCTATTGAAAAGAAATGTTGTTACTATGCCCTGATATATATATATTCATTCTGGTATAATAAAGGAAAAATACTACTACTATGATTTTTTTTTTTTTAAAGGTAATGTCATCAGACCATTTACCTTTCCTTTCTGAAGAGGCTTGTGTGCTGGCTGCAGATATGTAGTCCTGATCCTCTTACTTCAGTGAAACTGTTGATCTGAACTGTGAAGAAATTGGAAGTAAATGTGGAGCACCCTTCCCAAAAAGCCTGTCAAATCTGGCAGAGATGCAGCCTTTTGCCTTCATGTCCAGTCGAGACACACGGTGGCCACGGCCAGGGTGAGAGGCAGAGCAGTACATTGGCACATCCTGGAAAAGTTCCTTGCTGTTTGGCAAGCATGCAAATTCACCTCTTTTGCAAAGCCAAGAGCATCCAGCCTGGGGATAAGGCAGCTGCAATACTGCCTCTCAAAGCTGGGTTTGATGGAGGCGTGAGATGTGATCTTAATTAATTGGAACTCTGACCTTAAATTCTTGTCATTTGATTAATATTTAATTCAGAAATTTGGTATCCATGCAGAAATAAAAATACTAGGGTACACTTAAGTCTCACTTCATAGCATTTGTTGTTCTGGAGGGAATGAAACAGAACCGACTTATTCACCGGAGTGCAGAATCAGAATGCGTGAAGTCAGTTTGAAGCAGGAAGTCTTTCTTGTCACAGTTGTGCAGATATCACTGAGCACACCGTAATTCCATCAGAGAGCATTCATTGTATCTGGAATTGGAGATGACTTGGTTATCTGTCTGAACGTTGCTTGAAAAATAGGAAATTGGCATAAAGAGTGAATATGAAAGAGTGCTGTCAAAACTCTGGAATTTGATAACCTATGTTGCTGTTAATATCTCAAGGTAGAATTTGGGCTCTTTAAAAGTTTACGGAGTAATGGTTTGAATTATTTTTTGTAATCTTTGGGCAGGACTTGAGTTTGGGGAATATGAGATGAATATTGTGTTTTGACTTGGACTCTGTGCATAGACCCTGCAGACCTTGTCAGTGTAGGGCCCAGCTGGTTAGGATAGCAAGGTTTAAAAGCTCTTCAAGGACAATTTAGAATATTTTTTCTTTCTTACCCTTTCTTACCGAGGGAAAATACTTGTCAGTGTTCTGTCTACTTTGAACAGACTTGCTTACTACCGCTTTGGACTTTGTAGGCTTTGTAAATACTCTTATGAATAGTAACAAGCATCCTTCATGTTGACATTTTTAGTTTTTTTTCTGGTTCATGCATAGGTGTTGTTTTATTCTGTTGCTTACCAAATGGCACTGCAAATGAATAACACAAAAAACAGAAGCTTGTGGCAAAACATCTCTGAGTAACCATTAACAGTTAAGGCAAATATAGATGGATCTAAGTGGAAACAAGACTGAATTAAGAATCGTTAAATATACAGTGGTTTACTCCACACGAATGACCTTTTAAAGAGCTGCAGTTAGCAATGTAAGATTTATACACAAATGATTGCAGGTTCCAATCCGTTCAGCTTTCCTTATGCAGAAGCGAGCATGGGAAGGGCTCTTCTCATACTCAGTGGGGCTTTCTGAGAGAGAGCCATACCTGACTTGCCATGGGATGTTTCAATCTCATGTGTAAGTCAGGATTATAGGCCTAAATTTAATTTTGAAAGTTATGTTTGTGGGAGTGACGAGAATACCTGTATTACCTGCATGAATACTAGTGCAAAACATGTAAGCATTGCTTATGAGAACACAGATCTAACTTTAGAATTTTATTTTATTTTTATTTTTTATTTTTTTAATCATTATAGTGCTTCATCAGCCAATTGTATGGTGAGTTGAAGCTTCATTTGGTTAAATCTCCAAAAATATGGTAACTTAACTTGAGTTTCTCGTACTGTTTTTAGTCACTGACATAAGATACAATCCAAATTAAAAAAAAAAAAAAAGAGTACCCACTCATTATAGCTCATTATAAGTTACAGACACAATATCATGATATTTTAGAAAAAGTGTTCTTTACCAGAAAAATCCATGCTTCAGCCTTTCATTTTAAATAGCATATATAACTTCTTTTGGGGCTTGGGGTCTGCTTTTTCTCTAGAAAGTGATATTTATTCCCAATTTTTTTGAACTGATTCATTCAGTGGTAGCATTGAGGTAATCTTGTATGATCAAATTTGTAATGTGCATTAAGAGAAGAGAGTTCTTATACTGAAAATTTCTCCACACCTACAGTATATACCAATAATGCAAGGTTTAAGAAAAAATACTTTTTGAGTACAGAAATACGGTGGGCTGTCTTCTCTTTTTTTCTACAATCTGCTGCCAATCCTTTTTATGATGTTCTCTTGCTGTAAAAACCCTGCTGTCTATTCTTTGATTCCTGGGTTAAATGTTCTTACTCTGTATGGTTTTCATCTCTGCTCTTGTTCTTGCCTGTATTTCTTTAACTATGACTGTCTCCCAGGTGCATCTCTCATGCTCTGAGTTCTGCAGCAAATGTGATTTGCTGCCTCGTGTTGCTCAAGTAACTTGTAATGACTCAGGGTAGGACATTACACATTCAATTTTCCCTCCTTTCCACAGAAATCTTTTTTAAAGATTAAAAAAAAGAAGAAAAAGGAAGAAAAAAAAAAAGGTTGTTTGGTTGTATTTAGGTAGCAAGCGTGTACTTTCAATGTGTTTCACCAGAGCTGCAAAACAATACTGAAGCCCCAGCAAACCTGGGATGTGCTGCTGCTGCAGCCTGGTTCGCTGTGTGGGATGGGTGCAAAGTGGCATTGCACAAACGGTGCGCATGCGACCTGAGAGCAGAGTGTCGGTATTGCCGCTGAATGGGTGCTCTGCTGTGCCACAAGCACGCTGGTATGACCAGCCAGCTTGATGTTTACTTCTGTGTGTTTGGAGACCCTGGCAAGTGAGTATGTAAAAAGCAGTTGCGTGTTTGCTTTGTGCAATATTTTAGGAAACAATTTTGCGCATTGATGTGCCTTTTTATTCTTAAGCTTTGCTGTTTCAGTCAACAGCAATTGCTGAGTGATTTCCTTTAGTGGAACTCTGTGCCTTTCTTTTAACACAGCAGGTCTGTTTTCAATATGTTCACATTGTTCTTTGGCTGTTAATCTTTGCATTATCAGTCTTTTTTTTTTTTTTTTTTAAATCATTATAATCTAGAGGAATGCTTTGAAGTGCTTTCTCTGTATGCCTTCTGTCAATTCCACTTAATTTTTTCAACGGTGAGATGGATTTAACATAGGAAAGAAATATACCCCTCAACTACAAATGTCACCTTAAAACTCTTGAACTGCTTTTCTTAAAGCTAAAAGCACACAGTGCTTGCCTCCGGCCTGAAAAAAAACATAGAAAGCTTCAAACTTCAAATGAATAATTTAGGAAAGTTATGAACAATTAGAAAATGGATGTCTTGAATTCTGCTGCAGTGCTGCAGTTTTGTCGGTTGCACAAAAATAATAGTTGTTCATACCATTTTTGGTTACGTACTCTGACTGCAAGAAGATGGTGCATCTGATATTGCTCTGTAAGAACATAATGGCAGTGGGTAGCAGCTGTGAATGCTCATGGTTAGCATGTAAGACCTCAGTTTGGACCTTGTCCACTGCAAGGACCTGCCTTTGCATGGCCAACACCAGATTAGAGATGCTTTAAAATCCTGGAGAATAAGACTAGTGTTGAGCTTGAGCAGTATCAGACAGATTTTGGGGAGGAAGCGAATTGAAATCTGCTGCAATCGCATGTCAGGTTTAAACGTTCCTCTTCCAATTGAACATCACTGAGTTACAACAGTGGAACTTGACAGTAGTGTGTGCACAAACACATTATGAATTACCTAAGTACATCTAATCTCTATTCCTTGGCACAAACCACACCCAGGCTAGGGTTGGAAGAGATGGTTATTTTAGTTATGTGGCACTTAACATGCACAAAGTGCTGCACAAGCTGAGCATGGCAGGACATTGGCAAAGTAAGCATGAGCATCCCTCCGGGCACTTGGGACTGAATTAATGGACCAGGCCAGTGGGCAGTCAGCTGACCACAGCCGTCTATGAAATGAGCAGGATGGTTTCCTACTTAGCTCTTCTGTTTCACAGATGTTAGCTTCTTGCATGTTGCCTCTGTGTTTTGCAAACGATGTAATTACTATTCAGAGATGTTTTTTTTTTCTCTTGACTGATTTAGTGTTGTTTGCCCTCATTCTTTGTTTAAATAGCTTTCTGCCAGGTGGGATTTTTCCTGCTTTCTTGTACTTTGCTTTAACACGTGCTGGTTCTGAGGAGGTCTGTGTGAACAGACAGGTTGGAGATGTAAGGCTTTCCAGTCCAGAAGCATAGATCTGTCTGTACTGTTTTCCACATCTGATCACTTACGCTTGTGGCAGAAGGTTGTTCATGTGTCAGACGACATCTCTTTTAAGAAACTTAGAGGGGAGGCATTAAGTAGCTTATCCTCCAGATCAAACCCACAGCTATTGGCAGGAGTCAGATTTCTCTCAGGGTGCTTAATGTTCCTTGAAATTATTTGTCAGTTCCCTTGAAAAATGTCCCAGGATTGCTCCGAGGACTGAAATCTTCTACCTGCTACAGTGCTCCTTTGCAATCAGACTTTTCTAGAGCTGGTGAGTGGGAAGGCGAGTTTTACCATCTTTGGCCAGATGTGCTCTTTTGCTATCCTACATATGCAGCATTTGCAAATTGGTGGGGGATTTTTTTGTGTGTTTTTTTTGTTTGTTTGTTTGTTTGTTTTTAATGCACAATAACCTATCACCTGCCATTTGCCCTTATCTCTCTGTTAAATAATGTATAAGTTGTCTTCATTCTTCATTTATCTGACTTCTTTATCCTTGATAGCACCCTTTCCTTCTTCCATGTACAGTTATTTTCAGCAGTGTTCTTGTTATCCAAGCCTTCCTGTTTCTCCCATTGTCACAGATTCCTTGCATGGACCCTGGCCATCTGTTCTTTGCCCTTTACATTCTCATCCTGTTTGTTTGCTTTTTCAATCTCTCTTCTCTTTCTACAATTCCTTCCCTTATACCCATCTTTTGTTGTCCATAGGAGTACCCGCTTTGACACACACAGGCTATTTTATTTTGTAAAAAGAATTCTGAAATTCTCATTTTTGAACACACACACACACACACACATAAAAAGAACTCCATATAGTAAGAAAGAAAATACCTTCAGTAAAGTTGTATGAAAGTTGATTGGTTTTAGTCAGAAGAAGGCCTTCTAACCTTGTGGCATGGTAACGTTATACATTACGCAGGTCAGAATCTAGAACTGGCCAAGAAATTTCTCAGTGTTTATCATTACTGTCTCTTTCATAATTAAATGCCCTAGAATATAGAGGACCAAAAGCTGGTAACCAGCTTTTGTTATTTAATTGCAACTATCTGAAAGATTTGTGTTTCCATCTTAGAGAATGTAGACATGTTCCTAAAGAGCTTTATAAATATGGAAAACAGATAAATGAACGATTTTATGTTCTCCCTGTTCCAGAAAGCATTGTCTTATTCTTTGCATGTGTAGTATGTACACCTATACAAGCTCTTTGACATCTCTGTTTTCTAGGTGAGTTTAGTTCCAGCTAAATTCTTTCTTCAGAGATACTGAATGATGAGTGCTCTGGTATTTTTTTTCTTGGGCTTCACAAATGACAAACTTCACCTAGCTATCTATCCTCTGCTGAACTGTATGCTTCAATCTAGTAAGGCATAATGTGGATACTAACACACTTCATTTTATACGAGTTTTGTGGGAAACCCAGAAAGAGTGCTGTTGTTCAACTCTTCACCAAAATTGAGATGTTGGTGTACTTCAAGCCACATACTGAATCCCAAGCTGCCTGTGTGGTTACTTACACTGACAGCAGTGAGTAAACAGCTGGGCATATTTTTCCCAAAATCGTAGTAATTTTAAAGTGATTTCTCTATATAAAGTGAAGTCAAAGTAAAGCATTGCTGTTGAGAGCAGACCTTATCTGCATGTATGTGCACACATCCATGAACACTTTTATCCAGGAGCAGGAAGCAGTTTTGAAGAAAGGAATCTTCCCTCTGAACCAAGTTAACTGAAGTTGGGCTGGGGCCTAATCCTTAGAAAGCACCACTATGGAGCTTTATTTGCCTTCATGTCCTGTATCTTAAGACTTGGCAATAAGCTCTGCATCATATTTTTTCATGCATTTATGGATGTATTTCTGAACATGTACACACTGAACATGAGTCTAGGTAGAAATTGGCTGTGGCTCCAAACCAGCTCTGTTTGCACTGTACGAACAGGTTGAATTCTTGCAATCAAGCTGATTGTATGTAGTCTGCCTGGAAAGGACCATGCTGCAGAAATGATTTTTCATGTAGAGGCCATTGTAGTCTTGTCAATTCAGTTGCAAAAGAATATGAATATGGTTAAATTATCAAGGCTAAGAATTGCAAGAAGTATCTAGGAATGCTCTTCCATTCAGTGGGATCAGTAATGAGAAGAATGAGAATGTAGAAGCAGAGGTGTTGTGTGACTTTTTCTGGGGAGGGCTCAGGGTAGGAATTTGGTTTCTTTTTAAGAATGAAATGAGGGCTTTGACAGCCACCTCCATCGTACTGGTGATTAATCTGTTCTGATTTCTACCTGATTGATACACAGAACATCTTCAAGTTAAACCAGAGTTTGTACTTACAAAGAATGCTACCTTTTTTTTCTTGGTAATGATTTCAAATGGAGTAGCTAATTTCCAAACAAAATGTTTATAAGACTTTTTTTTTGCATTCCCATTCATGTTGTATTTCAAAAAGCTCTAGCTAACACTGAGTACTGCCCCCGAGGAGCAGGGGATGCGTCATACATCCGGCGCAGTTTAAGGGCTTCCAAAGTGTCCCTGCAAGACTTGCAACTGAACAGGATGGACTTGGTTAAACATGGGCAGCAGGCTATTGGGGAGAGATCTATCCTGATGGTAATTCCTCTGGAGTGATGTCTGTGCCGGCCCTGTGAGATATGGCTTCCTCTGAAAGATGCCTCTGCTTCAGACCTGAAGGAAGTCTAACTCTGAGTGCTGCACAGAAGGAGCCATGGCTTTCCATGCCTTTGAGCCATAGAGAACTCTATGCACCAATATACTAAAAGGATTGGGGCAGCACCAATGGCATCCTGAGCCTTGGGAAGGCTGGTATCAGCAGCTGAGCAGGTGGAGCTGCTGCAGCTATTGCCACTGCTTCTAGTCAGTAAGGGAATGGCTATGGGAGAGATTAAAGAGTTGGAAAAGGATGAAAAGAAATCATCTAGTCCAAAGCCTTCCTGTTGTGAGTGCCTTTGCATAGACATGCCAGGTTATGGTACGAAAAAGGTTTCTGCAGCGTGCAACATGATTATGTGGCATGGAAGTTAAACACGTGCTTCCTGTAATTCTTCTCTGTGGGTCAGAGCCATGATCTTATGCTTGGGTGTTTGGGTATTTATTTTGAGTTTATTTTTATCACACAAATTATATATATTTAGAAGTTTATATGCTGTTTATTTAAGTATTTTATTTATGTATGGACTTTTATAAGTGTGCATGTATGTGTTTTGTATGTTAAATGTGTATGTCACTGAAATAGGTTGATTTTATTTTTTGTTTCCTTCATCAGTTTGCAGAAACCAGTCAGAAGAAAGAGATTTTACAAAAAGGCATTGAAAAATCAAAAATTGGACGTGAAAATACTGTAAGTTGTTTGCAGGGGGAGGGTGACCTATTAGGGAAAAGGGATCCAAGTATTCAGAGTTTGCAAGTAGTAATGAGTCATTGGAAATCCGTTGAGATTTCTAAGTGCTGGAGGTGAGGAAGAGAAACAAATCAGATGCTCCTAAATGCTAGAATCGTCCTTTAGCTGGTCATGCACTAATGAGGAAAGTAGTGATAAGTAGCTGCTCCAAGTATGACAGCTTGGGGTTTAATTGTCTAGCCTTTTTCATATTTAAAGAAATTTCAAGTTAAACTTGAACTGCTCTCGTGTATGTGCCAAATTTTCCAGTGGCTCCTGAACTGCCTAATCAAGTAACTGTGAACTTACGTGTTGGGGGATCTTATTTTTTGGTTTATTATTATTCTGAGATGTCAACTAATATTGGTGCTTTTAGCATGCTGAAGCTGTTTAAAGCACACTGCTAAATAACATTTGGCTTCACATTTAATATGCGTGTGAAGTAGTGTGTTTGAGAAATTTTGTAGGGTGTCGTGAGTTGCTGATTTGCTTTGAGGTGCTCAGCATGAACTGG
Source organism: Lagopus muta (assembly GCF_023343835.1). NCBI lineage: Eukaryota > Metazoa > Chordata > Aves > Galliformes > Phasianidae > Lagopus > Lagopus muta. Next base: position 1,180,261 of record NC_064436.1, read on the forward strand.
TTTGAACATTCAGTAAAAAAATTTGTTGGAATTCTGTGAGAAAGTGCCATATCTTAGAATCTGAAATGTTTTACAGAGACGTTCTGGTTTGACCATAATCAGTGAAACACAGGCAGGTTTCACATAGAGTTCTGCCTGTTAGGTTTCCAGGTGGACTGTTAGAGGCTTGGCCTTCCCTACCACATGGCCTGCCCTGGTTGCAAGAGTCTGTTGGTCTTGGAAATCCTGTTCTGCTGATGCTTTCAAAACTTCGGTTCCAGCTTAAGCATCAGGAAAAAGTCCTGAGAAATCTGGATCACACTGTTGGTCTCCAAGCAGCTGGCCTCCATGTCCCCCCAGCATCTGGAAGCCTTTGATTTCCATTCTGCTTTTGCAGGATGGGCTGAATTCAGGCTGTTGGCAGAAGTACTGGGAATGCTGGAGTTTGATAGTACCTCAAGCTGTTAGGCTGCTGCGGGGATTGTAAATTGTCAGGTTTTTATCTGGTGTTGCCTAGCTATTTGAGGCCACTCGGTGCCCTCGCAGGAGTTCTTTGAATATCCTGGTTCTCAGCCAGGTGCAGAGGCTGGCTGTAAGTACAGGCTAAAGTAGAAATCTATGCTGAGTTGGCTGTGGAAGTGTTCGTGTTGAGTCTTCAAATTATTATTAATAAGTAGAAAATCTGAGGAAAGTAGTGCATACACTCACAACATAAATATTTGAATATATTTTCGAGATCACTTCTCTTAAACAGCGTGGAACAAACAAGGAGAAAAATACGTTATGAGAATACTCATGTGTAGTTGGTATTTCAGATATGTGGAAATGTAGATGGCAGCTTTTTCTGTAGTACTGTCTTTAATCACAAGATTAGTGCTTCTGCTTGTCCTTTAACTGTTAAGCACAAGAGCAAAGTGAGTGGTTGTAAAACTGCTCCGAGTTCAAAGGCTGTAGGAAATTGTTCTTTTGATCTTCATTTTGATCTTCATTTTCTTCCTTCCAATTTGTATTCAATATCACTGAGTATTGCTGAGAGTTTTGTGTGTGCATAAAATGCTGAACTAGTTAATTGATGGAAAGCAGTAGTGAAAACAGCTTTTAAGTTTTTTTTTTTTTTTTAAAACATGTTCTATGCCATGTTATTGTATTGTTTTTATTCTTAATGTGTATCCCAACATACTTTGACTCCTCAGGCAGAACGTGAAGCTCTGGTGAAGGAACTTGCCGCCCTCCGGCAGGAAAAAGAACAGCTAAAGGCAGAAATAGAAAAATACAGGGAATGTGATCCAGACGTTGTTGAAGAAATGCGTAAGTTGTATTCTGGTTTAAAGTGAACTTAGGAGAAGTCTGCACTTTTTAGCTTAAAATGTGGTGTGCGGAGATTTGCCTGTGTGTAGCTGCAATTTTTTTTAAAGCTGTAAGCATTGCAATACAGGTACTCTAACCATTTGTTTTCATGTTCTGTCATATTACATAAGGTGAGAGCTTTTTTAATTGGTATTTAGTCTGCCAACAGCTGGGCAGTTAACAAACAAAACTAACACTGAAACACTCTGGTACATTAGAAGTAATATTAGGACCATTTTTTCTATAACAACGCTAATTCTGTAACTGGGATCCTATCGTGCAGGAAGAGCATTCACTGGCTTTCATTTGCTTTTAGTCCCATACTGGCTCAATAAGGTATCACTCTACTTCCTTTGTTTTGTCCATTTAACACATAACATTTCATTAGATATGTTTAATTTTTATTTAGTCAGTGGTGTAATAACTTATGTATTGATGTTTATACTGACTGAAATGCTGGCTTTTGGTTGAAGTTTTTACTTCAAATGAAATACAGGGAATAATGAGGAACTTTTATTACTTAATGCAGAATCGAGCACTGAAGTGTACTTAATATTCTGATCCTTAACATGAAAAATGAAAAGCATGCATGAAATTTCTTTGAATTTTCTCTGCTTCAGATGTAATGTTTTATTTATTAGGCTTTAGATTGTTACCCAAACACTATCGCATATTCAATTGCTGTAATGCCGAAATGCCATCGCAGTGATGAGAAACAGGCACAGACCTTTTTCTGGGAACATTTTTGACCAAATCTGAATCTTTCTCTTTCCTTATTCTTCCAGCAGAGTCTGCATCTTTAGAAATGTGCTGTGAGAAGGCCAGGAACATAAACGCAATTGGCAGCACGCCCCAGAATTGGACAGATATTCTTTCTTTAGTGAGACCATGACGTTTTTTTGTCAGTTACATTATCTTTCCCTAAGGATGTAATGGTATGCAGGGGAATATGCAAACTTGAGATTTACTATGCTGTAAATCCTCTGCTGTGTGCTCTCCTAAGGACAAATAACAGGCACACTCGAGCTGCAAAAATGAATACATTTAGGCAGAAATTGACAACAGAGGGATTTGTAGTGACAGGTATTTAAAGTGCTGAGATAGTCTTGTAGTGAAGCACTGCACTGGAGCAGTTGAGGAGCCTCTCTTTTAAAGGAGTTGCTGTGAGCATGTTTCTAAGTACTAGGCACAGAGAGACAAATTACAGCTCGAATGGTAGGACATCCTCTAATAGATGGCAACATGTGAACTGATATCTAGAAAAGAGAGAAATAATTGTAATCATTAATTGCTCCAGGCACGGCCTGCCCTTCTTTAAAGCATGTGGAAGTTCCATGTGAGCTTCTGCAAAAGAGAGGTGAGCATTTAAGGGAACTGGTGCTAGGTGCCTTGTTGGGCTACCTGTAGGCTTCCCAAGGGATTGTGCAGCAGTGCTCTGAAAATAATTTGTTGCTGACCTTCAGTTAAAAAGTTGCTTTGATGCTTTGTTGTATGTTTCAACAGTTACTGTTGCACTGTCTAAAGTTGCTGGCAGCATAAAAATAATTAAATGGAAATATCACTTTGAGGGAGTTAATATCCTTGTCAAAACTGAATGGAATTTCATGATATATGGAAAAACAAAACAAAACTGGGAGAGAGGTGAGGTTGGGGAAGAGACTTCTCTTGCTCTGGATTGTGGGGAAGCACAAAGGCAAAAGAAAAAAAAAAAAGATGCAGGAAATTGTAGCTTTTAGTCTAAGAAGATATAAAGAATCTCATTCAATGGAAGATATTCATCTAGACATAAGCGCTAGTGCTGTTGTTTCTCAGAATAACCTTATAAACCAAGTTGTTTCCTCAGATTTTTAAATCCTTTTCACACTGCATGAGTGATACGTGATTTTCCACGAAATATACAGTTTCAGTAACTTAATCCTTGTGAGTATTTTCAGTTGGATTAACATGGGGATTACCAAATCTAAATTAATTTATTTTCGTTTTGAGTCAGAAATCAGAGATGGCTGTTGTGTTACATAACAGTACTTTTAAAAGCTGGGTTTGTTGTTGTTGTCATTTTCTGCACTTGAGTTTTCCCTTTCCTTCCATAAATAATTTCAACCCATAAGGGAAGCTCTCTGATATTCAGTATAAAATTTCATACTATTAATTGTCCGTCCTGTATTTTTGTATGCCTTGATTTTATTGTGATGCCTTAGAGGTGTGTGTCATATTGCCTTCTGATTTTATCAGCACACGGATTTTGTGATGTGCCTCGTTACTCTTTCCCTCAAAAAAAGCATTGCAGAAACAAACCTAGTGATATTTGTTAGGTTTACATCCTACAGTGATAAGCCTCATTAAAAGACACATGCACACATATTGATTCCAGTGTCAAAATGAAATTTGATGGTTCATAGTAAATATCTGAAGAAAATGAAAATTGAACATCTGTTTTGTTCCCCGTGTCTTAGATGGGAAAGTCATGCTTGACCATGTAACTAAATGTATTAGAATGCATATTCAGAAAGGGCAAACAAGTACTTAATACTGACTCTGTTTTCTGCTGACTTTGCTGCTTGTCCTTTTTATACTAGTAACAAATGTTCTGCCTTAATTTTCTTGGCTTTCGTATTAGAGTATGTATTTGAACACAGAACTTCAGCATTTGTATTTAAATAATTAACTACAGTAAATGACAGCAGAAACATGATTGGCCACTAGAGGAAGCTACATAATGACCTGGTTTTGTGGATATATTTGGATAGTTACATTTTATTGATAGCACGTTGTGAAAATATGCCCACATTTGCAAAATGTAAGTTTTTTTAACAGCCACAGTAGTTCAGTCCTGCAAGCTTGTTTGCCTCTTGGAAATGCTGTTTCAGCCAACTAAGCATGATTTAGCATTGAGTTACAGATCTTTCCACAGTATTACAGTCGCTGGTAGTAAAAACAGACCTTCTGTAACTTTACACTTCTTTGTTGAGCTTGTAATTCTGCTTCAGTTGGTGCAGGACTGAGCCCTGGTTTCTCAGCTTAAATGCAGATTTTTGAAGCTGGAGGGTATTCTCATGGGGAAACGGGTGTTGTGGAAAATAGAGTCCCTGTTTCTCCCAATGAAAGACTGCATAACATAACATGTATGTATGTCTGCAGGACTGGACACACGTAATGCTGGTACATTCCCTAAAACTTATGGCAGAGAACAGAACCAGAGAAAACACAAAGCTTTCAGAATTTTTTTTATTCGTCCAGATTTTTATAAGACTGACAATGAAAAGCTCTGCATAAAGCTCTTCAAGTTTAACCTGTGCAAGTTTCATTCTTTCTGCCACAAAAAAGAGGTTAAGGAGCTAAAACAAAATCTGGTATTTTATAGAGAGGCATATAAATCTTGTTTTCAGTTGCTGTGCAGTTTAAAACCAGAAACAGCTAAATACTTCTAGAATTTAAAACTTGTTCTTTAATGAAAGGAACATTAATTTACACTCTCTCTGAAGTTCTCTAAAGTTAGTTAATTTTTTCTTAGTTGTTTTTCTTAGTTACATAATTCGTTATTTTTTTCTTCGTAGCTGTGCCTCGGTTTATTTGTGCATTTGGACAGGATGTGGTCTTAGAAATGTTATATACTGACTGCAGTTCATGTGCTTGGTGGGATGTGAGTGCTATTATTTATGGGGTTGGCTTTTTGAAGAAATTCTGGGAAAATACCTGGAGTTCAATGAATACCATAAAAACATAATGATCTATGAGGTATGTCATCATAGAATGGCCTGGGTTGAAAGGAGCACAATGCTCATCCAGTTCCAACCCCCTGCTGTGTGCAGGGTCACCAACCAGCAGCCCAGGCTGCCCAGAGCCACATCCAGCCTGGCCTTGAATGCCTGCAGGGATGGGGCATCCACAGCCTCCTTGGGCAACCTGTTCCAGTGCCTCACCACCCTCTGGGTGAAAAACTGCCTCCTAATATCCAACCTAAACCTCCCCTGTCTCAGTTTAAAACCGTTCTCTCTTGTCCTATCACTATCCACCCTCACAAACAGCCATTCCCCCTCCTGTTTATACGCTCCCTTCAAGCACTGGAAGGCCACAATGAGGTCTCCCTGCAGCCTTCTCTTCTCCAAGCTCAACAAGCCCAGTTCCCTCAGCCTTTCCTCACAGCAGAGCTGCTCCAGCCCTCTGCTCATCTCAGTGCCTCCTCTGGCCCCGCTCCCAGAGCTCCACGTCCTTCCTGTGCTGGGGGCCCCAGGCCTGGACGCAGCGCTGCACATGGGGCCTCACAAGAGCCGAGCAGAGGGGGACGATCACCTCCCTCTCCTGCTGGCCGCCCCTTTTTCATGCAGCCCACAACACAGCTGGCCTTCCGGGCTGCAGGCGCACACTGCTGCCTCATGGCCAGCTTCTCGTCCACCACGACCCCAAGTCCTTCTGCGCAGGGTTGCTCTCAAGGAGATCTGCCCCCAGTCTGTATCAATACCTGGGGTTGCCCCGACCCAATGCAGCACCCTGCACTTGGCCTCGTTGAACCTCATTAGGTTCACATGGCCACTTCTCCATCCTGCCCAGGTCCCTCTGGATGCTTCCCTTCCCTGCAATGCATCGACTGCACCGCTCAGCTTGGGGCCATCTGCAAACTTGCTGAGGCTGCACTCGATGCCATCATCTGTCGTTGATGAAGATGCTGAAGAGCACCAGTCCCAAGACTGACCCCTGAGGGACACTGCTTGTGACCGGCCTCCACCTGACACAGAACCATTGATCACAGCCCTTTGGCCGCATCCAGCCAACCAGTTCTTAATCCTTCAAGCAGCCCATCCTTCAAATCCACACCTCTCCAATTTAGAGAGAAGGATGTGCTGAGAGACCACGTCAAAGGCTTTGCAGATGTCCAGGTAGATGACATCCACTGCCCTTCCCCCATCCACTGATGCCTCACTCCATCATAGAAGGCCACCAGATTGGTCAGGCACGATCTGCCCTTGGTGAAGCCATGCTGGCTGTCTCGAATCACCTCTATCTCATCTGTGCCTTAGCATAGCTTCTAGGAGGATCTGCTCCATGATCTTTCCAGGCACAGAGGTGAGGCTCACTGGCCTGTAGTTCCCCGGGTCATTCTTTCTACCTTTCTCAAAAATGGGAGTAATGTTTCCCTTTTTCCAGTCACTGGGGACTTTACCAGACAGCCATGATTTTTCAAATATGGTGGAGAGCAGCTCTGCAACCACACCAGCCATCTCTCTCAAAACCCTGGGGTGGATCATCTGGCCCCATGCACTTACACACATTTAATTTCATGAGGAGGACTTGGACTGTTACAGTGGGACAAAATCCACTCCCCACACCCTCACCTAGAGGCTCAGGGTCCTGGCAGATACGGGAAGCCTGACCACCCATGAAGACTGAGGCAAAGCACTCATTGAGCACCTCAGCTTTTTCTATGTCTGAGGAAGCCAGCTCCCCATTACCTTTCATCAGAGGGTCAACACTCTCCTTGATCTGTCTCCTTCTGCCTATGTACCTGTAGAACCCCTTCTTGTTATCTTTCACATCTCTCGCCAAGTTCAGCTCCATCTGTGCCTTGGCTTTCCTAATCCTATCTCTAGACACACAGACAACAGCCCTGTATTCCTTCCAGGCTACACAACCCTGTTTCCACTTCCTGTACATTGCCCTCAGTTTAAGCTGCAAGTCCCTGCACAGCCACGTTGGTCGCCAGCTTCCCCTGCTCGACTTCTGCTGGGGGATGGAGAGCCGTTGTGCTCTCAGAAGGGTGCTTTTAAAGAGCTGCCAGCTCTGTTCTGTACACACACCCTTAAGGACAGTTTCAGGGGATCCCACTCAACACTTCCTTGAGAAGCCAGAATTTTGCTCTCCTGAATTCTGGTTAACGAACTCTTGTGAAGAATTATCTAAAGAATTTACATGCAGAATGAGAAAATAGATATGGGTTGTAACAGTTCATCTTAATATCCTGATGCTGAATGATGAAAAGGTAATCTTTTATTCACATGCTGGATTATGTGGGGTGAGTGGTTTAGGGCGCTTGGTATGTTTCAGGCGAGCAAAGCTGGAAGTGACATGTGGGGCTTTTGATAGAATCTGGGAAGCTGAAGTTTAGGAGGGTCATTTGACTTTCAGCAAAGGCCCTGATTTTCCCTCCATGTTTCATAGAGTACCTCTGGAAACACTAAGTTTAGCCTAAAATTTGGATTCCAGCTAAGTTTACTCTGCAGTGAAAAAGAAACTGTCCTAGTTGTATAGGCACATGCATATTTATGCTTTTATACCTTAAGCACGTTGTAGCAGGATTACTATTCTTTCAGAGCTTGAATTTATGCTGACTTGCTTTAAAATGAAGCTGTAGTTTAGTTGTTTCAGCCAAAATAAAAAAAAAAAATCAACCAAACAAAAAAAACCAAAACACCACCAACCAACCCCCCAAAAAACATAAAACAAATTTTTTAAAAAATCATTTGTGTTTTGTCAGTGGAGTTTTACTTAGAGATTCAAGAAAAAAAAGCAGTTGGAAGATTGGATGTTTAGCTAGCATGTGCAACATCCTGCTTAAATAAACTGGCTGCTCTGGCAAGTTCCCAATTCTAGAAATTAAATTCAAAAGCTCATAAGATTTAGTTTTGTTCTGTTTTTCTTTTCTTTTTAATAATGTAATTGCAGGGGGAAAAGTATGCTGGATGAGGGGCAGACAGGTGAAATATGTGAGAATTATTTTAATGTCTAAGCTAGTAAATCTTTTATGGTGAAAGTCATTGAGCCACTTAGGAATGGGAGACACTTGATAAAATTTGTGATGTGGAAAATGGCTGCTTCTGACTACGTTTATGTTCTTCCTTAATTTAGAAATGAATTGCCAGCAATCCATTTGGGCCTGTTTTAAAACCATGAAGACAACTTCTAATGGAAGTGATCTATAGGTCACTTTTATTGAAGTTGAAAAGGCTTTTGTGGGCTGATTATTTTGCTCATCTTTTGTGGTGTTGGGTGTACTTGGTTTGTTATATGTGGTACTGTTCATTCAGACTTTTTGGATAAACTTACGGTGTTACTGAAATGAATTTTTTAAAGTATTGATTTTCATTTTCAAGGCTTTCACATGGCAGAATGAGGTCAGGAAAGATATTATGGGTTTTTAATCTGTTGTCTTCCTTATGAAATTGAAGGTCTGTCAAATGGAGTCTTCCTTGGCCTTGCTGAAAGAAAAAAAGAAAACACGATGCCAGTCTTCCATGTGTTATTGTGTGGTAGGGTATGTTTTCATTGTAGGACTGTATATCACCAATGAATATTCTTCGTGTAGATACCTCATTCAGTGGTATTTAACTGAAGATATCTTGCAAGCTGTGTGGTATCATTGCAAAAGTGATACTGGTGCTATATTTGAGAGCATTTCTTTTGTTTCCCTCCTCCTCACTTGAGCATCTTGCGAGCTGTTTTACTGGAAAGAATGGCGTATTTGAGGGAAAAAAACTGGAAAAGAAAACAATTTAGAAATATATACAGGAACACAGGTTTTATCCTTGCCAATGTAATAGACCTTTTTAGAATGGGACAAGTATTTCCTTTGTGTTTTGACTCTGTTTTGCCCTATGCTGTTGTAAGAAAAGAAGAACACAGTCTAGAAGAAACTGCCATAGCATGAATCCTAGGCTACTTTGTAATCTAGATTGCTTGGGGAGGTGAAACTCTCTGACACTAAAACCTTTCAAACAGGCTACAGATGAACACCTTGGGAATGGCAAGGTAAGCCTGGACATGTTTTCAGTCTTGTGCATAGGGTACAGACCTCTTGAGATACCTTACAGGCATTTCTCTGCAGCACAAGAACAAAAAGCTTATTGCTCTGTGATGGACCTTTGTGAGAAACACAGTTCAGCAGCGCAGCTGAAGTCGTACTGGTAAAGTGGGGGATGAGGGGTTGTCCACTAAGAGAAAAGGGGGGGAAAAAAAAAAAAGGAAAAAAAAAAGAAGTGTTGGGAGGCAGCCCTGAGTCAGAAGGCTGGTGTGCTTGGCTTGTTGTGTGTAAGAGCATTGCTTCCCTCTTTTCTCTTTGTCGGCTAAGAATAGATGTATTTTGGTTACACAACTATGAGTTCAGTATGGGCTTTCAGGTAACATACAGAGAAGATAAACAGTCTTTTTCTGTGGGTATGTGAATGCAGTAAACTTGAGTACAAGAGCATCTTAAGCATCTTATTTTGCATAGATGAATCTTTTGATAGTGATTTTGACAAATTCTGTTGGATGTTTTTCAAAGAGACACTGTACATCCTGATACAATTTGACAGTGTGACCTTTTCATATGGAACAGTGGGAGCTTTTGCTGATGAGATGACACTTTTTTCAAACAAAAAATATTGCAGACCCTTTAAAAGATCTCAGAGATATGGAGCAGCTTATTGGTGGCTTTTATATGCACTGCTGCGTCTCAGCACATATTAATACTATTGGACACATATGCTTAGGTTTATTTTCCAACATATAAAATGAATGTTTTTTCCATCCTGCCTTAGCATGTTGTGTTCCAGGCTTTCCAAAATAGTTGTAGGTAGCTGTCATAATAACAAGCACTTTTTTTTCCCTATAGCTCTGGAATATCTTTAGCAACATGTCAGTATAGTTCTGCTGAGTGTGTGATGTTGTCTACATGAGAAATAGTGCATTTGCATTGACTTGAATTCAGTTGTTATGTATTCTGAAGCGTTGTGACTTGTTGATTGATATCACGGATGCAAGTGTTATGTGGCATGCTGGTGTATGGGAGAAGAATAATGATTCTTCCTGACTAGTCCTGGAAATGTTTACACATAAAAATATTGCTTATAATAATATATAAAGTTCTCTTGAAAATTCCAGAGTAGAAACTAGAAGGGAGAAGAAGGCAGCAGTTCTTTCTTTGTTTCCAAGACTACAAGTGACTGTGGGCTACCTCAGGCTCTTGAGATTTTCCAGTATAGCTGTTGGTACCTTTACAGCCTGATTCTTGAATATTATTCAGTGACTGCTTCCATTGCATTCCTTTACATGCATGACTTAAAAAAAAAAAAAAAAACAAAAAGAAAAGCTTTTAGAAATAACCTGGAAGTAGGTCTGGCAAATGCTTGTGGAGTTCTTATGGTTATTGCCACATTTGTGTAACAGTCATGGAAATATCAGAGATGTGTAGAAGGAGTAACCCATCCTCCTGGAGCACGCATATTGCATTGATGAGGCATGTAGTGGTTTTCTGACCGTGGAAATTTGTGAGATTTTAAAGGAACCTCAAGCGGCCATTCCACTCTGGAACACAAGTAGGAACGTTAACTTCCAACATCCCATTCAGGAGAAAAGCTGTAAATCTGTGTGAAGGAGCAGAAGAGAGGAAGGAGGCAGCTGCGGTTCTGCATAATTCTGAGAGTGGCTTGGGGCTTCCAGAGTTGAATCAGAAGCAGCACAACTTGACCATGCTGACTCTTAGCCGATGCATGCCACCAGCTCAGATCTGACAAAGGCATCCTGTGCTGCCAGATGTCACTCCTGGCCGGGAGCTGTCTGTTTGCCCTGGATGGTTTTTTGCTTGCTATTCCACACACTCTTGTCAGGTTGGCTTCTTTGGTCTGCTCCTTCATCCATCCCCGTCTGGATGTCACTTGCCTGCATTAAAGACCATGAAGAGCATGTTTCTTCACTTTCTCTTTAGGTATTCAGCACTTCTGGATCTTCCTTTCCATAACTGGTTTTGTTTGTCCCTGTGTTAAGAAGGGTGCTTAGGAAAATGGTTCAGTTCCCAAAATCTAGGCTTCCTGAGTTCCCTGCAGCTCTGCTAGATACCTGGGTTTGAGGGAGGAAGAGATTCCTAGGAGGAGTGCTCAAAATGTTTTGACCCTTACCCTTTCAGTCTTTATGACTTATTTCCCGGTGTGTTTTGCTGATGTAGCAGTCTAGTGCTGCACGAGTCATAGAATCATTTAAATTAAAAACCATGCTGGCCGTGCTGCTCCTGGGCCTTGCGCTTCTGTATGTGATGTAGTTACTTTCATTTGGCTCAGGAGAGAATGTACACTTCCATTTACTGCTTAGAAAATGCCAAGAACTGGTCAGCCTAGGACACAAGAGTGTAGCTCAGCCAAGTGAATGACGTGTATTCTGCAAGGAAGTGTATTGATGTATTGTCACATGAATGGAAGTAAATATCTACTTCACCCTTCTGTGTGGGAGGCTGATGGGTGTATGATCCTGTGCAGAACAGGCAGTCATAAGCAGCATAGCGTTGAATTACATCAGTACTTTGGGTAGGTGGGTGGGGGATTTCTATTCTACTCCTCTTTGTGCACTCACACATACTCATGACACAACTATTGAAAGTCCCAACAAGCAACTACAGAAGATTTTGGTAATGTGGTCCAAGTGCAGATTCCTTCATACCTCTTGGTTCTTGTGATGGAGTGGGGGACCTCTGGAAGATGCTGGCCATAATGCAGGTATGCAGCTGATGTCTTCAGGTGATGCATGTCCAGCTGTGTTGTGTTACATGCAGCCAGCAGATGAGATTCTGCAGTGGAACTATAGGCAAGAATTGAGCCAGACCCCAGGGCATTTTCACCTTGCCTTCAGATAGGTAAGTTCTCAGTCCGTAGGCATTGGCAATTTTATTTTCTGAAGATGGATAATGTGTTTCCAGACCCTAAATAAATAAAATAAAAAAGAAAAAAGTGATGGAAAAATATGTGAAGATTTTACCATAAGTGAAGAAATTAATGGTTATGCAGACTGCAGTTCTATCCTGCAGTAACAGCAGTGACAGTCCTGCTTGCTGACAAGAGGTAGTGCAAGCTGTCTTGTGTGCATCACCTTGGTCAGGCTGGACATGAGGAGCACATAGGTGGCTTGCAGCTTGCCAGAAATAGCTGCTGTTGGTGTTGATATCGTACACCTGATGGCTTAAGCAACTTCACACATGGCAGGATAAACCCACACCTGTACCCTGTGGTACTGTCACATGCCTGCCAGGGTAAAATGGGAAACTGCAAGCAATAAAACCTTGCCCCAGCCTCTTGTGAATGCATTTCCTGGAGATGTCACGTGCCGGAGGTGCTACAAGTGGCTCTTGTTTCCCCAGCCCTGAGCCTTCTGTCAGCAGAGTAATGGGGGGATATGTGCTTCCAGGGGCCTGGAACAGCCCTTCCTTTGACACTGGCATCTGGCCACATTGTTTGAATGTTACCTTCCATGTCCTGCAGTTCTGTCTCTACTTACTGTCTTTCCACACTTTGAACGTGGCATTTCTCTGCCATTCTATGATTAATCCCAAGTGGTGCATGGAAAGAATGGTGTAGTTAAAATCTTTCACTGTTTTGTTTCAGTACTTAGACTCTCGGCTCTTTCTTGGTGTTTTTTGTTGGTTTTTTTTTTTTCTTGTTATTTTAGTAATTGAACGTGCTGCCCACTGTGGGTTTTCCCCATACAGCTTCCTCCCCTTGCTACCATGATTTCATTTCTAGCCACAGCTCTGTTATCAACAGCCACTGTCATTCTAGCCACTCAGTGGAGTGAGTCCAACCTGCAACTGTTGGCTACCTCTGCTTTCTCTTTAATAGATGTAGAGGTCGCATTTCTAAACCGCATGATTGCACATGTACATTTTAACGTGTTAAGCAATGTCTGAAGGCTGATGAAGCACCTTGCTGCCCCCATATATGCACAGTGGGTGTGCTTTAAGCATGAGACCAGTGCTGCTACAAGCTGCAGGAGCTGAGAGCTGCTGCATGGTGCAGAAGTGCCTGCTCAGCTGCTTGGCTGCTTACAGAAAGCAGGTGCTGTGGAGGCAGTCTGCTCACCCTGACCATCAGGGTGCTGTTACTTTGCAGCCCCAAACCTTTTAGAGTTGTAACTTTGTTACTTGAAGTCAGATGCAATTTTACAATCCGACTTTAAAAAAGTGCTGAGTGCAGTATCAGTGCTTTCATGCAATGCAAGGTCTTGGCAAACAAAGGCCCTTATTCTGCAAACTTGATCTGTGTAGTGTTAGGTGAAGTACTGTTCATAATGCCCTTGGCTGTCAGTGTGTTGTCAGTGCTGCCATCTATGGAACTAAAATAGTGGAGTTAGCAACAAGAAGTGAGCAAAGGAAATATGGAATATCTGTCAAGCAAGGAATAGTTTGCATTTCTAATGCATGCAAATGTGTAAAAATTCCCTCTTCCTACCCACTCCCTTTTTTTGCCAGTCTTTTTAACATCATTTGTAATACGTGGTTGGATATCAGGACAAACTTCTTTACAGAAAGGGCTGTTAAGCACTGGAATGGGCTCCCCAGAGAGGTGGTTGAGTCACCATCCCTGGATGAGTTTAACAACCATTTGGATGTGGTGCTCAGGGACAGGATTTAGCGGCGGATTGTTAGAGTGAGGTTGGACTCGATGATTTTTAAAGTCTTTTCCAACCTGAGAAATTCTATAATTCTTTCTGATTGTAGACCATCTCTAGAAACTGCACTGTTTTTGAGACTATATTCTACCAGCATTTAACCATTACTCATATCACTAACCAAAACATACTGAAGGGTAGAATAAAGAGTGATTATCTTTCTGAGTGCTAGCAGATAATTTTGCAAGATAATTTAACTTTGACCGAAGTATAAGCCTTGTAACAATGGATATCTGATCATATATTCATTTCTGCAGTGCCTCTGTATACAAATCTCATGCTGACCATTCCAATGAATATTATCATGCGAGTACTAACAAGACTGACTGGGAATAACTAAGTTATGTGTAGGTGTGAGAACCATAATGATTCTGATGAATTCCCACGTTACAAACCAACCTGTTTGATTTGATTCACTGCTTATTTTCGTGGGAGCAAGAGGATTTATTTTCTTGATACTGTTTTGCCTCATGGAAGCTGTGTAAATTTACTACAAATAGCTTTTATTATTATGTATTTAAACTGGGAGAGGTGGTAACTGAGAGAAGCCCAGTATAATGAGCAGGAGCATTGTCTTTATGTAATCAAAGGGATTCTCAAAGCTCAGGGGACTTTCCAAAGCTATGTGATATGTTTGTGCAGACTCCAGTGGTTGACTGTTCCTCTTATCATTTTCTTGATTTGTATAGTCATACATACTGATGTAATGCACAGTTTACATACAGGGAGCATTGCAAAGTATTTTCAGTCTCATTTTCCTCTAGTATCTTCAGGCTATGTATGTACAATTCAATCTCCATGCAAACCAAACCAAACATCTCCATGTCTTGAAACTACTGTTATTATTTGACTCTGACTTATGTTTGTATTTTTATTTTTTCCCTCTCTTTCAGGCCAAACAAGCAAAGTAGCCAAGGAGGCAGCCAACAGATGGACTGGTCTGTATGCACTTATTTTGCCTAGGGCAGCTTCACACGAGCAATTTGAGTAAAAGACCTAGTTATTGCTAGGAAGTTTTAAGACATGATGCAGGATAGACCTCACTTACAAAAAACATCCAGAAATTTATTTTGTGTGCACTCATGATTCAAAAAAGAAATGTATTTTCTCAGTTTAACTAATAACTGTGGTTAATGGATCTATTCTTTGCACACCTTGTTAAAATCTGCAACTCTTTTTTTTTTTTTGGTTGAATTAAAATCTCTTAAGATAAGGAAAACTTTAACAGAAAGAGACCAGGAATGGCAGTGGCTACTTTGACATTGCCATGATTCCAGGTATTCAGAAAATTTAATTCTTCTCTGAATTTTCATTTGTTTCTGAAGAGTAGAATGCTTTGTGAAGCATTATCTCTGCCCTCATATAATGGGTGCTAATACAATGTAGGTATTTCTTAACCTTATTCATCAACTTGGACATGCAGGAAATGTGCTGCACAGTTTTGAAGAAGCCTATTGCAGTGACATATGTGTGGAAGTTTAACTTAATTTCCTGTTGTTGCTCAGCTTGACTCTGTGGCTTTACGTTTCCATTTTGCATAGCAAGCAATATGTCCTTAATTTTTTTTCTTTAATTATTTAGAACATTATTTGTAATATCTTATTTAGAATTCATCTACCATTGTATTTGAGTCTACAAGCCATACTTTGCTAAACATTTAAAACGGAATGTTTTGTATTCTGTTTACAGATAACATCTTTGCAATAAAGTCCTGGGCCAAGCGTAAATTTGGATTTGAAGAGAGCAGAATTGACAAAAGTTTTGGAATTCCAGAAGATTTTGATTACATTGATTAGTTGTTCAGCAGTTGATGTCTGCCGCAGTTGTACAATGTTTGTCACTTAATTGCCAGCTGAGCAATATTCACGTGTCTGAATTTGTGTGTCTTCACCAAATGACCACCCTGTAACTTACAGTTTTTGTTAGAGTTAATAAAATTCGAGAAATGTTCACATTTCAATCTTTCCCTCCCACTATTTGGGCAATAAATTATTTCGTTACGTGTGTGAGACAGACTAAGAATAAACAGAGCTTATAGGGACTAATTATCCTAGAGTCCTGAAACTTTATTCTTCTGTCACTTAACTGGGAGTGTTACTAAGACCTAGAAGCTCTAGGGATTTATGTTTAAACAGATTGAAATTGAGTGGGAATAACACAGGGAGATGTGGAGTTGAGTGGATTTTTCCCTCATCTAGATAACAAAATATATAAGAGATATAATCCTTAATAGGAAGCAGAGATGTGCAGCAATCAAGTTTCATTTGAAGTTGTTCTCTGTTGTATTGCCAAAGCTGCTTGGGAGTTTGGTGACATATCAGTGCTATTTGGGTTTATGTACATTTTCTGATTCCATGCTAGAAAAGCAGCTCAGCAAAATGCAAAGTTTCATAATGTCTCAGTCTTGTTTGGTGAACTTTTACCAGCACTTCACTTCTTATTTTTTCCTATTTTCTAGCTCTGATCAGCAGATAGCTACAATAAGCGGGGTGGGAGGTATTGCTCTTGTACATATTGCTCTTGTACCTCCCAAAGCTATGGATGGTGAGACTTTATATAGCATTTCTGCTATATAGCTCAAGGATATGAGCTATACCTTCTAGAAGGCAGTTGGATCTTCTGCAAGGTGGAAGCATGTGTCACTAGAAGGTGTCTGACTTTTTTACAACCACTGATGAGAGTACTGGTGAAAAGGTGAGGTTTAGCTAGAGGTTTGCTCAGAAGCCTGTCTCCTGTGATTTTTCCAGTTAAAGAGTTTCTTAGTAGTTCAGTCTATGTTTAAATCCAAGAATTTCAGGTCTGCTCCTGGCTGCTGTCATTTCACTTCTGTGAAGACAGTGAAATTACTGGGAAATTAGTGAATAGAAAACTTTACTCATGTACCGTTAGAGCAATAAGGATTCTGTATGTGATGCCTGACACATAGTAAAATGTCACCATGCTTACAGCAGTGCTGCAATGGAAACATTTTCTTCTCTGTGTTTGGAAAGATGACATTGATGTTTTAGAAATAAAATCAAATGTATCTTATTAATTGTGCTGGTAAAAGCTTAATACAAATGGTTTGTATAGAGTTGAATGTAGTGGTTCTTACCAGATCTGTTTTTCACTCCATAAACTGAGTGCAATCCATCCATGGTAAGTGATGGTGTCAACACTAAGTACTGACACTCATGTAGTTTGGGTAATGCTTCTTACCCTTGGATTTTGTGCTGTGAAACAATGAAATGAGCTTTTTTGTTATGCTTTGTTGTTTCTATACCATCTCTCTTAAATGATTTTTTTTGATTAGCTAAATGTCTTTTTTTTTTAAATTTTCTGTTAACCTGTTCTATACCGCCTGCAGGTGTGAGAAGCTCCTTGCCACACCTGTATTTGAGAGTATAGGTTTGCTGCATACAAGGTGATAATGACCCAAAAGACTTGTTCTTAAATGGGAATGCTAAGTGCATGAATCTGTTGATGGAGCTTACCTTGTAGAATCACTCTTACATGGAGGAGCTTCTGTCCATCAAGAAGACTCAGGTAATTTGTAGCCTGGAGATGCTGGTGCACGAAGATTTCCTCAGGTACCTGGAACAGCTGCCTTACATTACAGGGAAAGGGCTTCCTTACAGATTTTTGCTGTTTTGGCTGCTTTCCAAATTCAAGAAAGAAATGAAGGTGACTAGCTATGTAAGTTAGCTGCAATATTATGGCTTCCTGTCTGTAGAATGACAGCATGGTGGGCTGCAATAAAGTTATTGAATATAATAAATAACAAATAGATGACTTACGGGAGAACTGCTTAGAGGTTATGCAGCCAGCCAGCATGAGCAAGACTTTCCAAAGATCTAATGCAATTCTCATGCTTTGGTCACAAAACTTTAGTTCAAGAACAAGGAATTTATGGTGATATTTATTTTGTAGAGTTTTGGTTTATAGTAACAATAGAACAAAGGTGTGGTTGTACTCTGTTTTCTACTCCTGTCTTTTACTTATGCTGGTTAGTAGACCTGGCAGGAGAATATATCTCCTCCCTTAAGGATCCCAGAACGGAAATTTCTCAGTTAACAGGAGGCAAGAAGAAGAGGTGCCTTATCAAAAACTGAAGCTTATTCCCCAAGTGGAGCTGATTTATCTTGTAACACCATTCTTATGATTCTATGTTTTTTTCATTCAGATGACATTCAATGGGAAAAGCAAGCACAGATCCTTTCTGAGACAAACAGAGACAATCTGTATCTCTAAAATATTCCAAGATAATTTCAGTCTACTGAATCTGCTCATTCTTGGAAGTTATTCTTAGGAAAAATTTTCTTCTAAATCTTGTAGTGTGAAATTTTGTATGATTAGGTGGTTTGGAGATTGTTTGGATTTCTTTTTAGGGAAGCAGAGAATTGCTTTCTGCTGAGTTACAAATTACCAACAGTTAAAATGATTTTCCTTTTCCTGAGATGTTATTGGCTAATTGGTTATTACCTTATAACAAAAACAAACAAACAAAAAACCCAACAACAACAAAAAAGAAAACAGCTGATCCAACCTTATGTCTCAATTTATATCTTTTTTTTTTTTTCCCCTGAGATAGAATCTGGAATATTTTTGAAGAGTCAGAATGAAAGTGGTGGTTTTACAGTGCTCACTTGTGCTGTCACTCTTGTGGTTATGTCACTGCTATATTATATGTATGTCTTCCTCTTTTTTTCTTTCTGTGCTGTAGCTTTTTTGCCCATGTAAGGTAAATATTTTTATCTGTTGCAGCTGAGACAGGAGGCAAGGCCTTTACTACAGTCCAGGCTTATAAAATGAAACGGCTTCTAGCTCAAAGTGTGCAGACCAAAGATGACTTCTTAGCAGTCCACAGCTCTTACAGGAGCAGTGTCAGGTCCAGCTTTTCAAAGTAATATCATGACGAGTTTACAGCTAGAATACAAGGCTGAGGTGTTGGATAAGTTTGGTATTGATATTGATTGGGCACTGTGAAGCAAACCTAGATCTAGGATGAAATATTTGTTTGCACTCACTTTACTTACAAGTCTTTTCTGTGTAAAGAAGAGCCCACTGAGTGTACCTGCCCTTGTTCAACTGTTCTTTTAGCTAGCCACATGCACACCCTGCACACCACCACACATGAGCCCTAGAGCTCCCTTTGTGGTGCTGGCACAGCAAGGAAATTTCAGCAGTCAGAAGGCTCTGGACTCTGATGTAATTCAGCTGCTAAATCTTTCATTAATGCACTCTGTGAAATGTCATTGCTTTTCCTTTCTTAAGCTCAGAGTGCTTACTGGGAAAATCCAGACTATGAAGCAAATGGCACAGTGATGCCTTGACTAAATGACAGAACTGGAAGTGAAACCTTCTGGAAGAGCGATTAGAAAATAAACCCAACTTGTCACAGTGACTGAGATGCTGGATGCAAGAGTTCCTTAAAGCAGAGAGTTCCTCTCGCCTAGCATGTTCTTAGCAGTCAGATGATCTGGCTGGCGCTTTTCTTTATCTTGTTTCTTGCAGAGGTAGGGTTTGTATGTTTAAGTCTGCTGTCATTTGTCTTTTTTCTCTCTCCAGCATTCTTAAATTTTGCAGTGGATTTTGGCCAAATGTAGTCAGAGGGGCTGCAGCGCAAGTTCAGTTTATTCTGCTTAGCTGGCTGCCTGATAAATAAAGGCTTTCCCTTTCCCACCTGCTAGTTTAGGGACTTCAAGGGATGGAGTGTGCTGGGGGCGGGAGGAGGAACAAGAAAGGTCAGTGAAGGCTGTAAAAGACCTGGAAGCATTTGGTGCCTGGTGGTGATTAAATCTGTGGCAAGCATCTGGCAGTAGTGCTGGGGATGAGGCCGGACATGCATAATTTCAGGGAAGGGAATGGGGATCTAGGAATCTGGTCTCTTGGCAGCCAGGCTTCATTGCTTCTGCTACTCAAGGAGTGGTGGTGGTGGAGCTGGCTTTCATGGCACTCAAAATTTACACAAAATTTTAATTGAGGCAGCAAAGGGACGTCTTGCCTGCTGTAGAAAGTCAGCATGGCCCAGAAGTGTGCATATCTGCAGTCTTGAAGAGCCAAGTCCTTCATTAGCACTCAGTGTCATGTGAGTGGCTCGATTCTTCAGTCTGTAATTGGTTGCTGATGAAAGGCAACATATGCATACACATTCATGTGCTCCAGGAATGTACCTTGGCAGCAGCCTTTCCCTTCAGCTTTCTCTTCTCCATGTTCCTTCTGCTTATTCCTTTTCTATTCTTCTGCTGTCATTTTCCTTCGAGGCATGCTTACAGAAAAGATGTGCAAGGCACTACAGTCTGTGCAGATGGCTGTCTTATTCCTCTCACTAACACACATCAGCACATGCCTCCTGTGCAGCCACAGAGGACAGCAGGCATCTATAAATTAGGCTTGCCTCTTGAAGGTGTATTTGCAGAAAGCTGTATGTCAAGAAGAGAAGAGAGAACTGTCCAAACACTACCAGTGTTTCTGAACCGTTGAGGGTAATTTTAGAAGATTCATAATGCCCGACAAATACATGAACATTCTTCACCCTCTGAATAATTAGGTTATCTGGTCATGTCTTCGCCCAACCGAGTCAAAAGTATTTTGCTTTTGGAAAAAAACTCATCTCCATTCACGTGTTCATAACTAACAGTTTTCAACCAATACCTGCTGGTTAATTTTCTTTCTTATTCTAGTTCCAACCCCCTGCTGTGTGCAGGTCGCCAACCAGCAGCCCAGGCTGCCCAGAGCCACATCCAGCCTGGCCTTGAATGCCTGCAGGGATGGGGCATCCACAGCCTCCTTGGGCAACCTGTGCCAGTGCCTCACCACCCTCTGTATGAAAAACTGCCTCCTAATATCCAACCTAAACCTCCCCTGTCTCAGCTTAAAGCCATTCCCCTTGTCCTATCACTATCCACCCATTCCCCCTCCTGCTTATATTCTCCCTTCAAATACTGGAAGGCCACAGTGAGGTCTCCAGCCTTCTGTTTCAAGAACTCTTACTAGTGTATTGGCAATCATATCTAAAGCAAATCCTCTGAACAGTCTGAGGAGTGCCTTTGTCAGATGATAAAACTGGACTGTGCCAGTGCTGATGCTCAGCAGGGGAACTGTTAAGACTGATGGCCCTGAAGAAAGCCAATAGAGGAAGGAGGTTTGTTGGGAGTGTAGGTGGTCTGAGCTACTGCCCACACAATGAAACAGGGTCCTACAGGGATTCACCTGCAATTGGGCTTCTTCCCCCTGCACCTGCCTTTGGGCTGAATGCCTGCAGAGCTCTGAAGATGAGCTTTTTATGCTGAGGGGCAGAAACTGGTTTATCTCATTTCTACAGCCTACAGTGAGGAAAAGGATTATTGGTTGGTTTTTGTTTTTTCTTTCTGTCTGTTTAAGAAAAAAAAAATGGGGGTTTGGGAAAAAATTTCATCACCTCACGTTTTCTCACATTACCATTGCAAAATAATGCCTCCAGCTAATTCTAGTGATCAGGAGGTTTGTTTTCAATTTTACAGGAAAAGTACTTGGCTATTGAGTCATTGTGGTTTTGCTTGGGTTCATTTGTTTGGTAAAAACATGATCCCAGTGGTAGGAATGCTTTTTGATTATTTTTTTATTTTTTGCATGGACCTCAATTAATTGTAATAAACAGAATTCTTCAATAGGCCTGTTTCCCTCATAAAATACTTTCTATGAATTACACATTTCAGTATTCTTAAAAAGACAATTCCTGAGATCAGTGATTTAAAAAAGAGGGAAGGGAAGGGAAGGGAAGGGAAGGGAAGGGAAGGGAAGGGAAGGGAAGGGAAGGGAAGGGAAGGGAAGGGAAGGGAAGGGAAAGGGTCAAGGCTTTGTAGCAGGCCTGTGTGTTATTCCCTGATCTTTAATATCGTATCTGAAGGAGAAATAAATATAAGAAACAGTACAGAATAAAGTGATACCATAAACTTCAAAACAGCAGTCTCATCTGGTGAAAGCAGTTGAACTGTTTTTATTTCTCCGCTATGCACTGATTTTCATAGGGTATATGTCCTTAGCATCCCTGGTTATTAAAGACAAAAATTAAAAACAAAAAAGGAAAAAGTTCTGCATGCATTTTGGTGTAACTACCATGAGAAGTTAAACCAGGAAGTACTCTTTCTGATCAGATATTTGGACCAAATGAGCTTTGTGTCCACCAAATTGTTCTAGTCCTTTAAAGGAAAGGTGCTGTAACAGCACTCTTACTGTTCTGTCCTTAGATTGGAGTTGAGATAAAATAATTTAAAGTCAGAGCTTCAAGTTAAAATGTTTTATTAAAGTTACAGCTATGAGGCTTTTTCTTTATTCTTTCTTTGGTATTTAAGCTATTTACTGAAGCAGAGTTTTTTGTGAAGTGCTCATCAATGATGTGCAGATTTTGCTCTTAACCTGATAGGAACTTCAGAAGTAAAAAAAAAAAAAAAGCTCAATTCTTTGATTGTTTTTAGGCCTTGGCCCTCTCAGCCTGAAGCCCAGGGAGTAGGTATTGTCTGATCCCTGCCTTGTCCCAGGTTCCAAATTAGAAAAGTATAACTGAAAAGCACTAATTCCTGACTTGCCGAGCGCATTTCCTACATGAACCCTCCAAGCAGCAGCTTTCAGCTTGGCAGCTAAATTATTGTACTCTAGTGTGAGTGCTTCTGCTCCATAAACCATTATCTAATGACATAGACAAGGTTTTAGAAGTAGATAAAAATCAGAGGGGCCATCTTGTATGTGCCCCCAGGGAAGAGAAAGAGCCCCCAGGAATATCTTATCTCTACCTGATGCTTGAATCCCAGATCAATGCAAAACAGACTTCTTCCTCAGAGTGGATGGGTGTTATCACTTGCAGCCTCACATGGTTACTCCCAGGACAGGAAGTCACTTTCATTTGCTTTCAGTTATGTGAAATGAGCGTGAAAGTTTTAGGTGCTAGCAGCCCCATGCCTGCAATGGCTGTCGTTATGGGGCATGCAGTGTGCCACATGGCTGTCCTTGGGCTTCCATTGTCCCTGTGGCAGTAATGGGAAGAAGTGAAACAAAAACATGGCTGAAAGCCCATTATTAATTAGGAAGAGGCTGTCTCTCTAGCTTCAGCCAGCCAAGCGTGCCTTTTAATTTGGCCACAGTCAATTTTCAGTCATAGTAAAACTGGACAAAATAACAGGCTAATGGAGTTGTGCTTGAATGTTGTTCACTGGCCTGGCATTGGCACTGGGCGATGCCCTGCCACAGCTGTGGCTCGAGATAAACCTTCTTTGTAGCACTCTGCCTATGGTTTCAGAGGCTGTACAGACACTGTGATAGGATGCTGCTGCAGCTCCAGATACCTTTGCTGCTCCATACCACTTTGACACATTATTGTACTTGTTTGGGCTATCTGACCAAGTCATGAGTTGGAGAATTACATGCTATTCATTTGCTCTTTAAAATAAGGTCCCTACTAAAAATGTTTTCTTGTTATTCTTAAAATTAGTTTCTACAATAACACTGCTACTGGAAAAAATTGTTTTCAATGAAAAGGATGAAAATAATTTCCTTCAGCAGTCCTATGCCTTGCCAATGGAAATTCCCTATTCCTTTGAGTCTTTACTTCTTGAGGACTGGGACTATCACTTCTGTTCCCTGCCACCAAGAGGTTCACCACTGCTCCCATCCTGTTCGTCTTCCTCTCCCTTCTTTTCACCAAGTGGGAGAAAAAATGGGGAAAAATCCATCAAGTTTCTGCATCCCTCCATCTGACCTCTTGGCTACAGCTACTTAAGTTGTGACATGAAGTGAAAGGACTGGCCTGATCCTATGTTCTCATAAGCATCACAGAAAGCACCACTGTTTTTTTTCTTTGTGTAAACTAATTACTGCTTCCCTCCTGGCAGGTCACTGAGTGTACTCAGAACTCACCTGGTGTCCCCAGTGCTCAGTGCTGACCTGCTTGATCCATGCCACGTGCTTGTGGACCTGCGGGTCTGCTGTAATCACTCCCAGCCTGGGAATCTTTCTGCATTTGTCCCAAGCCTCGTCCCTAATGTGCTGAGATGAATTCAAATAAACAAGAGGCTTGGCAGTATTTTTCTTCACCTCAGCTTTCTGTTGTCAAAGACAGGAGGAGATTGAATCATCATTATTGCAGGAGCAGTTGAGTCTGGTTCTGAGTACAGGTACACAGTCCACAAAAAAGTCACTTTTTTAACTGCTTCCTTGCAGAACCCAAATCCCTTTGGTAGAATCAGGAATCTTAACAAGCCAGGCAGGAAAGCAGATTTTCTTCCAGAAAAAGCATTCCTGGAGTTTACCAAAATCTCACCCTTTTCCAGTTTTGAATTCATCTTTTTCAGCTTTCAGTGCTTTTGATGGACAGTTGCATTGCCTTCAACTATTCAGCTACTTAAAAGAGAATTTGAAACAAACCAGGTTTCAAGGCTTTTTTTAGAATATTTACCATGAGTCTTAGAGATGAGTTAGCTCTTGCTCTTTTTTCCTGAGAAAGTTGCATCAGGCATCTTTTGATTTCTTTCCACATGTTTGTGCTAGATGGCAAACTCTTTTCTTTCGAAATGCTGAAGTGCTTACATTTCTATAAAGCAAAGAAAGAAGACCTTGCTGTAACTCTTTTCCTGAGAACTCATGAGCTGGCATAAAACCTGGATGAAACCTTAGTATGCTAAAAATTAGAGTATGTGCAAGCCAACTTTCTACCTCTGGCTTCTAGGACTATGGATCACAATATATGTTTCCGATGTTTTCAATACCTTTTAGAAATATCAACTTTTTTTCCTCCTTGCAATTATAAATCATATTAGAATCTAAGTATAATATAAATATAATTTTAGAGCATTTTCTCCTATGACTCTTTTGACTTTTAGTTTCCATGTGCATTCCATTGGTGAAATCATTACTTAACATATACTTTTAATGGTTTTTGATTGTCCACAAGATAAATACTGATTGTCCATAGATAAATCCGTATGGCAAGGCACCAATTCATGCTGAGCAGTGATCTGCTTCATTGTATGCTCTGTTAGGAGATAAAGTGCTAGGCCAACAGACAATATAATCCTTTTAAAGTACGCTTCTCTAGCTCCAGTGGTATCGTGCCGTCGGGTCCATGTGATTTACTGTCCCTTTCTCTCTAGTCCTCTAGTTCATACTCTTCACACATGGCAATTTCCAAATCACAGATGTGTTTTCAGGCTGAGGCTTTTTTGCTGTAAGAAGACTGGTTGCAATCCCCTTTTTGCATTTCAGGGAATTATGACGGTAATAAATCACCTCTCAAGATTTCTGTGTTGACTGTGTCTAGCACATTTATAAGAGATTACTACTAGAATCAAGTTTATGTACTTAATGACTTAATGTACTTAATGTGTTCAATCTCGTTGTAAATGAAAAGGGAAAAAATGTTAAGATTTGCTGCTTCTTCACCTGCACAGATGTGCTCAGGACAGTAAGTTGAACAAACCTGCTCCAGGTCCCAGAGGATCTGTAGGCTGATCAAGAGCTGGGTTAGCAGTGGTTCCCATGTGTGTTTCTTCTCCTGTGCAAATTTGTTCAAAATCAGGAGGCGGCTCATGAGAGAGGAGTCAACCATACCTGACTGTGCTGACTGTTGTTTTCCTCCAGGATTTAGATGAAACTGCTGAACTGAGGTACCTCTGTGGCAGCCAAAGAATAGGCAGATGGAAGCTCACTGCCCAACAGAGCTCTGCACACAGCTTCAGTGAGCCTGTACCGTATTTCCGATGGGCTTTTCCTTTTCCCTTAAACTTGCTTCTCAATTGTAACAACTGAACAGACCTCAGAGCTCCTCCAAGCTGATTTTGTGCCCACTGGCATAGCCCAGTGTCCTTCAACAGCCTCTGGCACTGGCAGGTGCCCTGGGAGCATGCAGCTGCTCTCCATCCTTGCTGCTATTTTCCAGCAGCCTTCAACTGACTTCCTCTAAAATTAACTCACTGAAAAAAAAACACTGTAGCCTTAGGGATATGCTGTAAATTTCCTCCCTTAAAAATGAGCTAGCACTCTGGTGGCTTGCAGGGACTGTAACTCCAGCTGGGGTGAAACAGGGTGCGCGTTGTTGCTTGTGCTTCTATACCTGGGAGTAAGCTCGTGGCTTGTAAACGGCACCTAGTGAGGGGGAGAAGAAAAGTGGCATTAAACCCAACTCCAGCAGGGAGAAAACTGAATGGAAAATATGCATTTTTAATATGCCACTGGGTAAGTGTATAAGAGCAGAACAACATTTGCTGTAACCTGATATCCCTCAGGAATGAGGGAAAAGCTGACTGCTTGTTCCACTGAGCCAAAAAATAAGGAAACATGTAAGTGCAAGTGTGCACGAGAAGTAATGCTTCAGAAAGCCACATGCAAAGCTGCAGCACTGAATAGTAAAAGGTGAACATTTTTACACTGACATGTAGCTTATTATTGTTTGTATGATGGGCTTGTACCTGTAGACAGCCCTGATCCTTCTGCATTTGCACAACCGACTATTTGCACAACCGGCTATTTTGGCAGGCCTTGAGGAGATATTGTACAGCGATCTAATTTTCTTGCTGGAACGTAAACAAGTTTTGGTTGTAAACACGTACGCTCTTAGAGAAGCCACCATTGGGATGGATGTGTTGCTGTCACAGGGTGCGCTGTTCGGGAAGCAGCCCCGTGGGCAGTGGCACAGCACGGAGCGCGTTCTCAGCACCATATGTACAGTTCTGAAGCAGCCTCTGTTTTTTGTGCAGCGCTTCTCTGCGTTAGCGCCTGAAAGGCAATTAAGATATTTCAATTACCTAGGCTACTCCAGGAATGCATGAAAAGGTTGCTCTTTTGCGGTGGTTTAGACCTCCCCGCCATGTTGAGGGACCACAAGCTTCAGCAAAGGCTCTGATGGAAAGAAACCATCAGAAAGAATGAAGGTGGGATGCAGTTTCAGGCTTGGGACAGAGTGCTGCTTCCCCTGGCTCTCTCCTGTCTGCATGTTGGGGGCCGTACGGTGCCCCCGAGCTCGAAGCTCTGCTGCTGTCCACCTGAGGGCTGCAGCTTTGTGTCATGCCACTCACTTGACACTTACTGTGAGGAAATAACTGACACTTGACAACTGTGAGGAAATAACTGTCCGGCTCCTCTGGGCAACACGTATGGAAGCCATCAGCATGGCATCATGGCTCGTGGGGTGGCTGGGGCAAATCCCATCGGCAAATCCCTCATGTGCTCATGTGGGAGTGCAGACGTGCTGTTCTCCAGTGTTATTGCTGTGAGAGCAGCCCCTCAGGATTTCAGGAAGAGCTTCAGCAATGTTTTGCTGTGTCAAAGCGATCTTTTAACAGCAGCATTTCCACTTCAGATGTATTTTGAAGCCATTTTAGCTTTGTGCTGTGTATTTCCACTCAATCAGTATCTGCACCAGTGCTGTCTCCCTGTACAGCCAGGCTTCCCAACTTACTGTGGCACTAACTGCTTCTAGTTGCTCTATGGCTTTATCTGAGTTTAACCCTTTGGGCTCCCATTTCCCACGCCCCTTATCTTTCCCCAGTGGGTTTATTCTAGTCATTCTTGGCTGCAGTGTGAAACACAGTCCAGTAAGTAGAAATGAGCCTGTATGAAAACCTTTTGGGGTTGAAGATGAAATCACATGGCAGCTCCTGCATCCCCTTCCCTGCTAAGCATCCCTCCTGCAGCTGGGCCCTGTCAAAGGACAGAGACCGCAGGGCCAGCAGCAGGGCTGGCTGTGCACAGAGCAGCTTTCATATGTTTATCCGTAAGGACCTACAAATGCACACAGCTCAGAAATCACTGCAGACTCAGACAGTAAATATGTATGCATGCTAATCTCAAAGGGCAGCAGGAATTCAGAATGCAGGACGCTTCCCCTATTCCCATGCATGACCTACAGGCATACAAACCTGGCACCAGCCCAAACCTCTGTATGTTGCAGCTCCCACAGGCCCAGCCGGGCGCTGTGCTTTCTGTGTGATGCCATTCCTCCAGAACGTGTCCTGCACCGCAAGCCTGGCGACATTGTCTCTGAAGCTTTCAAAGTTTCTCTTTAGTTTTAAATGCCTCTTTAGGCACAGACAATGCTCCAATAGGTTCTCTGAAACCAAATGAAGCTTATAAAGCTTTGAATGCTATTGTAACACAGCAGGTCCCACGGAAGACTGCAAATCCTGCTGTGTGCAAGGATCCACTGCGCTTTCAAGTGGATGCACTGTACGTGCTGAAAAATGTGGGCAGACCAGGGCAAGAAGAGGACAGTGCATGTCAGCATATTTTTTCGATTACCTCGCGTTTGGTGGTACCGCAGCACTAACACCGCTTTGTAACATAAAAAGGTTAGCTGTCTTCACTTCTCATTCTGTCATCTGCAGGGAATCCGGGACTAGGCTCCCTGCTTAAGTGCAATGCCACAGAAAGTAGCTCATTTGAAACATACTGCCTGACAAGAAAGGGCAATGCTCTTGTTTATTGCAGCCTTCCCTAGGCTGCACTACA
This sequence comes from Lagopus muta, assembly GCF_023343835.1. Taxonomy (NCBI): domain Eukaryota; kingdom Metazoa; phylum Chordata; class Aves; order Galliformes; family Phasianidae; genus Lagopus; species Lagopus muta. The sequence goes on from NC_064436.1 coordinate 1,208,443, forward strand.
GGAGTAGCCCAACGTTGTCTTGTCCTACACTGATCCAGCCCATAGCAGGGCCCGGCAGCGACAGCCAGGTACCGGCAGGCAACACCCTGCCCGCGTCGGGATTTCGGAGCAGATCCTCCTCCCTTAACCACACGGCGAGGGCAGGCTTTGGGTCCCATCGGTCCCTAAGGAATGAGGCCGAGCCACAGCCCCATGGGGTGAGCAGGCGGCTGCAGCCTTCACACAGCGGAGGGGAGCAGCCCTCGTGGCACCTCGTTCTCTATCGGGGCCGAGGAAGGGGTGTCCCCGGGACCTGCAGCCTTATCGAGGGGCTCGGTGACTGCTGCCGCGCCCCGATAGGGCGCTGCCGTCGGGCGATAGCGCTGGGGCGGGCGGCGTACCGCAGCGACGGGAGCTCCGCGAGGGAGGCACGGCGCGCCGATCCCGATTTTAGGAAAAGTCCATAGGTTAAACCGTTTCAAACTAATAACGAAGGCCGAGAGCGCGCTTCAGAGCTTCACCGAGGAGGCGGGGCGGTCGGGCCCGACGCCTCCCAGGGCCCGCACTCAACCTGCGCGTCCCCCGCGCGCCCCCCGCGGGCCCGGGGCAGGGCGCTGCGGCGCAGGGCGGGGCCTCCCGAGCACCGCCCCTCCCGGCGCTGCCCCCACCCAGCCGCAGCACGGCGCGGAGCGGCTCGGCATGGCGGGGTTGTGCTGCCCGCAGCAGGGTGGCTACTGCCGCGCGGCCGCGGCCATGAACCTCCTGCTGGGCGTCTTCCACGTCCTCCTGCCCTGCTTTCGCCCCGGCGAGGCGCAAGGGCGAGGTGAGCGCGGCGGGGGGCGGCCGGGGCGGGAGACGACGCTGCGAGCGGGTCTCCGGGGCGGCCGCCGCGGTGGCGGCGCGGGGACACAAAGGAGCCGGGCCGCGCTCCCCTTCCCCACCCTTCCCGGTGCCCCCGGGCCGGGCGCGGCCGGCACATGTGTGCTTTCTCTTTCTGCCCGCAGCCGTCGAGCCCATCCCCGGAGTGGTGGAGCTGTGGCAGGCCGAGGAGGGCGAGCTTCTGCTGCCCGCGCAGGTGAGGGGGCCGGGGGGCGGCTGCGGAGCGGCTGCGGGGCGGGGCGGCGGCGGGGCCGGGCTGTCAGGCGGCGTCCATGTTCCCGGGGGCTGCTTCCCCTGCACGCCTTCCGCCCTCGGCCCCGGCTGGCCGCCTTCTGCCCGCGTGCCCTTTGTCGTTTTGTAAAGTGTTTATGTTTCATTTGCGAAGCCCGAACGTGCCTGTCCGAGTGCGCCTTTGCGTGGTGAATGCCGAATGTTCGCACGGTAATTGTGCGTCTGTCTGCGTTAATCAGTCCGCTCAGGTGAAGCCATTTTCCGCCCTCCCGTAATGACGCATCATCTGTGATGTCACTCCCCGGACCGTGGTGCATTTTGGTTTTGCTGAGCTCCTTTTGTCGGGTAGTAACAGAATGCGTTGAATTCCGCGCAGACAGAGGAGTTAGAATGGTAGAAGCACGGGGCCGGGCCTGGGAGGGAGTAGCGCTGACAGCGAGGCAGAGCTTTCGGCACCGCAGACGGTCAGTGGGCACCGAGGGAACCAGCTGTGCACTGAGCTCTGCGCGCCCAGCTGCATGGCAGCGGGCTGGGAGCTGAGGAGCAGTGGTCCTTGGGGGCATCTCCTGTCTGAGGGGTTGGCAGGGCGGTTCTTTTCTCTGGAGCCATTATACAGTGCTTGGTGCTCAACCACTGGTAGCCACTGGTGTAGAGGAATGCAGCAGAACTGTCATTTTGCACCAAAGCTAGCTGGCATTGGGAGTTGCCTGCTGATGCCCAGCTTCCCATAGTTAATGTGTACTGCTGTTCATTATGTGCCTAGTGTTACTCAGAAGTGTAGATGTGCTAGATGCTGAGAGGGCCAGAGGTGCCCGGCAAACCTGCCCTTTGCTTGCTCAAGTCCTTACCTTGGCATTAGGAAGCATTGAGCTAGGACCTTGTAATGCAGTCATTCATAGTTACTTTTTGTTGCTGAGGAGTGATTATGTCACATTTACATCCTGAAAAGATGAGATCCTCTTGGAAAGTGCTTTCTTCTTTGAGCATCCCAATAGAAATGAGCTCTGGTGTGGCTGCAACTAAATTGGGTGTGAATGGCTTGGTGTCATTCAGTGCATGACCCTGCTGTACCACTGAGGCAGCGAAAAGGCCGAGGCTGATCTTCTGTAGTTTCAGAGGCTGCACTGTATATGCTGGAAAGCAAACAGATCTAGTTCCAGTTATGACAGAGCAAGAAGTGAAAATCACAATAAGCTTGCTGAAATGCAGCGCTGGCAGTAAAAGCCAGATGAACTAGAATCTGTGAGCACCAGTGGTGCAGAGGCTGCTTTGCATCGCTTTCAGAGCTGGAGGCTCAAGCAGCATCTGCCTAGTGTGAGGCTGCTTGAACTACAGTGGCAGGGCCTGGGTTCCTCACATAGGTTTTAGGACAAAAATTCAACCTTCCAGGCTCAGTCTTACTGCTCACATTTCTACTCCCCTGCAGGCTTTGGCTTAGCACCTCTCAGAATTTTCCATTTGGCGGAAAGAGAGAAGGAGACCTCTCCGCATCCCTGTAGATGTGAGGATAGACTCCTCAATGAGGAGCAGTGCTGCTGGCCTGCTGTTGCTGTTTGTAGCTGTCCTTGAGCTCCTGACGGAAGGGGTGTTGCTCTGTATCAAGGGTCTTGGCTAGTGAAAGTAGTTCAGTGTCATAGCTCTGCTGCTGTCTGGTTAGTACAGAGCTTGGCAAAAGTATTAGCAGGGCTCTTCTGATTCAGACAGCCACTTCACCTGGTAACGTTTGAGTTCCATTCCTTTATTTGAGAGGTGGTGAAACTCGTTGGAGATTTGCTGCTTGTTGATAGCCACTCTGCATGAAACAGAGATCTGACTTGCTTCTGCAAAGAAGCACTTATTCGCAAGAGCAGGCTTTCCCTGTTAGACACCCAGCTTGTTACTGCCCAACGTCCCTGCACCAGTATGGTGGTGGTGTACTGGGGAGGTAAGGGACTGCTGGAATGAAGAGCTTCCTGCTCTTGGGTCAGTAGCAGACCTTGTTTGACAAAGAGGTCTCCACATGTTTAAAGATAGGCCTGGGGGAAGGCATAGGGTGCAGGAAATGTCCTGGTTCCTTGACCAAGTTCTTCCTCTTCTGTTTTGAAGGAAGGTGGGAGGAAAGGGGTGCAGCACAGTAACGAGGACTTGCACTGCAGAAGGGAAGAACCTGAAGAGGGATCCTCCTAGAGCACCAGCCTGCATGTCCTGAGCACTGAGCAGGATAGAGATGAGCTTGCCTTGTCTGTGTAGGCCTTTGGCCTTTTGTTGGCAGCTTATCAGCGCTGTCTGATGCTTTTCCCTTTCTGTAGTGGCTTTGCACTATTATCTTATTTTCCATGCATCATCAGTTGTCTGTGACATAGCAATTTTGAGCGTTTCTTGCTGCATGCAGCATTTGAGAACGACAGTCAGATCGTTCAGTTGCCCAGTCAGCTGCCAAGTTGCCTGTGCTTGCTTTTGTTTGTATGGTTGCAAGCGGAATAAAGACATCAAGCTGAAAGGAAAGGGGAGGCATTTCAGTCTTTGTAGCCATCTCACAGTATCACTGCCAGCTTGCGCTGCATGTGTGCTCACTGGAGCACAGCCGCCGAGGCCTGCACGCCTCCTCCCTCCTCGCTCTACCTTCTGTTTCCTTCTGCCTCCCTCTCATTGTTTGTGGGCCCCCTCCCAACTTCCCTCCTGTGTGAAGTAGCTTCATGCCTTTTTTTCCTTCTTTTTTTTTTTTTTTAATATCTTTCCCTCTCCTTGGGATTAATGTCAGCGTTGGCTTTCTCTGCAGTTTGGCTGCAGAGCGGTGGGCTGGTGGCTGGCTGTGGCTGTGATGCCATGCCTGAGCCTGAGTGATAATGGAGTACGTGAGCCGGGGAGAGGCTAGCATGCTTCTACCAGTCCTCTTCCAAGAGTAATGACTTTGTCCTGGGTTCCCTTCTTGCTTTAAAATGGTTCAAATGGTCCCAGCTGGCAGTGCTGCTGATATTCCCCTTGGGCCCAGTTTCCCTTTTTCTACAGAGGTGGTGTCAAGCATGGAGTGGTTGCAGAGCTGCTGCTTTCTCTTCCTTCTTTTCCTCAGTCTCCTTTTTATAGCGTGGTGATGTAAAATGTCTCTGAGGTGGCTGGATTTTGGTTTTGCTTCCTGTTAGTTGTTCTTTAATTGCTGAAAAATGTGAAGCTTTGCCTGCCCTGACAGCTGGCAGATGACTGGAAAGTCAGTGGGATTTTGGTGCAGGAAGTATCATGAAGTGAGAAAGCCTTGGTTAGAGCAGTTGTGATTTTTATTCAGGTACTGTGTGGATTTGGTTGGCTTTTTTGCAGCTTGTTAATATTAACTTGAATGAAATGCTCAGGAGAAGTCCCTTTGTCCCTTGACACTCAAGCCCTTCTCTGTTTTGCTAAAGAGGGGAGAAAGAGCTTGAAGGGGAGCATTGTGAGAGGGTCAGGGCTTCAGTCTTTATGACCACAAAAAATGAATACCATCCGTTAGTTATGGTGGGCACCATTGAAAGGAACTACTGGAGAACTGTGGCAAGATTATCTCTATCAGAAAGTGCCTGGTAAGTACTTGGAGAATCTGAGGGCAGTAGTGAACTGGTTAGTTAAATATGGAGAAGGGCATTCAGTGGTTTCTTTGTAGCTCATGAAATCGCTGAGGTTGGAAAAGGCCACTAAGATCAGCAGATCCAGCCCCAACCCATCCCCACCATCGATATTCCACTCTTTAACTCCCAGTGCACTGCATGACAACATGATGAGGAACACCGGTGGAGAACCATAGAACTTTAACACCCTTGAGCTGTGTTCCTCAGTGCTATGATTTCATTTTTAAGAGAAATAACGAAGGCCATTTCTGGGCCTCATCATGACCAAAAATGGCAGTAAGTCATCAAAGGGAATATAGATACCAAACATTCCTTTTATCTTTTCCCCAGTGTCTGTGTCATGTCTGTATGATGCAGTGGGTTTTCTGCTTTCCTTGGCTGCTGCAGGTAGGATGTGGACAAAATGGCTCTTAAGGGAATGGCTTGAGTACATTTGAATTTATTTGCAGGTCTTTAGGAAGCTACAGTGACTGCTTGTTTCAGATACTGTGATAATGTTTCAGGCATTGAATTTTTGAGAAAGAGGCAGATGCCGCAATATTTGCTGTATCTTAATTGATTACAGACACGAGGGAAATACAGAGCTGTGTGGGCTTTTGCTATAAATGTTCTGCCTAGATCTGTAAGATTTTTTTTTTTTTTGACCATGTAGTAGAGATTTGTCTTTAGTTCTTTGGTGCTGCTTGGACTAACTAACGAGGTTCGTTTCTCAGCTGGTTTTGAAAGCTGGTGAAAACCTTGATCTAGTGTACGTACCTGTGATATAAGGCACTGTTGTATGTCATTCAGAGTGGCATGTTCTATCAGCTATGCTCAGATTAATACGTGTAGTCACCTACTTCAAAGCAGGGCTTGTCTAAAGGCACATAATTTGTGTGAAAGCCTGAGACAGGCTTGGGGTGGGGATTATTTCTCTGGGCTGTAAAAAGGCCCTTCCAGCCTCCCAGTTAGCTGCTGGATGCTGCTGATATGACTTAAGATGGGCTGGCCATGCAGCTTATGCAGGAACTGTCAAGCCAGGCTCTACGCACTGTGTGACACGAGGGAGGCTCTTTCAGGGCATGAGATAAGCACCTGCCCACACTCAGGATGAGGTCTGGAGGGAGGGGAGATTTCACTTTCCTCTCAGGATAGGCTTCTGTAGCCTGCATTTTGGCCTCGTGAACTGCTCCCTTGTAGTGCTTGTTTGGAAGTATTGTAGCTGGGCAGGCCTTGCTTGCTTTGGCGGTTTTGTGTGTTCTTTAAAAAAAAAAAAATTAAAAAAATTTAAAAAAATCACATCCTCAGTGTAAGTGTATGTGTAGACTGTTGTATAGGGAAGAAGGTTGGAGAATGCTGGAAATGGAGCCTGGCATGCGTAAGCACAAAGTCAGGGGTGGTTTTATTTATTTTTTTTCTTGCACAATTGTATTTTCATGCTGTGACTGAAAAGTAGATTGGGAAGGCTTTCTTCATCATTGCTTAATAAGATTGAAGAGTAGTAGTCATCACTAAGGTATTGATGATTAGGAGTGAACACCGTAATGACAGTCCCAGGTTTCCAATGCCTGACAGATGTTAAGCCATTTAAAGGGAGCCATTTAAAATGAGGATAGGTTGCCAGTCTGCCATGAGAGAGGTGAGGAGCCCTCTGGTTTTCCTCAGCATTGTACAGAGGTACTGGAAATAGCTGGGAGCTTGGAAGAACTGGAGAACAGATGGTGTCTGTGTCATGCCGTACCGGAAGAGGCTTGCGGGCACAAGGGTTGGCTCGATTCTCAGAGGCAGAAGGAGCGCTCTTAATTTTAAAGTGGATTATCTTTTCCCCTATTATTCCATTGCTAATGTTCATACCTGGTGTCTTATGGAACTACTGCCTGCTCCTGCAGGAGCTGGAAGAGCTATTCTTGAAAATGTTAATCTCCCTAAAATCATGCCTCATTTCATTAGCACATATTGGGTTGTAATCTGTTTCGAAATCTATCTACAGCTCTCCTGGAAATTTCAACTGGTCAGGAACACAGTTACCTGCTTGTTTTAAATGGATTTCCTGCAGGGAGCTTATTGAACCAGTGCACGAGTTCATTTCTGTAGGCAGCTCCAAGTGTTCAGTGGTGAACTGCAAGCTGGCAACATTTGTTTCCTACGTGTCTTGGAAATTACCTTTGTCCAACCATTGAGCTGTGCTTTCAGCTTACGCTCCTTCCAGTTTTTGTGTGTTTTGCTGGTGGTTGGTCTGTATTTGGGATTTGTAGATCTGTATTTGGGATCTGAATGCCTTTGTTGGAACTTGCTGCCTTGTGCTTGCTTTTGGCATTACCACGTAACCTGAAAGTTAAGGCATTTTGCATCGTCTTGTCAGATACTGGAAATGATGCTTACTGACACAGGGAACGTAATTGGAAGGTGGAAGTCACCAATGTTGCTGTAGTTTGGAGGTGGTGGATGTTTTCAGACTTAAATTGGTTGTGTGAACAGAATTTGGGAGGGACACATTTGTATAAATGGGAAATAAGCCTGTTAAATCAATGGCTGAAAAAATAATGGAATAGTCACAATAGCTCACCACTTATTTGGCAAAATGAGCTGAGACCTCAAAGGGAATGGTCAGTATCCAACTTATTTGGATCACAAAGGGGTTGCTGAAGGATTTAAGATTTTTTCTTTTTTATCCAGACAAGTCAGAGTAGTACAACTCCAGCAGAATTATAAATAGCACTAAATAGTATATCCTGTGCATGCTGTAGTAATGCTGAGATCCTTACCAAGTGCTCTCTTTCTTTGGTAGGCTGATTCTGAGGAGGATGTAGAAGAGCATCCAGAAGAGCAAAGGTAAGCAAAACTCAAAAGAAAACAAGAGTACTGGATCTTATATTTTTTTGTTTTTGGAAATACATATTTTTTTCAGTACTTGTGACTTACTGGTTTCTCTTCTAATACTGATATTACTTTGTTAGCAAATCCAAGAAGCAGCACATATGAGGCTAAAATAGCCTCTTGCATCTGTTTCTCTTTATTTATCTCTAAGCTGTGTTAAATTTCATTGCTTTTGCATGCGTGCGCACACAAAAAAAATCCCATACTTATCAGTTCTGCTTTATGGTATATTTTATAATTCATTTCTTTAAACAAGAGGATCATTTTGATATCCAGAACATGCAAACGTAAGTAGTCTCGGAGTGTTAACGTGTACCAGGAGGATAAGGAGAACTTAAAGCCAAAGACTTCTTATTATGTTGCTGTGGAACAATAAATAGTCCACTTTATTCTTTGAAATCAGATAAGTAATAAAAGTGTTAAGAAACGTGGCCTTCAGCTTTGCTGTTTCTATTAGTACCAGGCCTCCTCTATTTCAAGGTGCTGGGTAAATAGTGTTGCAAGATTATTTCATTTTTTGAATACACATTTTGTTTCCTCTGAGTGTCCAGATTAAAATGCTTGGACATCTACCAGTGAAACACTTCCTTCCTTTGCTATGCGTTAATGTGGGTACAGCTTTCTGTGCCGTGCCAGTCACAAAGATCACAGAACTTAAAATAAACATGTAATGCCACTGTGTTCTGACGGCTGCTGTTAGCCAGAAATGCTTTGCTCATTTGTCTCCTGTCTTTGCCCTTAGCTGGGGTTTGAGAGCGAGTAGATCTGATAAAACACAAGTGCTGCTGGGGTTGGCAGCAGGGATACGCACAGGGATGGCAGTGATTGACCTGTTCTATGCTGGAATGCTTCTTCCCAGAGTTTCCCCCCCCCCCCCTCCCCCCTTGCTGCCTCATCAGGAGCCTTCTTTTCTGAACCCAGTATCAGCATAGGGCTCTTGTGGCCCATTTCTGTGGAGGTGACTAAATGGCATGGAAAGAGGATGGGAGTGTTCCTGCTGCCTCTAACAGGTGTTGCTGACAGTCTGTGCTTAGTTACATCCCCTGATTCATATCTGTAGAAGGGAAAAGGAATCATTTTTTCTCCTCTTTGAGAAAAAGAGGGTGGGTGAGGTGAAAGCTGGCATTATCCCTGCGTAAATACAGGACCTTCTGTCTTTCTTCTTGGGATTAGTATGGTTTTGATGCGTAATTTTAACTACCTGCCTAAACATGCTCTTTTTCTTGAGATGTCATCAGCCTCAAATGCTGTGCTTAAGGTGGTAACTGAGAAATAGGAAAGAATGATTTGACATTTTGTCGTTCAGATGCTTAAAGACTCTAGTAATTACTCATTTCCAAAAATGAGGGTGTTTTATGGAAATGCAGCTTCTAAGGCTCACTGGTGCATGGATGGAAACATTCCTCTGTCGTCATACTCGAATGCTTGAGGAAACTTGCCTAAACACGTACTCATTTGTGTGCACCTTTCAAACAGTTCTGGCTTGCTGCAGTGTGTAAACACTGATCTATGCCTATAATGAAGGAATGTAATGAAGAAGACCTAGCAAGAATCTGTTGGAAAGGCTAGAACTTGCTAGGTTCTTTCCAGATTAACTTTGATTCCCTTGACTTACGTCACAGTGTGCTGAAGTCATGGGGATTTCCTTTTCTTATAGCAGCAAAACATGAGTGCTCACAGAATCTCCCATCTCGTTGTCTGCCAACATGCCCTAGGGAAGTCAGCTAAACATGCTGCAGTTCCCCAGAGCACTTGAAGCAAAGGATCTGGAAGCAGCAGTGTGAATGGAAGTTAACGGAAACAGAGAATTCAGAATTTTCCCCAGAGCTGAAGAAAGCAGAATATTCAGCATTTTGGGGTATGAATGAGATCTCTTCCCAAAACGCTGTTTTATTCATTTTTAGATTCTAGGCTAATGGGCTTGTTAACCTACTTAAAAATGGTAAAGCGTGAACAGTCTGTTGGCCGACTTCCTGCCTATGTGCATCATGGGGTCTTCCTTTTTGGGCGGTCTTCCTTTGCTGCTGTTTTTTTTTTTTTTTTTTTTTTTATGATTGTGCTAGAGGAATGGATGTTGTCGCATCATTTATGCCTTTTTCTTTCAGTTTGCTTTTCTCTGCTTTCTGTCTCCCTGGATCAAACTCAACAGCGAGAAATACTGGGCGACAGATACTTGCCTTGCTGGATGTACTGCTTCAAGCCACAGTCTTTGACAGACTGAGTCATGCTTATTTGGTCTAACCTGTTAAAAGAAAACTTCACATTTCTTTTAGTTTTTCCTTACGTTTGAAAGTCATCGGTGAAAAGATGCCTTCTGGAAGGGTAACTTTGGTTCAAAATACTAGAAGAGTGTCGGTGATAGGTGTTGACAAAAAAGACTCTCTTTCCCCTGTGCTGAGGAACAGCACAGCTGGGAATAACAGGATTTGAAGACTAAAGTGCTTTCTTTATTACGCGTACGCTAAAGCAGAGTAAGTCAAAAGGCACAGATAAAGGTACAGTACTGCTCACTGATGTGCACAGGTGATTCATTTGAATCGTCTTTCCTCTTCAAGAAAGCAGACACTGAGCTACCAAAAGAAAAAAAGAGTTTTCCAAGGTATGACATTCTTCATCTGTCATTTTGAGGAATTGAGTTTCTAAGCTGAGATAGTAAATAACACTTGCAGTAGTCCAAATAAAGTTGCACTCAGTAAAACAAGCCAAGCAAGTGCCTCTGTGTGTCCCTAGTATGCGCCATCCACCTCAGGTGGGTTCTTGCCTCCAGAGTTGCAGCAGGCATTCAGCACTTCCACCTCTCCTGATCCTGCAGTGGGATTGCTCCTTCTCTCATGGTTTTTTTTGCTGTACCTGTGCTTTAGATGTGGGGGGAAATGGGAAAGTAAAGATAGCAAAGGAGTAGTGTACTGACACATTGCTGTGTCCTGGCATTGGCCAGCGAGACATTTAACATTGCGGAGGTGTGATAAAGTTGGTAATCTGGAAGGATTTAAGCTAACAGCTTGGAACTCCAGGGTGTACTGGTTGTCTGAGACAGCAGTGCAGTCATGGTACACATCTGCAAAACGACATGGTCAGCACTCCTGCAGGTACTTAGCAGGTGAAGGTACTGTGCTTTGTCTGGGAACTAGCATACTTCACGTTGCAAATTTGAGTGTCAGTTTCTCACTGGTGACAATTTCCTCCCTTCTGTGGTTCAGAAGCACAGATGAGCTTGGTACTACTATCTGCTAAGTCACTTTGGAAATCTAAAAACTTACCCAGATGACTCATCCTCAAAAAAGCCTATGTTTTGACAGTCCAGTTCTTGGAAAGTAATGGCATGGAACTGATATAAAGCTTGTGTGCCAGAAATTTGGCTTTGGTGCTCAAGTCAGGAAAAAAAAATAGTTTAGGATCAACTTAATTTTTTTTTTTTTTTGTACTGAAAACAATGAAGATTGATTTATTTTTTCTTTATCAAAACAAATCATAGAGTCGTGGAATCATAGAATCGCACAGGTTGGAAAACGCCTTCAAGATCATCAAGTGCAATCAAAATTCAAAAAGTCAAGGGGAAAAATTAGTGTCCAAATACAAAGTACTGTTCGATGTGGTATTTTCTTATTAAGCATTTTTACTAAGGCCAAAGTTGAGAAAGTTATTAAAGTGAGGAGCTAAAAAGTCACCTGGGAATGTTGAGGTATGGCGTTTAAATGGTTTAAAAGGAGCCATCCTAAAACAGTGTTTTCAGCCAAAGCATCAGTCCAGTGCCACTAACCATTTAGGTTCCATTAGGCTTTCAGTTTCCCCCAGTATTTGAAAAAATTGCTGTGGGCTTTTCCTGGAATATATAATTCTGCAGTATGCCCTGAATGGGTGTCTTCACTGAATTGTACCAAAAAAACACTTTGATACTGGTTAATTTTTGTTTTTAGTTGATATTTTTGCATTCTACTTACTACTTCTCCAAATCACCAGGGGACTTGTCATCTTAAGCTTTATTGGGCGCGTGAAGAAATGAATGTTGTGTGTTTCCCGCTTCCACTTCTAACAGTTACATCTACCTGCTGTCTTTGCGTTCCTCATAGGTAACACAGGGGATCCTGTGAAGCTATAACAATAAATTTTAAAAAAGCTCACTGAAGGAAATTGTGGGAAGGTCAACAAAGTTAAGGAATCTTGTGGACGAAGAAGAAACAAATGGTTTTGGAGGGAACTATTGGCATTACTCCCACTCTCCTAGGTTTCTGTCAGGCATGGCTGGGGTAGCATACTGAATTCCTGCTTCTTTAATCTCTTTATCTCCATTTTATAAGTTTCAATTCATTTGCTGATGAACTTTGCCTTGATGAACTTTGCTTTGTATGCTGTTATGGACAGCTGTGCTCCTTGTGTGTGTTGCTCCTTCCAAAACATGGGTTCTTCTGCAATTGTCATGCAATGCCATGTAATGTGTGTACATGCAATGCCATGTGAAATGCCATGTAATGAACCAATCGAAGAAGAAATACCATGCTTTGGGTTGTGGAATTCTGTCTTTTTTTAGCTTCTTCCTCATTTCCTCTTGCTGCTTTGTCTCTCCCACAGGTCTTTTCCATACTTCTGGCATTGTTTCTTTCTTCTCATGCTTCCTGTACAGGCCTGGGATGGCTGTAGTTCCAGGCCACGTGGCAAGTCTGCCTTGCCCTCTCTGCTGTCTGTGGGCTATCCCCTGTCTTTGGCAGCTCTACAAGTCAGATCAGAAGACAACTCTAGTTTCAAAGTACTTCTTTGCCTTAGTATTTGCCAGACTAACATTGGCTTGCCATCATTCTGTTTTCTTCTGCAGCCTCCCCCTCCTGCCCCCTTGCTTTCACACTGTCCACTGCTGAGCAGAATGCTGAAGGTGTGTGTGCATGCCCAAGCCTGGTTGTACACCATTTTTATTTCTTTTAGGCTTTTGCTAAGCTGTACGTGGCCTATGTTTTGGGATGGAGTCTGCCCCAGATGCACACTCTTTAGAGCTCAACCAGGCCTTATCTGAGCATATGGAACAAGGGTGCCAGGCCTCCTGCTCCGTTGGTTTTGGCACTGGTGCTGAAGCTGGAAGAAGTGGTGGCATGGGCTGCTGGTGCAGCTGTGCCTGAAAATGTGTGCGTGGATTTGGAATGGCATGCAGCCCCCCTCTGCTGGTGCTCCCCAGTGCTGCTGGGGAACTGGGCTGCCTTCTGCTTCAGCAGAACCTGCCTTGCCATCACTCAGGACAGGAGGGCACTGTGTGCTGAGAGAGAGAGGGGGGGGGGAAAAAAAAAAGAAAGCAAACAGCTGCTGTGGCACATTTGTCGTTGTTGTAGCCATAATCTCAGTGTGGCTTTAGCCAGTGTGTTAATTCTGTACTGTAAGTAGTTTGGAGTAAGAACTTTTTACACTTCTACTTTTATATTTTAATACACTTATGATGACTTCACATGCTCATTAATCTGAAGATAATCCTTCTGATTTGTGGACAGCAGGACACAATATACTTAGCTTTATAAGTTTATCATTACTCAATTAGTTTTACTTCCCTAATAGTTGCCATTTAGTTCTCTTTTTTTACCAGAGCTTTATTCTTAGTAATTGTAATCACACTATTATGCAGTTAAAAGGTAGGCATCTGGAATAATTTACCATTGTCAGCAGTCTCCAAATGGGTACCCTGTAATTATTTGGAGTTTTAGTTCTCCTGCTGTTACAGATTGGGAAATCATTATAAAGCGGGAAAAATAAAGCAGCTTGTTTGGGGATTTGCAGAGTCCACTTTTGAATCATAAGCACCAGCGTGTTGGTTTGATTTCTTTAGCTGACTACAAAGTTACCTGAAATATCTCTGTGTGGCATGGTAACGTGTTGGCAGGCAATGCTGTTACCTTCCTCTCGTCTTCCTAGACAGAGGCAAAACAACTCTAGCTTCTAGTACCTCACCTGTTTTAATCTGATGAGGAAATGTGCCCTGGGAAAGCAGACTTCCCACCCTGGCAGGTGTCTGAGTGGCATGACTTGCAGGTAGTTGGGTGAAGGACCCTTCTTGGTAATTTTGGTATTTGCTGTGCCAGTGTAGGTAGAAACACAGTCAGAAAATCAAAGCAAGTAGCTCATCTGTGCCACTTTCGGTTCAGTCTTGGTTATACATTCAGACCCAAAGTGATGTAGAAATAAGGCTGCATATTTTTTTTTGTGTGTGTGTCTTGGTATCTTTTAGAAAGTGCAGAGAAATACAAATTAGGCAATGAGAACTCGGGGCAGTGGGTTTTTTTTTGGGGGGGGGGGTATACAAAACAGACTGTTTTCTGGAGAACAACTGGGCCTTGTGTAAGTTTTAAACAAAACAATTTCTCAATCAGAACCCATCACTGTGAAATTTTACTCTCAGAATTATGAAGGAACATTAGAGAGAACGGAATAGTGTTCCCTGGGAGGATGGTGGGAGATAGCCTTCTGGTTGTCTTTGTGAACTTGTTGGCTTCTGGTCTGCTATGAGGGATCTGCTGCAGTACCTGTTGAATAGTAGTTGGCAGTTCGCCGTCTCAACCACATGGAAATCCACAGACATCAAATTAAGAAACTTCAAGCCCAGGGTAGTAGGTGTTGTTACCATGCTGAAAGCCAACTTTTGCTGTAAAGCTTTATGAAGGAGCTATAAAGCCTTGGAAATAGAAAGGAGCAAGTTAAAATAGTGTAAAATGTTCATTGCTGTTGAAAGTGCAAAGTGTCTTATCCGTGATTTGTGGTTTTCTTGCTTTTTGTTTAGAAGCTGAACTTTCTGACGTCGTATTTCTTGGTGTTGTGGTGTTTATTCACAACAGCACACTGCTTCAGCGAACGTGAGAAATGCAGAAAACAGCTCGCTGCTTCTTACGCCTAGATTGTTCAGAAGCTGTTCTTTCAGACTGTGGGATGGTGACTGTCACAGTAGTGTAGCTGAGCCTTTGTTGTAAGTTACCTCAGTTCATTTGCAGTCCTAAAATTTGAAGCTGACTGGGCCCCTGCAAAGGCTTGTACATCAGTGGATTGATAACTTCACCAACTTATACAGGCTAGGAAGACTCTAGGAAGACGGGGGTTGGACTCGATGATCTCTGGAGGTCCCTTCCAACCCCTACAATTCTGTGACTCTCAGAAACCTGAATGACATGTGTAAAGAAGGTGACCTTTAGTCAAAACTGATCTGACATTGTTATGTACGTTCTCAGTATTTCTTTTTTTGTAGGTAGATCATTTGCCCCCCGCTACTGTAATGTTTCTCTCTGGGAACTAGTAATTTTCTCAGAAGGAATGAAGAATAGTCTCTTCTTTATGTATCTCAGCAACCTTGTGTCAATAATAAGGTTACCTTTGAACTGAAATGGGTAGACAGTCTCAGCTTTGTGAAGTGGACAAAGCAGTAATAGGTGAGCAGTTCATGTTCTGCTTTTTTTTTATTCTCTGCTACTTTCTGCCTTATTGGTAGCACATGTGTATTTATTTTCTGAGTGAGACTTTCCCAGCTGTTTTTCAATCTTCTGTGAATGCTTATGCATAAGCTAGCAGAAAGTTAATAGTTTTTCCTGTTTTACTGTCCTTTATTCCTCTTTATGCCTTTTGAATGCTGTCGTGTTCCTGCAGTACAGCTTCCCTCCTGATTTACAAGGGCTCTTATTCTTTTGCCAGAGGCTCCAAAGTGGGATTGTTCTTAATAGTCTCAGACTTACAGTAGCTTTAGAGACCAGTTTTGAGTCTTTTCAAACATCTGCGATCAACTCCTGCAAAGTTATTTAAAAGCTGACATTGTTTGGTAAGCAGTGGATCCAAATGGTAATGCTTCAAAGAATTTAGGTTTGTTGGTGTGTTGAGGTCTTGACCTTTCCTGTTAAGCTGCTTCATTTGTTTCTGCAGTTTCTGGTTGTAAGTCAAGAAACGGCCACCTGGCATCCTGCTTCCCCTGGTGCTCTGGCCTCTGTGAGCAGCTTTGAAGCATTTCTTCATGGGCAGCAGATGGGCTTTGGGATGGGATTGGGCAACTCCATACAGTGCTAGAGCTGTAGGTACTTGTTTCTTATTAGTGAGAACAGAAATGAGTTTGGCAGTCATGTATCAATGCAAAGTTAACCCATGTGCAAATTAGTGTATGGACTTGAATGCTGTTTCTTGGTATTTAGGACATGGGTCCTTGCCTGAGCAGTGAGTCTGGAATACCTTTAGAACAAGGAGAGACTTAGGAGACTTATTTAACTCCAAGCAAGTAGGCTGTGTGATGTGTTCAGCAGTGGAGAAAGGAAAAAACAGATGTGTGCTTGTTTTTGTGTTGAGGATCCTCTGCATGGGGTCTGAGATGTGGAGATTCCTGTGTTCTACAGTGCCTTTCAACTCCATAGCCACATAGTGCTCTTTGATAAAAGATGTCATTCCCACAAGCAATTGCTAAGACCTGTGCACTTTTGAAGGCTCTCAAACCTTCTCACTTTTTTTTTTTTTTGTCAAGCTTCTTATACTCAAAGTACCCACGGTCTCAAGGATTTCCACGATGGGACCACTCAGAAGCCATTGTCACATTCTGTAATCTGGGTGTTTTATGAGCAGATGGGATCTCTGTATGCATCTCACTCAGTTTGAAGACCTTTAGCAGTTGTTAGTGCACAATCAAGCTGAGTCTGGAGAGGGTTGTGGCATAAATGACAAAACAGATTGATTTTTATTGGAGAATTACTTGTCATGATAGGGTACTTTTCTTTGATAGTAAATTCATTAAAAATGTTTATTATGTGTGGTAGAAAATAAAACAGTAATTTTAAAGTTCATGTATTATGCTTGCCTGATTTGCTGCTAAGCCACTGCTTAGAATATGAAGGTGTGCTTTGCATGAGACGTAAGGAGCTGTGGATGCTAGATGTCCCTCTGACAGATTAGGTTGTGTTTGCTGGGATTAGTGCAAAAATTACTGTGCTGTTTGCTCTCTACTTGAAAAGTGGAACAGTCTGATGAGACACAGCGGTGATCATGCTGTACTGATCAGATTAAAAAGTTTTGTCTGCAGATGTTTTCTGCATTGAATCGCATTGTCTTACTGATTGAAGTTGTGACTTGACATTTTGCAGTTAAGGGCTGTACAATAAACATACTGCCAAAAAAAGGTAAAGACCTGAACAGAGCAAGAATGAAGGTGCTAACTCAATAAGCATAAACATGTAATTCCTGTATTTTTTTTATGGGATTGGAACAATAACATGTTGCAATGCCCTTAGGAAGTGCAATACCATAGAGCATTTTGCAGCTTCTTTTCATGTTGTGGCTTTAATGTGCTCATTTTGTTTTTGTGCTTGCTCACCTGTTAGTGCTTTGTGCCATGTGCATCGTTGATTTGTGTCTAAATTTTGATTCCTGGCAGCTGGAGGAGTGTGGGGATTTGAAGGGCCTGTGCTTGACCTACTCCTTGACCCGTGCTTTATGTTCTTTGTTGCTGTTAACTGCCTTTCTTCAATAGTTATTGTCCCATTTCTGTCCTGATGTGCTCCCTCTTTTATTCACAGCCTTTGCTGCAAGCAGCTGCCTGCAGCCCATGAGGTGCCTGCTGTCTGCTTAGGTATTTCTGTGGCCTGCTGGTGACCTACTTTCTGGGGCATTTAAATTCTCCTTCTGAAAAGGGGGCATTGCTGCCCTTTGTGAGTGGTCCCAGTGTTGCTAGGATAATGTGTCTGGTCCTCCAGATTCATGTAGACACTCTAAAACAATCACCAGCACACTCCTCCATCCCCACATTTTCAGGCTTGCTTGGTGTTTTTCATCTTGTAAGCTGTTAATGCCTTCTGCTGAATTTTACAAACTGTGGAATGGTAAGGTGAGGTGTCAATAAATAAATAAATGTGGTGGTAGCTACAATTCCGTGTATTGTCTACTGCTCACCATAGGCTGGGGCAGCACTTCATGCTTCCTGATTTTTCTCTAACCTTTTGCCACTGTTCTGACAAAAGCTGTGTCTTCCAGCCATCAGAGATTGTTCTGTTGAAGTTCTGTTGTTCCTTGTGTGGGAGAGGGAGAGGGAGAGGGAGATGTCACTGTGGTGTGTGTGTGTGTGTGTGTGTGTGTGTATGTGTGTGTTTGGAGTTCCCATATGGGACTGTGCAGAGAAGGGAGCAGGGAGAGGAGCGCAGGTCAGCTGGTGAAGGTGACCTTGGACTCCAGAGGAGTCGTCCTTGGTCTGCAAGTAGCAGCTGTCCATGACATGGAGAGCTTGGGAAGCCCCAGCTTAAATAGATCAGTTTTTGAAGAGTGCAGAAGCGAAGAGCATCACTTATTAAGTGAACACACATTTCTGGTTTATGAGGGTCATTAAGATGCAAAGCTTTACAGATCTTTGTCCTCAGAGCCACATGTGAAAATGCTGTGCCTACAGAGGCTTGTTCCTTTTCCCTTTCTTCTTAATGACCATGGGGGGTTAAAAGCAATGGATTGACATTTTAACTTGATGAACTCTGGTTAGCTCCTTGGTTTTGAAATAAAGGAGGAAATAGTAGAATCTAGAGGAGGTAAAGTCTTAATATAGTACTTAATTGCAGTATTTTTTGAACTGATGCAAAATACCGAAAGCTGACTTCCTGCTGGTTTTTTTTTCCTCTCCAACTCATTTTTCTCCCTATTCTTACCCACTAGCTATCGTACCCAAGGAAGCAGACAGGGCTCCGGGTGCCTGTTGGTTGGGCATCAGAGCCCACATGCCAGCTGTAACGTAGAGGAGATTTTTGGCGGTGGATGTTCTGTTAATTAACCTATGGAACAGAGAGTTCACATGGTTCTACTTTATTTAATAGTAGGAAGTTGCAGTGTTGTTTACACCAGAAGAAACTGGCATATAGTCTGCTTTGCATTGGCTTCAACACATTCCAGATATTTTGTAGGGGGACCCGATTTCTGCAATAAGCTTTCTAACTACTAATCTTAGTAATGCTAAAATTTTTGAGATGTTGCCAATTTGGATCTTCTAGTATAATTTTTTTCATATTGTCTGTGTTTTATTTTTTAACAACACACTTTAATAGAGCATAAATATTTGCTAGTGCTGAGGAGCAGGCCACAGATAGACCAAGAATGCTTCTTTTTATTAATAGCACTATATGGTGGAAGTGGCATTTCATTTTGCATGCCTGACCAAGAGTGCTGGTGATATGAGACAGATGCACAAGCTGGGTATTTTGGAAGGTACAGCAAGGGGAATTCTGCAGGCTGTCCTCGTGATGCCATGGTCAGAATGTGGAAATGATCTGATGTTGTGGGGACTTTCCCCCTTTTTCTGTCCGCAGATAGGGATGTGCTTGGAAATGTAACCAGTGTTGTGTATGGGGAGCTGGTTCTCGTTTCAATAAACATTTAGATATACTAATGGTTTTTACTAATGGGGGAATGGTTTAATGGGGAAATATTGGTAGTAGGTTGATGGTTGATCTGGATGGCCTTGGAGGTCTTTTCCAGTTTTCCAACCTTGGTGATTCTGTGGGAAAGAAAAGCTTCTACTGGATGGTTGGTGTAGGTGGCTGGAGTATTGAAGCGTACGGATGGAGATGAAAATGCCTAGGTGCAGTGAGTTAATAAAACATGAATAAATGGTAAGTCTTCAATGTTTTTGTAAGAAAAAAGTTCAGTATTTCTGTAGAAAATACATGTCCTGTATCAATATATTCAGTATCATGTGTTGACTCCATCAGATGGCAGAAAGTCTGGTAGGCTACTGCTGAAGGATGAAAAACTTTGTGGAATGACACTGAAACAAGGAGAGGAGGAGCAAAAAGGGTATGATGCATCCTGGCTGGAAGGAGGTAGAACCAAGAGCAGGGTGATGCTCTTATGAGATGGAGAGGAAGTGATCTGGGGATAAAGCTGCATTTTCTGTGATGCTGTTTGGTTACTGGCTGGTGCTTATCTTTTGCTTTCCCCCATGATGTTTCAAAGTGGCCCTAGGGATGGGAGCACAGTGTTTGTCCCTTGCTCCTGGAGCCTACTGCAAGCATAGGAAGATTGTGTTGCAATTTCATGGTGTCATTGTGCTTTAAAGTACCTTAAAGAAAAGTGAAGCCTTTCTCTTTTCCTTTCTTTCTCCTTCTAAATTGTATTTCCGTGGTCGTATGATACAGCTTGTGAAAATGCTATTTGGTGACATGAAAAATTAGAGATTCTTGGGAAGCCAGTGTGTATTGTTCAAATTCTGGATAGCTCCCACATACCTGAGAAAGTCTTGCATGAAGTTTTCTCTGCTGGGGGAGAGAATTAAGACTTTTAATAAGTGTGGCAATCAACAGCAGCTCCAACCTTTTACCCTGTAAAATTAAAATTAAGATAGCAGTGAGAGCTGGGCTTGGTGTGTTGATCCAGTAGAAGTTTGGTGAAAGGATTTTGAAAGAAGATCACGTGTTATTTATTTTCATAGAATGGCTTGAGTTGGAAGAGACCTTGAAGATCATCTATTTTCTAGACCCTGGGAACTTACTATGCTTAAAGCTCTATGCTTAAAGGTTGCTTTCTGTTTGAAGATTAGGGCTGAAATTGACAAAAGAGAAAACAGACGGTCCAGGCTGATGTTTCGCACTCTGTTGTCAGAGCTAGATTTTGCAGCTTTATATGGCGTGTGAGCTTAATGATGTCATGGCTTCTCTGGAGGGACAGACGCTATCAGTTGCACTGTCCATGCTAAAGAGAGTAAGTTAGAAGCAGGTTTTCATTTATTTATTTAAGTCTTAGATATGAGTTTTCTTTCTTTTGTTTAGTTACCTTTTTAGCCATTGTTATTTTATTTTCTGTTTTGGGGAGGGTTTTAGTGCTTCCCAGGTGCTTCTTATTGGCCTTAAGATCTGTCATACAAATCTTAGCTGTCTTAAAAGCCTGTACTCGTTCATTGCAAGAGGAAATCAGAAGACTTGGATTAATAAGGAAACAGCAAGAGTTGACTATTGTAGGAAGATAAGCGCTCTTAATTATTAAGCAGGTCAAACAAAAGAGCCACAGGGCTCTTTTGTGCATCTTACTGAACTGTTCTAACTTAAAATGTTTTTGTTTAAGTTGGAAATTTTTTTTGGCTGCAGCTGTAAATAGAAAAGGGAAATAGTTGGCTGCAATGATTTTTGACAAGAATGTAACTTCCTATTACTCTGAGCTTTGCAGCCCCTTTGGGTTTTCTGTCAATAACCTCCTGTGTTCTCAGGCTAGAGCAAGATGTGCCTCGCGGGATATGTGTTGCATTGCTCTCACTTGTGAAAGTGAAACGTTTGAAGTAGCATTGCTACTGAACTGACAGAAACTGGCCCTGAACCTTGGGAGCTTTTTGAGTAAGATTGTGCTTGATGAAGTGATTTTTATTTAATTCACCAAAAACAGAATCGAGGTTGATGCATTGAAAGGCTGGTTTTATTTGGACTGGAATCTCTTCTCTACTGTTTTGGTCCTCCTTAATGTTAATTTTTGAGTTTCAACATCTCTCCTGTTGCAGGCATTCTGCAGAAACAGCAAGTGAATGCGTTGCTAATTTTAAAGAAATCAGTTTAATTGAGGCTGGTATGATAGAATTGGTACTTTATTTTCTTGGTTCTTTGTCATTGTTAGATTCCTGATTATATTGGTACAGGTTGATAACCTAAAAGCAGTATAAATCACTAACACCTTTTGCCACATTATTGTTTGAAGGGCATAATTGAATACTTGGCTACGGGGCATGCAAAAGTTTATGAAAAGAAATTTACCTTCCTTGTCCTTAGGTACAGTGTAGGTGAGTATATGGTGAACTTTTTGCCTTTCTTAAGATTGTTTTATTCTCCTCCTTCACAAGAGTGTGCTGTAAAGTCTGATTACTTTCAGTGAGGCACTTTGAGATCTGGGTAGAGAATGGTTATCTAAACGTCATGATGCTCCAGTGCAAGACTTAGAGCTCGGGTCATGCTTGGCCTGAGAAGGCTCTGTGTTGTCACTGCAAAAGCCCATTCCCTTTCTCTAGGTACTTTTTTCAGGTTACAGGCTCTGGCTTGGAGCTTGGATAAACAGTGATTATAAGAGGCCCATAGCTCCTGTTAGAACAGTTTTGAGTTGTGAGGGGTCAGCACTCTTCAAAAAGATGTCTGTTTTCACCTGTAGACTAGACCAGGGTGCTTCCAGGTCAGTTTTTCTTAATACTCTTGTATATCTGATTAAAGTTAACATCTTTAAAATTATGTGATCTTAGTGTTAGGTTTTGAAGAACAAACCAGGGCTCTGCAAGCAGTTTTAGGTTTTTGAAGGCTTTGGCAACATTACTTGAGGAAGGGGGGAAAAAAGCATGAAGTTGGCTAAAAGTCTCTGAGGTTTGAAAAACAATACCAACTGACTTGTGTGCCTTTGGGATTTGTGCTTTTATTTCACTCTCATGGAGTAGAAGCATTCATAAAAAGAGCTGAACAACAATATTTTTTCATAACTCCCAAGTTCCAGCATCTAGTGATTCAGGATAGAACAGTGAGAGTGCCATGGCTTCTGAGGGAGCCACTGATTCATTAGGCGAGTGACTCTAAGTAAAAGTAAATGCAATAGATTTGGTGATAATAAAATAGATTACAAAGAAAGAGGAAAAAAAAGGTGAATTACAGGCTTTCTGAGTTGTCATCCTCATAGGTACTTAGAGGTGGTTCTCTGTACTGTTGCAAAAATGAAGAGGCAATTGTTTCGCTGCAAGAAAGAAAAAGGAGAATGAAGGTAGTAGGTCTTTTGCCTGCCCAGATACTCCGGCTTTGCTGATAGCAATGGAGATGCTTCCAAGGAAAATGTTTGATGTGCATTTGAACAAGTGGGCCCAGGCTGAACATCCAAAATGAATAACTAATGGTGTATCTCTGTCTGAATAAAACAGTACTTTGTATGTGTGCGTGTGTGTGTGTGTGTGGCTACAAGTCACAGGTTTGATCTAGGCCAGTGGTGCCTGAGTACCTGATTTGCACAGCCCATGTGCTCACTGTGTGCAAGAGTGACTGAACCATGCCCACAGCTGGAGGAGCCTCTGCAGTGCCCTCCCAGGCCTCTGCTTGGGGGCTTTCAGGACTTTTTCTGCCCTCTGGTTTTTATAATCACTTGGGAAGCCTCGCTTAATGAAGCAGCATGAAGGTGTTGTTAATGCTCTCTGTGTGGCACTAGTCTTCCTTTTTGTCAGAATCCCTGTTCTTAGTTTGATGTTGTTGAAGTAGGCTGTCCAAGATGCCTAAAAAATACAGGCTGCATCTGGAGCATCTCTAGAGAGCTTTGGTTGTTGCTTGAAATCTGGGTGGCTGAGGGATTTTGAAAGAAGAGGTTTCAGAAAACGATTTCAAATAAACCGAAGTCATTGTGAATTCATTTCTTAATGTACTACAGATTTCAGTTGTTTCAGAAATTGAGGATTGATTTACGGGAGGGAATAATTTCATTCTGTTGTTAAACGTGCTTTATTGTGCTGCTGCTCAAATATAAACCACGCACGCATCTGGAGAAGAAAACATTTTCTTTTCATCAAGATATCTATTACAGCATCTTGCATCTAACTGTTCTCTTCTAGAGTTCTGCAGGGCTCTTATGGTAATTTTTATCACACTGCATTTGTTGTCTTTGGGTGTTTTTCAAGGAGTCTATCTAGGTGTGAGGAGAAAAAAAAAGTAAATCTGTGTTCTTATATTTACATCCCGTTGTGAGCACTTTCCTGACGATTACAAATTTAATGCAGTTATGGTTTTGTACTAAGTGAAAATAAAGCACTGCTGGCTTAGATGGCTACTCTCAATAGTTCTTATATAAACCTTCTTGCAGAGTTATATAGGAAAGGACTAGGTGGTGAGGTGAGCAAAAGTTGCCTGGTAGAGCTATGACTGGTTGTGGAAGCCTGGAGACGAGGAGCTTGGCTTCACTCACACAGCTGGCTGGAGGAAAAAAAAAGGTTGCTTGAGCCAGCTGCCCCCAGAAGTCGTGACTCCCACCATAAATCACAGGGTTTAGTTTTGGAGAGAAATTGTCTTGTCCACTGATTTATCAGTGATCAGCTCTCCTTGCCTATTTTTAGCCAAAAGATGCAAGATAGCAGGCATGCAGGCAGAGCAGTTTTACAGTGGTAATGCTGTGTTGGCATCTGTGCTGTGGTGTGCTCCCTGGTGTCTGTAAAGCAGCACTCTTCTCCCACAGGCAGTGGTGCACTCTCACAAAGCCTATGAAGGAATCCTGGTGACGAATCGCCTGTCCCCAGGCGTGTGGAGAGAGGCAGTGAGTCAGTCCTTCCCCTCTTCTCTCAACAGTGCAGCACTAAGAATAGCAGAGGCTTTTTGCCTTCTAAGTTTTCATTGCTTGAAACCCTTATTTTTCTTCTTTTATCTGCTGAACTTTTTTTTAATTTTTAATAAATCACCCGTGGCTTGTGGGGTGTTGGGTAACCTAGGTCTGTACAACTGGGGAAGAGAAGACTGAAGGGGGATCTGATCAGTGTTCATAAATGTCTAAGAGGAGGTGGGAGGCAAATGGGTGAAACCAGGCTCTTCTCAGTGGTGCATAGCAATAGGACAAGGAATAATGGCCTAAAACTTAAACACAGGAAGTTCCATACTAACATGCGGAAGAACTTTTTAATGGTATGGATGGCAGAGCACTGGAATGGGTTGCCCAAAGATGTTGTGGAGTCTCCTTCTGTAGAGAGCCTCATCTGGATGCCTACCTTGTGCAACTTGGTCTAAGTCTAGGTCTTGGTCTGCTTTGGCAGGTGGGTTGGACTTGACGATCTCTTGAGGTCCCTTCCACCCCCTGCTATTCTATGATTCTGTGACTATGTGACCTGATAAACAGAGCTTTGCTCCTGGTTTGCAGAAGACTTTAGTTCAGCTGCTGCTGGGATCTGTTACCATATCTGCATTAATTTCTCCTTAATTAATAAATCCATTCATCAGAACAGTTTTCGTGTTAGCAATATTCAACAGTGCTGACAATACCTGGGTTCTGTTAATGTGTCCATCTCCTTCGTGTGCTTTTTGTTTATCAGGAGTAGTCTGGGGGATGAATCTGAAATCAATCCATAAATGTTTTTTTTAAGTTTCGTTTCTCTGTTTCAGTTTACATATATGAATTGTGCTTTCTTCTGCAGTATACATGCTTTTGTATCTCAGAGCCTCATCCCTGTGGGTTGTAGAATTCATACACTGAGCATATGAAGTGCCAAAATGCCAAACATAAAAAGTCAGATTACAATTCTGTGAATATAATGGAAGCAAACGAACAAAAAACCAACAAAAGAAGCCAACAACCATTATACTGTCTGATCAGCATCACTTGAAGAGGACCTCTTGCATGTTAAGGAATCCTGACCCTTTTGTCTGCTGCTTCCCACAACTGCATGGATAAAAAAGCACAATTAAATGCCCTCTTTGTTTTTTCTCTATCTGTGGTCAACAAAGGGCATGAGAGAGGGTAGGAAGGGCCACTTTTCACAAGTGATGTTTTTCCCAACTACAGTTGTTGCTGTATGAATTATCAGATAACAGGCATCCTAATTGTAGAATCTGAAGTTATCAGCTAAAGAAAGAGGGATAACAGGAAGGTTTAGAGGAATTGATGGGAGAAAAAAAAATCCTTGCAGTGAGCTCTGAACTTCAGCTCAGCTACCATTTGTCCTGCAGGTTGCTGGGGGTTCATATATGTCTATGTATATCTGCATGTATGTGTGTGTGTATATACATATATAGGATGGATTGACTCTTCTGACGTTTTCTAAAAGAAGACAATTTCTTCAGAGTAGACTTGGTCTCCTGTTTGCAGTTTTATGGGAACACTTTTCTTGTGTTCAGTGAAGTATAAATAATACCTCACTGGAACAAAATTTCCTTTTCTGTTCAATATGGGTGGAGGATGGGTAGAAAACCTGTTTGATTATTTGGAGGAAATGTTTGTGAGTAGTATGTATTACATATAAACCCTCATTTTGGAGACTGCAAGTATTTAATAAATAAGTTGTGCTGATCTGGTTGTCTACTGATCTTCTCTAGTAGTAGCAAAGAATAACAAAACTTAAAGAAGGAAGGTCAAAACACTCTCAGCTGCTATCTAGCAGCACTTCATGCACATGTGTGATTAGCATCGCTGTGTTGGAAGCCCTGGGCTAGTCCCATCAACAGAACACCAACATGTCCCCCAAACCTTATGCAACACCAGCAGTTCTGTGTCCCTCTGATGTCCTGTTCCCCACATGTGAACACCTACAGGAATTCTTAGCAGAGGGAATGGGATGCCCTAAGGTCTTACAGCTTGTTGAACAGTCATTGTGAAGGTAGCTGTCAGGCGTTCCTTTCCCCTCTTCCATTTTCCTCCTGTTTCCCTCCAGTTTGGACTGTTTGTCCCCTGAGATTTCAGAATTTGAAAGATGGTGCTCTGTCGGTCAGCCTGAGAAATGGGAGAGGAGTGGAACCTGGCTTTGCTAAACAGGATGGTGGTGGAAAAGCAATGAGGTAGAAACCCTATCTCCACATTAGGGAGTTGTTTCAAGACTTCCATTCTTAGGCTGATATTTGTGGGCTGTTCCCAGGCCTGTTACTTTCTCGTGAAAGTATGTACTTTTTTGGGCATACAGTCTGCAGCCAACAGGTTTTTTGGCATAATTTGAAGTGAATCCATTTGTGAGATTAGGTTTGTTTGTTTGTTTATTTTAAAGTAAGTGTTCTGTTTTACAAGTGACTTCAGTTTTTAAGCCTCTTAATATATCTGTCTTTGAAACATTCTTCTGTGTCAAATGCACTGCTGAGATCTGGTTGGCAGCCTCGGTTGGTTGGGGTTGGTGCATGAGAGTGTCCTGCCAGACTCCAGCTCATTTGGAGAGATGTGGTAGCAGAGTTGTGCTTCTGGTGTTGATGGACCAGCCCCTTTCTCTTTATAGCAGAGGGTTTGGGTGTGATAGGTAGAATGGCCGCCTGCCCTTTTCCCCTATTCCATCCCAACGTCATGTCAAAAGAAAATCAAACCTTCAAAAGCAGTAGGTTTTTCCTTGCGTAGGCTGTGCCGTTTAGTGCGCACGGCTCTCTGGTTATTTTCTGGCACCACTTCCTGGGTGCTGATGGGCACTGCAGGTGCTGGGAGTCGGCTGCCAGGCTGGACTGTGAGCAGCTGGAGGAATGTAGCTGCTCTGCTTTTGGGGCCAGCTGGGGCTCATAGAGGCCTCTCAGGATGCAGGGCAGAAGCAGCTGCCGTCCCATCCCCTGGGCTGTGGGGTTCTGTGGGTAGAGGTGCTCAGCAGCTCTGTATCAGCAGTGTGTGCTGTAGTAAGACTGGGCCCAGAGTGCTCCCGGCTTCCACTGAGGCTTAAGCACAGCCCTTCTAGGTCCAGGCTGCCATTTCCAGAACAAACGGGGTGTCAGTCCTGAGGTGCTGCTGCTGCTGTCACAGGGCTTCTCTTGTTCTCTGATCAGGGAAGGGGT
Organism: Lagopus muta; assembly: GCF_023343835.1. Lineage (NCBI taxonomy): Eukaryota > Metazoa > Chordata > Aves > Galliformes > Phasianidae > Lagopus > Lagopus muta. The sequence continues at coordinate 1,235,360 of NC_064436.1, forward strand.
GGCTGTTACAGCTGTCCGAACCGCAATTCAGTGCTTTTTACAAACTAGGATATCCCTAGCTCAGTGGGATGCGGCTTCCTGTATCCCTGCTGCACTGGGTGCCTATTATAGGGTTAGGAATTAAGGAGGAGAGCTGGTGCTGCAGGAATTTCCAAGGAGACAGGTTATTAAGTTAGAGAGCGCTTGGCTTCTTGACCTGCTTCTTGGAGGGGTTCTAAGTGGGAAGAGATACTACAGCAATACCCGTGGGATATGAGAAACATGAGAAGTGGTGATGGGGTTCAAGATGGTACTATAGTACATAAACCACATAGCTTAACTTTTATTTTGTTGTTTATGTTTGTGCATATTAAGAGTCCTTCAATTTTCATTTTTAAGAAATATGTTTTACCTCTGACATTTTGGGCTTTTGCTGTAGAAGCGATTTTGATTTATCTGCTTGCAACAGAAGCACTCTGACTTTTGTGCTAGGCATGTCCTGAAGCTGATTTCTGGGGGAGAGTGGGAGGCAATGGGGTGCTGTGGTATCTCTGGACATGGTGCAGGCGCTGGCTAGGGCACAAACAGGGTGTTTGGGAAGAGACTTGACCTTTCACCTAGGTTTTGGGGTTCTGCATCATCTGATCCTTTGTTATTTTCAGCAACACTCCAGAAGTATCACCTGGGTATGTATAACATTCCTACTGCTTCAACAGCAAGGGAGTTTGCTCCCTTTTGGGAGAAACGTTATTAGGAGAATGATGATCTTAGGAGTAATAAACCAGATTTTTTCCTGACGGGTAATGAATTATGATGGCTCTATTGGTTTGGAATACAACAGAATTATGTGAGTACTTTAATAGAGAAAAGGTGCAATATTACAGAAGCATTTTTAATCTGGGGACCAATTGACTGTACTACTGCTTGTAATGCAGAGCACCTGGATGACTAATGGTACCACAGCCCTTCTCTCCTACCTCATGCTTATCCTTGCTGGATTGCTGATTAGCATCACTCAGTAATGATAAAGCTGGCTCTGGCTAGGATCCATAAAGATTCTGTGGATCTTTATGGATCTTCTAGGGAAGTTTTTAACAGCACAAAACTGGGTATGTAGCTGTAATGAGCAGGGCTGGGCTTGTTCACTGCTTGGTGAGAAAGTGAAGATATGCTAGGACTTCTGTCTGCATTACCGAGCATCAGCTCGTATTGAAATAAGGTGAAAAGGTGCTAGAATTGACAAACTTCACTGTAGATTTTCCAAGGGAAAAGGAAAGATGATGATGACATGCCTGTTTCCACGTATTTCTTACTCTCTTCTGCATATAAGAAATGAGTTGGATTTTGTATTAAAGCCAGTTAGGAAAGGTCTTCTTTTGGTATTGGATTTTCACAAGCTGCTGTTTGCTTTTCTACATGCATGTCTCTGCTCTGCTGGTGCAAGTGCTTCTCTGATTAAACCATGGGTCTGTTCCATGCTGATACAGTTTTCATTTCTCAGGACTCTTATATGGATTCTCCTCTGTAGTTCGCTGCCCAGGCTCAAATACAGGTGCCTCACCGTGACTGAAGAAATGCAAGAAAGGGAGGCTGTTTGAGCCAGCAGTGCCTCTGGAGTGAAATGTGTATCAAGCTCAGCTTATATTAGTATGGGCTTTCCAGTATGTGCTGTTTTACCTTTTTAAAAAGGTTGCTCTCATGTCAGGGAGAGGAATGTATGAAAAGGTTTGGAAATAGTGTTTAGCATAGCCAGTAACGTATCTTCTTTCTCTGCTGTGAGTAGTGTTGTGACCTCTAAATACTAATTGTAGCTTCTTGTCTCCTTTTTTCAGTTTCTCAGCAAAAATGCCTCCAAATGGGAAGGCCCTACACTTTCACCCTTCAGTTCTGCATTTTGGAATGCAGTGAGTATCTTCCACTACTGTTATTTCAATTAAGTGGGGAGGAACAGCTTTGCTGGGCTACCTTTAGGTTGAGGCCATCAGTGAAGATCACTCCATTCTCTGAAGAAAAAAAAGAAGAAAAGAGGGATAGTAAGCAATTGCCATGGAGTTGGAATTATGTTTTGCACCTTGCTATACTTTATAATGAAAAATCAATGTGGTTATAGAAAGCAGGAAAAGGGAGCAGGGAGCCGTAACACATGCTGGGTAGATACAGAACAGCCTTCTCAGGTGATTCCGCAAGATGGTTCTGTTTTCTTCCCCATTCCATTGTTCATTTCTTGATAAGTTCTCGTTCTAAAGGTGGGAGAGTTTGTTGCTTCCTTTGACTTTCAAAAATAAAATCAGAAAACCTCAGGCTAAACATTCTGGTGGAAAATATGATGGTTTCTTAGCTCTCTTTTAGAAGAAAGTTTTAAGAATTTCTTAAACGACAATTGGTATTCCATCAATAAACAAAGAAACAAAAAAAAAGCAGGGTCCCCTTGTGAAAGGAATTTTCCAGAGAATGTGCTGTGTGTGTGTGTGTGTGCGTGTGTGTGTGTAAGTTGTTTTTAGGATATATTAACTCACACACTAGCCTTAAGATATCTTTGTTTTAACTGACAGAAGATGACTGGTTGATTTGTACTTTTGCTTAAATAAAAGATTTTTGTCTATTAATGAAATTAATAGGTGGGGTTGGATTTTTTCTTCCCTTCCCTCCCCCCCAAAACAAACAAACAAACAAAAAAACTCTGTATTTTGAGTTGATGATTAACTTTGGCTGGGTGCACCAGTTGCATCCTAGTGTTAGCTACTGGTCTTTGTATGTTAGAGGATGGAATTTGCTTGTTTTCAAAAAATAGTTGCAACTAGAAAATTGTTTCATATCAACATGTTTCACTGTGATTTGTTTGGATGCCTTTTGTGCATGTTCTGAACTTAAAAATGTGAATAACTTCCTTCTCTTTTTTCCCCTTTTAGATTACTGGGATTGCCAAGAGCTAAAATGCTGCATGCCTACAATCCTAGTAGAGATAGGGAAGTTGTAGTGAATTCAGTGTTTACAGCTTCTAGGCAGTTTCATGTGTCTCCTGTACATAGCTGGGTGAGTGTTGATGTACTTCTGGAAAATACATAATGGCCAAGCCTTCATGCTTCCTTTGGCCTGAACTTTTAATTACATTTAATTAATTACCTCCAATTTTTGTCTGGTTTTGCTAGCACTTTTCTGCTCATTTTTACTGAGACTGGTGAGGGAGAAGACATTCAAAACTTACAGTAGAAAATGTGTTTTACAGTAATCCAGAAAGAAAATAACTGTTCAGCATTAAATTGACTTCAAGTCTCATTCTGTTACATGCAGCATTATGCAGTCATCCACAAGTATGTGGGTGTTCATTGTTGTATTGATGGAGTTGAGAGATATGGGCAGGTGAAACTTTTTAGTGCTGAGGTTGGGACCTACAGATACAGCTGTGTGTGTGGGAATGTCTGTGGGTGAGTAGTGGGTGTTCTAATGAACTGCACTGAGCAAGCTGCCTTCTTTGTGGTCTCTGTAGGTGATTCCAGCTATGGGAAAAACTTCATTCAGAGTGCTTTTTCTGCCAACAGAAGAAGGCAATATTGAAAGCTCGTTATTTATAAATACCTCATCTCATGGAGTACTTTCATATCAGGTAACTTTGCTTATTTTTCACTTGAGTTTTGAGTTTGTGTTTTTGAAAGTTGTATTCATACATTTTGAACTTAAAATAAAAAAAAAAGTCAACTTCAAATGTGTGTTGAATTCCTGATACCAGTCAAGTGAAATACTGTTTACAGTTCATCCCTTTTATCAGATCTTGCTGATCTCATGATTCCTTGTACAAGTATGCATTTCAAATCACAACTGCTAGTGGGGCTACCTGTGGTAGTAGGTATATTTGTATTTGTTTGTGTGTACTTTGAGTGTTAGGGTCCTGTCACTGCTGCTTGGCTCTGTCATAATATTGCAGTCCTGAATGAACTGTTCTGGAATTTGTATTTATCATGGTGGAAAAAAAACCCACCAGGGCATTTAAGAAGTGTCTCAGGTGATCTTCAGCTTTTTTTATGTTTGCAGGTTTTTTATGTGTATGCAGTTTTTTATGTAAATACGCTGGAGATGCAATGTGAAGTGAAAGCTTAATTATAATGTGAAAATGGAAGTAGTGAGTTTTGAATGGAAGCTGTTTGCTATCTGATTAACCAGAGAAGTATAAGGTTGCTAGGTGTTAAGATTTTTATAAGGGATATTTTACATTCCAAATTTTCTTTTACTTTCATTTATTTAAATGAAATAAAAAGTAAGTAAAATAAAAAGTCTGAATTCAAGTCCGATGACTTAAAAACAATGCCAACTTTCATCAACCATTCAGTTATTCCACTCTCATAGTGAATTAGAAAACAAAGCTCCTTATAAGGAAGCAGAGAGAAGTTCACTGAAATACAGATTTTGGAATATGAATATTGCCATTTACTAAGCCACATACTAAGGGTGATGCCAAATGTTGGGGGAACTTTGTATTATGGCCCTTTTCTTTTTTGCATCTATCTTCTTTGCATTCACCCCTAACCCCTTGTTTTTGTTACCTAGCCAGCTCAGTCACAGCTTTCTGTGAACAAGTGGTGGGGAAGCAGTTGTCAGTGTCAGAAGAAACTGATTTTCTGGAGTTGGACTGCTGCTAAAATCAATAGCATGCTGTTATTGGCAGACCATTTCACTAGCCATGTGTAAGGAATGTAACAAGCAGGAGTAACTGTCCACGATTTCAGCTTGTGTTAGGTTTAAGAGTGTTAAAATTGGATCTAACTGTAGTGCTTATACAAGGTATGGCACCCTTGAGAGCTCAGAAGGCTTGAAATGTTTGATATTGCTAACACGTTTGTGTGTGAAGTGTGTATGAAGAAATTGCCTAAGTGGAGAGAAAGTAGCATTATATCAATGTCTCCATCAAAAAAGGAAACATCCCAAAAATGTTTCCTCTGTGTTGTTTTTTATCCATAGCTGTCATAGGTCTTCAGTGAGCACTGTATTGTCCTTTTGATTAAAAACATTGGTGTTTACTTGTTTTTTTTTTTTTTTTTTTTTTCAATTTAAAAAAGATTTCTTTGCATAGAAGTAAGTGAAAAACCTTAAAGGATTTTTCATAGGAGGGGAAAACAAAGCAACCTGAGGTAATCTTACATCTCACTGTCATAAACTAATCTTGACAGAGTGGAATATGAATGCAGTAAAAAAAAAAAAAGTAAAAAATACCAACTTGCAAATCTTGCACTTCTCTGAATATTGCAGACTTCTAAAAACAAAATGATCAACCAGTATTTTACTTAGTTTTGAAGACAAAGCCATTAAATTCAGAATGCCCTTGGGCTTGGAACCGAGTTTTTCAGAAATTCCTGCATGGCCCAGTGATGACCGTAAAACTATGGATGCTGTTGTTTGCTTTCTCTCCATTTTAGACTCCCACGATGTGTAAATATTATATGCAGTTTTGAAAAGCAGTTCTGTTTTACATCATCACTAGTGAAGAAAATTTGGAAGGTGATGCCTCCATTCACTCATGGCTTAAAAACAACAAAACAAAACCAACAGTAAAAATGATAGAAGTGTCTGGTACTAGCTTAGCCAACTTGGATGCAATATAGAATTGCCATATTTTGGGTGTTTCTATTGTAATGAAGAACAGGAAGTGTTTAACAGCTCTCTTTCTAAGATAACCTGATGCTGTGCAGGTGAGCATTTTTCTTTTGGGTGCAGGTGAGTGAAGATGCTGCTGTGCTTCTTATGCATATAATTACTTTGCACAGTGGAACTTTTGAAATCATATATGTTGTCTTTTAAAATAATGTAATACTTCCTGAGGTCCTTAGTAGCAAAATAGAAGCAAAATAGAACTGTGTATTGCTGTGATAACTGAAATAGTTAATGTTGACATAATGACTCATTTCTATTTTAATAACAGGTTTTTGGAGTGGGAACTCTGACATCTCTGGAAGAGCCTAGAATACAGCTAGCAAATGCCTACTTACTGCTTCCACACATTCAGAGCATCCAGGTGTCACGAACACTGGTACAGTAATACATTTCAAGCAGAAGTGAAACCTACTCGGACATGAAAGAATTTTGTTTTCAGGTTGTTGGGGTACAGGGAATTTTAACAGAAATCTAAGTGACTGTGGGGGAGAGGAAATGAGATAGATAAGTAGTTTTACGGTGAGCTGGTGTTTCTGGTTTTATTGAGAGAAACATCTTTTGGCCTTTAGACTGTTTCCACTTCTGTGTGTTTCTGTGGTGTGTTGTGCTCTCAGTTGTGCTGATAAAACTACTTATGTTGCCCTTCTCTAAATCAAAGAGGAGAATCGACCTGTTTTAAAAGAAAACAAAATTCACTATGTTATTACATGACTGGGGAGAGAGAAGCTGAGCAATTTTTTTTTTTTTAACTTTTCAATTTTTACTTCAGACCCATTTCCCAGGCTGGTTCACAGCTGTGATATGCATGAGTTATCACTTAATTAGAAATCATAGCATACTGCATTCTGATGAGAACAAGATTCCAGCTGGAGTATCCCCTCCTACTTCTGTTACTGCTGAAGACATCAGTGCTTGGTTTGGCTGGAACATGGAACTGTGAGGAATAAAATAAGATGGATTTAGGAGGCATAACTACTTAAATTGGAAGAGAAGCTTTAACAGTTCCTGAGATTTAGGTG